>NC_067482.1:78977443-79277443 GCF_947179515.1 Apodemus sylvaticus
TCCCGGTTAAATGGGACAATAAAGTTCCCAGTTAAATAGGACAATAAAGTTCCAGGTTAAATGGGACAATAAAGTTCTTGGTGAGAGACAATAAAGTTCCCAGGCAAGGTGGGACAAAAGGGACGTTAAAAACCGGATAGCCTGTTCCTCTCTGTAAACAAAGAGGGAGGGAAAAGTTTGCGGAAGGCAAACCGAAAGTGAAAGTCCGTGGAGGTTTAAATTCGCAGATTAGCAACCTAGTGAAAAGTAAAGAGTTACAATTTATGGACCCTGCTCTGATAGCAGTGTCCTACATTTTTTTCTGCTTTCTTTTTGTAAAAGGACTTAGAGCCTTAATTTTTAAAATGGGGACCTCACAGTCTCATCCAATTTTTCTGGCTCTTCAGGAGCTGCTTTTATCAAAGAATTTAAAGATCAAGAAATCGACCTTAGAGAGATTTCTTAATGAATGTAATACCGTGGCACCCTGGTTCGCTGTTTATGGCAGCCTAACGGTCGACTGCTGGGATAGGTTAGGGAAGGATCTGGACTTAGCCTGGGATCAGGGCACACTCAAAGGAGGAGTAAAACCTATTTGGAAGCTTGTTAGGGGCTGTTTAGAAGATAAAAAATGCTGTAAGGTCGTAGAGGATGGACAAACTGCTTTAGAAATTTTACAAGAGGAAAGATCAGAAAAGGCAGAGAGTGTTAAAGAAAAAGGGGCAAAGTCTCTCTACCCTGCCTCAGAAGGGTTAGGAGATTTCAGTTCGGAAGATTCTGATCTTGAGGAGGAGGAGATACATGCTCTGGTTGAACAGTTGGAGGGAGTGAGCCTAAAACAGAGGAAGAAACTTAGAGATAAGTCAGGGGTGGCAGCGCCATCAATGGGTGTGGCCGTCCCCACCCTGCCAGCACCTTCCACTCCTCCACCTTATCTAGAGACTACCCAGTGTACAGGGAATTCCTTTTGTCCACAAGTTTGGTCACAGGTTCGCACCGAGTTCTCTTTAGCTTATCCAGTGTTTCAGAATCCACAAGGGCAAAGGAGTCATGAGCCTTTAGACTTTAAAGTTATTAAATCTCTGGCCGAATCAGTTCGAAATTATGGAACATCTGCTGCCTTCACGGTGGCTCAAGTTGAGGCTCTCGCTAGGCACTGTATGACTCCTGGGGATTGGAGTTCGTTGGTTCGTGCCTGCCTAAGCCCAGGACAATACCTTGATTGGAGAGCATTCCTTATAGAATTTGCAACTGAGCAGGAAGCAGTTAACATAGTGGCGGGCAACCCACAATGGGATAGGGATATGCTCCTGGGTCAAGGAAGGTACGCCAACCAACAGACTGGTTATCCGGTGCAAGTATACAATCAAGTCAATGATATTTCTATAAAAGCTTGGAAGTCCCTCCCCAATAAAGGGGAGGTAACAGGAAATCTTACTAAGGTTATTCAAGGGCCTTTGGAGCCTTTCTCTGATTTTGTTGCTCGACTCCTCGAGACTGCCACCAGAATTTTTGGCAATGTGGATTTGGCAGGGCCCCTAATAAAGCAGCTTGCTTTTGAACAATGCACAAAGGAGTGCCGTGCAGCTATAACCCCTTTCAAAAACAAGGGGATAGAGGAATGAATGAAAGCGTGCAGAGAGTTAGGAGGGCCGCTGACTAATGCAGGTCTTGCTGCGGCTGTGGTGCAATTAACACAGAATAGGAAGCCACAGTCAGGGGCTTGCTTCAGGTGTGGAAAGCTGGGCCATCTTAAAAAACAATGTCTGGAAAGAGGAAGCACAGGCACAGGTGAAATTTTTCTACACCCTAGACAACCTGGGTTGTGTCCCAAGTGCAAAAAGGGAAATCATTGGGCTAATGAGTGTAGGTCCTTTAAGGACATACATGGACAGCCCCTTCCGTCTGGCTATGGAGGTGCTCGGCCAAAAAGAGTTACAAAAGATCATTTGGCTGAGAGAGTCAAAAATTTTTATACAACATATTCGAGCTCATACAGGCTTACCTGGCCCATTAAGTGAAGGAAATGATCTGGTTGATCGTTGCACTAGAATGGAATATGCCTTTTTGAGTTCTGTTTTGGAAAATGCCCGAATTTTTCATAAGCAATTTCATATTCCTTTAAAGACCTTGCAACGAAGGTTTGGATTATCCCGAGCAGATGCCAGACAAATTGTGCTCGAATGTCAACAATGTGCTGTTTATAATCATCTCCCTAGTTTAGGAATTAATCCAAGAGGTTTGCTACCTTTAAAAATTTGGCAAATGGATATTACTCATATTTTTGAATTTGGAACTTTAAAATATGTTCATGTTTCTGTGGATACTTGTTCTGGCATCATTCATGCTACAGCCTTGAGTGGAGAGAAGACACGTAACGTTATTACACATTGCCTTGAAGCATGGGCGGCTTGGGGGCAACCTCAACAGCTTAAGACAGACAATGGCCCTGCCTATACAGCTCAGTCTTTTCAATCCTTTTGCAAGCAAATGAATATAATCTTGAATCATGGTCTACCCTATAATCCTCAGGGCCAAGGCATTGTTGAACGTGCTCATCGTACCCTTAAGGGATGTTTAACAAAACAAAAAGAGGGAATTGGATATGGTAGAACACCCAAAGAACGACTTTCATTGGCATTATTTACTTTAAAAATTTTGAATCTGGATAATGATGGTTTGGCTGCAGCTGATCGGCACCAATGCCCTAATAATACCTTGAAGGGTTATGTTAAATGGAAGGATGTGCTTACTGGATTATAGCATGGCCCTGATCCAGTGTTGGCGTGGGCAAGAGGTTCTGTTTGTGTGTTTCTTCAGACTCAACAAGATCCACTGTGGGTGCCTGAGCGGCTGACTAGACGCTGCAATAAAAATGAAGATCCTCCTGCTGTTACTGATTCTCGGCAGAGACATTGATGCTGGTGTAGATGGAGCCAAGATGGGCGATCTTGTCGGTGTTCCCGAGACCCATGCCGATACGCCATGATACTAAACTGTTTCCTTGTCTTTCTAGTTCTAACAAGTCTCTTGATATACCTTATTCACCTTTAAAGAGGAGGGAAGTGCAAATGAAAACTATGCCCTTGCCATCCTTTTGATAGTACTTTCAATTGTTTGCCTGTGGTGCATCTGCAGGATGAGGTGTATCCAACAAAGACAGGTTGCAATGATGGTACAGGCATTCACAGCCATTGAAGCTGGACAGTCCTCCTAGGCCTGGCTGGCAGCTATGAAGGCCTAATAAGATGCTTTCCACGCTCAGGATGCGAGGCTAAGCACTGCACTCAAGGGCCCATGATTGGAGAGCCCTTGAGGGGAGCATGTTTGGCTGCACGCGGGTTGGTACCCCAGAACCCGTCTCTGAGCAAAAGGTACTGGATGGGTTTGACGAAATCCACTGGGCTGATGGCTCAGAAGGGCGTCGAAACAAGGTCCATGAGTCCACCCGATGGGCAAATGATATATCAGAGGTCAAACCTCTACTCTCGCCTGAATGCGTGTTTAAAAAGAAAGAGGAGGAACTGTAGGGAGCTGCTTGCCAGTTAACTGTCGTTAACTGTCGTTAACTGCTAACAAGTCCTTATTTGGGTGGAGCCTGTTGAGTCTTGCGCCTTCCACGTGGATACAACCTATCAGCAATGCCCACGTGGCTAAGCCTGATTGGCTGGCTATTAGTATTTAAGGGCTGGGCTGATTCTCTCGGGGTCAGAAGAAGGAGAAGAAGGAGAAGAAGTACAAGGGTCTTGAGTAAACTGCTTGAAGAAGATCTTCCTGTGTTGCGTCATTCCTTGCCAGCGAGGGTGGACGCGACACCCCAGGGCACGGGGAGGGCTCTATTTAAAGTGCAGCCGTGGGCCTGTGACTCTGGGTTCTCCTACACGGAACATTTCAGGATAGTTGAACAGATTTTCTTTTTTTAAGTTATCACATAACCCAGGCAGCGGCTGTCACCACCTACAGGGTGCCCTGAAGCTCTGCTCTTCTTCTGTCCTTTCCTGTAAGACTCAAGCAGCAAGAAGACAAACCAGAGAAAATACCAAGCAAGAAAAATTGGGGCAGGGGGTGATATCAGTTGCCCAACCAGAGGGCAGAAATGCCACAACTCGATCAATCAAGGGAATGCTTCATTCCAAATTTAACACACGGAGGCCAATCACATGTATATGTTACACCACGACCTTATGGATAATCTATTCCTAATCTATTCCAGAATTTACACACACACACACACACACACACACACACACACACACGGAAGCCTCTGGTGCCGCAGGTAGTGACATTAATATTAGCTTAAATAATCTAATGTAAAGGTGACTCTCACAAAGCTTTAATCAAAACACAAATGACCAATGACAGTTAAACTGTCAAAATACAGGAGCAGCTATAAAATCAAAGGCCCCACGAGGGTGAGGGAGGGTGGACAGGCACAGTGTGCATATGAAACATCTGCTCCTAGTCAGCACGGCACTGTCCTAGGGCTGCTGAGGCCCAGGCTGGGCCCTGCATCTCGAGCAGGGACCAAGCCTCTGGGGAGGCTGCTGCCTTGGGTTCTCACAGCACTGCACACCTGTGAACCCCCCCCTTCACATGGACTGAATGAAGAAAGAATAGGAAGTCTGCCTCAGACGATGGTCTCCCCATGACAAGATCCCTGAACTACAGTAGGTCAGTGCACAGTGTGGCCACTTCCCAAAGAAGCCTCAAGTGTGCCTTCTCATCCTTCACCAACTCTGTTTTCCAGAGCTGTGGCAACTCTAGGAATGAGGGTGGCGGTCAGGCTCTCAGGAGCCTAGCAACACCCTCGGCATTCTGAAGCATCTTTTCCACTGGTAAAACAATTACCGAGTACTCAGCAGCGGGGTGGGGAGGTGTCTTCTGTTTCTCCAATCTGCAAAGCAGGGCTGTTCACTGGTGAGAAGAAAGAAGACCTTGTAGTCTTCCCTTTCCTCTGAGCAGGACCTCCGTGTGTGATCACGAGGACACTGCACTCACTGGGTAGGTGGCTCATGGCTCTGGCCTCGCTCTCTCATGTATCCTTGTCTCTAGGGAAGCTGGTGGCTATGTGGAGGGGACACTCAAGCAACCCTTTAGAGACCACAGGGAAAGAGCCAGAGGCCTCCTGCCAGCCACTCACCCTCTGCCAGCGTGAGTCACTGCCCTGAGAAGTGAGGCCTGCAGCTGTAGCCTCAGTCAAGCCTTTGGATGAAGCAGCCTCATGACAGGGCCCAATGCCCTCCAACAGTCCCCCCACTCGTGAATTTCTAACTCACAGAAACCAGGAAATAATGGTTTCCTTCAGCTTCTAGATTTTGAGGTGACTGGTCCTGCACCAATGGATAATCCACAGAAACTCTGAGAGAACCTCTCTGGACAGGGACAGTCCAGCCTTGTGATAGGACAACATCCCTGGATGGCTCCCCAGCTCAGCTGTGGAGGGAACACTGGCTTGTCCTAGAGAGGAGAGGCTTCTCTGTCACAGGAGCCATGATTGTGCTCAGAGGCTGGGGTCAGTAGTGATGAGCAAAAGTATGGTTGGTTTGAGGACTGGTCCAGGCAGGAGGAGTAGCTCAGGGGTGCTGCGTGTGCCTATCACACAGGAAGCTCGGGGTTTAGTCCCAACATGTGTGTGTGTGTTATGAGAAACAAATAAAGAACCTATGGGCCTGAGTGGGGCCTGGAGCGAGTGTGGGGCCGGAGTGAGCAGGGCTGGAGCAAAAGGGAGAGAGGGACAGGGGGAAATAAATTTTAAATTTAAGACAGGAGTGGTAGTGCTTGCCTTTGACCCTAGTGTTCCTCATGGGAGGCAGCGGCAGGAAGCTCTGTGTAATTTTGGGGCTAGCCTGGTCTGACAAAGAAAGCTCCAGGCCTCTTTCTTCTCTTCTTCCCTCAACTGACTCAGGACTTTAAATAAAGATACCCTGCACGAGCATGCGAGCTTCTCCCAGAAAACATGGGTTAATAAATGAACATCTCAGCAGCTCAGAGGTTAAGAACACTTGCTCTTGCAGAGGACCCAGGTTCAATTCCCAGCACCCACTTGATAGAACACAATCATCTATAATTCTAGCCCCAAGGGATCGACACCCTCCTCTGACCTCTGTGGGCAGCTCATGCTCATGGTGTACATACATGCATGCAGGAAAAGCGCTGATGCATATAAAATAAAATAAACCTTTACAAAACTAAAATGAAAATCTCTGTGCCTAGTGTGACGTATTTCCTTATGAGCTAAATGCTAAGGTGGCCTCCAAAACAGCTACTGCCACCACGCTTGGATCTTACCGCTCCTAGACCGTAAGCCTCTATCGCTAAAGACACCACATATGTTGGTTACAGGCACAGAGAAATCAACCTGAAAACTTCCTTCCTGTTTCATGGTACTAAAAGGTGTACGGGCGCCATGGGATGCCCTCGGTGGACATACTCAGCAGTGGGCCCTGCATTTGACAGTAGTGGCCTGCTGCTAGGAAGCTGTGCCCACAGGTACATGCTGGCATGACTGTTATAGGGTAACCTGTTGCTTTATCACTGAATCTGAGGCACCCTCTTAGGAGGGAATTCAAGCCTAGTACTGTAAGCCCGCCAAAGCCCATGACTGAGGAGGTGGCAGGCCCGGGGGGGGGGGGGGGGGGGGCAACCCCGCCCATTACGCTAAACTTACTCGTTATAAACCTGCCTTCTAAATGCAGTCAGTGTGAGACTCATAATAGTCACAGTACGGAGCCCAAGTGACTGCAGAGCACTTACTCTGATTGGACACCTACACCACACTTGCCCCAGGACTCGGGGGACAGCACAGAAGAGGGATGGGAAGAATGGGAGAGGAAGAGGGCGGGGAGCGGTGCCGTGAAACACTGTCCTCTGGATAGAAGCAGCTACTGAACTCATCTGCACAAGATTCACCCAAGATAAGTCAGTCAGTGTGGGGTGAGTGGGGGAGGGGCCATGAGGCTCTACCCTGAAAAGAGGAGCTTTGGGAAGCTGAGGGAGGATAATTCTTCCTGGGGGTGTGGCTGCTGCTGGGTTTGCCAGAGGTGTGCAGGCAGCTCTAACTGCACTTAAGGCACGTGAGGGAATGGTAAAGAACTGGCACATAAGGGAAAGGGGAACATGTCAGGGTGCTCACGCTGGTGGGAGCCGGGCTGGATGCCATCGGGGTACATGGTACACGCGTATGAAACCGGCAAGGAATAAATCTGATTTAGAAACGATAAAACATGTGGTCCCTGGAAGGGAGAGCAGAACCTGTGAGCGTGAGTTCTCCGCAGCTCCTGACGCCCTCTATGAGGTGCAATCCACAGCTATGCATCTGCCACTGGGCTTTGCAGGATCAACCCCTGAGCAGAGTAGATGCTTTCCCTCCCCATCTGCAAAGGAACGATGGGGCTGTCAGCTGTGATTTTGTCAGTGTGAAATGTGGACCAGAACGAGGGCTGCGTGCCTGCTGTGACCTCTGCTCTTCCTCCCGCTCTCTGAGGAATGCTCCACCTCACTGGTCCCCTCTGCCTCAGCCACCTGCAGCTACTCAAGACTAACCCAGCGCTGCTGAAAAACCAAGTTAAAACCATCCAGGTAGCCTGTGGGGGAATAAAGCTGTCTGATCTAGGAGCACGGCAAGCTGAGGAGTCTGGGAGTCTGCCTCTGAGGCCACCTGCCTTCTTACAGGCTGCCACCCACACGCTCGCTCACGCAGGGGGAGTGAAGACGCGGCTGGGTGGAGAGAACGTGCCCATCAAATGCATGGCCCTGGATTTGGTCCCCAGCATGTTAAAAAAAAAGGGGGGGATCAATCTCATGCAGAGAGATTTGTAGGATATAAAGTTTCTGCTGCATGGGGTTTGGACCCGAGTTCAGATCTCTCTAGCACCCACTTATATGCAGGGTGTGGCGGGCGGGGGGCACAGAGTGGACCCTGGGGTTTCCTAGAGCAAGCTGACTTGCTAGATTGAATAGGTAAGTTTCTGGTTCAGCGAGAGACCCAGCCTTACTACAGAGCGTGACCAAGGAAGACACTTGAGGTCAACCCCAGGTCTCCACATGCACAAGCACACACCCCAAACATACAAACACATGACAAAGGGGGAGAGAGACAGAGAGACACAGAGAGAAACAGAGAAACAGAGACAGAGAGAGATTAAGATTTGGGAGCCATTTTGGATTTATGCCCCGCCCCACCCCACCCCACCCCACCCCACCCCACCCCACAGAGGACGAAGGAGCAGCTAAGACTGAGAGCAGCAGTGTGTGGCTCTGACCAGCACGGTGCTTTTCAGGAGGCTTTCCACCCTACGTATGTGCTCTAGGGACCGCTGATGTGCTAGTGCCAGAAACCTTAAGGAGGATCCCAGAAAACAGTGCTGGGACTGTTGGCTTCCCCACGGCAGGTCTGGAACCTTATCTGATCATCTGCAAAAATGAACTCAGAAGCTGGGTGTGGTTCAGGAAGAGAGCAAATGCTTATTAAGGCCCTGCATCTAATTCTAAGGCTTCCATTTGTTTGTTTGTTTGTTTGTTTTCAACTCAAAATGGAGTAAAGACCTAAATTTAAGTTCCAAAACTATAAAATTCTTAGAAGAAAATGCAGGGGAAAGGGCTGGCTTGACACTTGGCTTTTCCAGGACATAACACAGAAGCAGTGGAAGGAAGCAGATGGGTGGACAACGACACACAAAAACTGCAAAGACCCTGATGGAGGCTGTGGTCCTCCAAGAACAAACCACACCACCAAGAACAAAAAACTGATTTTTAAAATGAGCAAAAGTAACTTGTCAGCAATGGTGTAGATATTTAATTCCAGCACTCCGGAGGCAAAGGGAGGCAGGTGTCTGAGTTCAGAGGAAAGGCGCCATCTCCATCCCTAAGGTGAGGCTCTCAGCAGGGGCTGCGCACCACACAGCCCCGGGATCAGATCTCAGCTCAGACACCGATGACAGGGCTGCTGCTCCAGGGCCTGTGCCAGCTTTCTCACTTATAACCATAGATTTCACCCTCTTCCTCTCTGGATTGTCATCAGATGGCGGTAAAACGTGTGTGAACACTGTGGACACCATGGCAGGATCTGGTCCTTATTAAATCTAACGTGCTACAAGGAGGGAGGTACAGGGGGAGCTTGTTCAGGCCAAATTTTGTGTATCACACTGAAGTTTTCTTCCAAAAGCCAAAGGCCTTAAATTCAGGCAGGACAGGTTTTTTTGCCCAGTCCCTGAAGACAGAAGGAAGATTTGGAGCCCCTGTTACCCTGCTTTCCAAAGGTTCTTACAAGCTATGAAATACAACAGACATTCAATAACAAAAAAAATCCCATCTCTGCAGGCTTCATCTGAACACAAGTCAACCACGCAGCCTCCCAGTCGAGGCCAGAGATGCATTCATGATGGCTTTTCTGGAATATGGGGAGAGGTGTGGAGGATGCAGGTCACTGGGGGAGGCCCTTCTCTGCTTCCTGTCTATCATGAGGTGAATGTCTTCCTCCTCCTCTTCCTCCTCTTCCTCCTCTTCCTCCTCTTCCTCCACTTCCTCCTTCTCCTCCTCTTCCTCCTCTTCCTCTCTCTCCTCCTCTTCCTCCTCTTCCTCCTCCTCCTCCTTGCCCTATGATTCACTGACAACCCAGCCTTGACCAAAAGAACCTTCCTCCCTCCCTCTGTAAAGCATTTGGCATTGGGTTCAAGTGACCTTTAGTACAACACACACATCCTGGACCCTTCTCCTCCATTCCTGCCGGCTCCCACATACGCATACTCCAGCCAGGACCCGTCCCTGCATCTTGGAGCCTCTCTTCCATCCTGGTACCCTCCTCATCCCCACCCTGGACTTCTCTTCTCTATCCTGGGCCTCCTTGTTCATCCCCATCCCAGACTCTCCTCTCCCAGATGATGTACTTTATTTCCCTGGAAATCCCGCAACTCCCCCTGGACTACGGCAATGGTCCTCCGGGCTACTGGAATTATTCAGGCTGAATATTGAGTCCTTTCTTTCTCTTTCCCTCTCCCTCTCCCCTGACCTGTTAGTCTGGGTGTACATATCTGCAGATGCATGTATGCACAAATGCATGTGGAGGCAAGGGCCAACCTTAGGTGCTGTCATCTACTTTGGTAGACCTGGAGCTCACCAAGCAGCTTAGGTAATCTGGCTAGTGAGTCCCAAGGATCCACCTGTCTCTACCCACCTAGTGCTGGGATTACAAACCCGGGTCACCGTGCCCAGACCTTTTTTTTTTTTAATTATTTATTATATGTGAGTACACTATAGTTGTCTTCAGACACCCCAGAAGAGGGCATCACACCTCATCACAGATGGTTGTGAGCCACCATGTGATTGCTGGGATTTGAACTGGGGACCTTTGGAAGAGCTGTCAGTGCTCTTAACTGCTGAGCCATCTCTCCAGCCCATGCCCAGACTTTAAAAATGGGGATTCTAGGAAATCAAAAGCACTTTACCGACTGAGCTCCTGGCCTCCAAGTATTGGGTCTTTATAGCACAGAAGAGATGAATATCACAAAGCACTATTTTCTTGCTTGATTGCTTTTTTTGACTCTAGAGATTGAACCCAGGGCATCACACATGCTAAGCACACACACCATTGCACACACACATGCTAAACACACACACACCATCACACACACGCATGCTAAGCACATACAACATCCCTAACTTGCACCACTAGCCCGGGAAGTGTTTTCTCTATAAAAACACTTCTCTGACATTTGAGAGTGTATGAAGGTCCAGGCATCCCAGAGGACCCTACAAGGTAAAGACGCAGCCTCTGCTTTGGAGCGGGGGAGGAAGCCCACACCTCGCTAAGTGTGCATGGCCAAATGCCACTACACCGGATGGCATCCCAGGCATGGTTCCTCCAGACTGTTGCTAAGGAACCAGGTAGATCCAACCCAGGAGCACACACATGACCTTGGTTATTGTTGCCAGGCCAAGATTTTGGCATCAAGTACTGGCGGACTATGAGGCAGGTCAGGCCCAGGAAGAGTTGGAGGGGGACCGCTGCACGGGCAGTGAGTGATGTGTGTACCTAGTGAACTCAGGGAAGCCACCGCCCATATCAGAGCAGTGCCCACAGCTCCATCAGAGGATAACACAGCATGGCAGGCAGAGTCCCTGCCAGCTCTGCAAGGCCATCTGCTCCTATTGGGTTTCAGGCAGTGGGCCAAGAATGCAGTCGATTGCTAGGAGTCAGAATCAGTGTGAAATATGCACAGGTGTGGCCCAGAACGAGGACCCAGGAGGAGCAAAACATTGCTGGATGATCAAAATTCACAGGAAAAAAATAGCTTAATGGTGGCCTGGGGAGCTTTGCATACAAAAAAAAAAAAAAAAAAAAAAAAAAAAAGGACCCAGTGTAGCCACTTCTCTGTGGTGACACCTGCTCTTTGATGTAGCACACCTGGTCTGTGATCGAGTGCCTGTTCTGCTCAGGGCTGTCAGTTCCCAGCCCTGCCTGTTCTCCTTGCTGTTTTCCCACTTGAGATTAAACAACCTAGCACCTCCCTCACATTCTTTACTACATCTTCCCCTCCCCCTCCCCTGACTCTCCTTCTCTCCTTCTTCTTCTCCTTCCTTGGTTGTTTTGTTATTGTTTTAGTTTTTTTTTTTTTGTTTTGTTTTCCCATAGGAGGCGTGGCAGATGGAGAGCTACAGACTAGATGGACATGTGCGGACCCTACTAAGCTGGTATGGTGGACAAGAAATGCACCGCCATACGTTCGTGTATTTGAACTCTGGGCCTCCGGTCGGCCATGATGCTTGGGGAGGTTGTGGAAATGTTAGGACAAGGAGCCTTGCTGAAGGAAGCGTGTCACTTGGGAGTTTACAGCCAGCCTCAGTCCCAGTTTGCTCTCTCCATTTCCGGTATGAAGATAAAGCTGTAATGAGCTAGCTTCCCATTCCTGCTTCCGTGCTGTCCCCATGTACGCACACAGTCTGGGCCCTCCCTCTAGAACCAAAGACCAAAATAAAGGCTTTTTTCTAAAAGTTGTTTTTGGTTGTAGCAACAGACGAGTCACTGATATAGTTTGGCATCTGCCTTAGTCTGATCAGAAGCAAGAGGACATCCCATGACTCAGAGCCTAGGGGAAGCATTCACTGTCCTTGAAGCAGAGTGGGGTTAGCCCTCAGTGGGCCTGGGAGTACTTCCACGGGTGAGCCGGCAAGGATTCGCACACGGGCTCCAGGATGCTCACCCTTCCAAGGGCCTGCTTCTACAACCAGCACCGGATCGGAGTCTGGAATGGAGCTTTGGATTTGGAGGCGGGGTGAAGTGGGAACTTAAGGGTGCTTTGGAAAGCAAACAGGTGCAGAACTGTTGTCCTGAAGCGGACACAGGTGAAAGGGTGTTTCGCCAAAGCAAGCACGTGAGAGGGCACGCGACGAAGGATGCTTCGCTCACTGGTCCACCTTACACTGTGTCATGGGGCTCCATTTGCTGTGACTCCATACAGAGAAACACACCAAAAAAACTTCTGGTGGTGTGCGGGTGGCTTCTCGCCGCTTCCGTGGACTTGGGCTGATTGGCAGAGTGATGTCAACTGATACAAACTCAGGGGGAGTTTTGCTAAGACAGACTCACATGCTGAGGCACGTGGTGTTCGGAGGAGCATATGCATACGTAGGACTCAACGGACCGTGAGAAGCGCTTGCAGAGCCAGCTCTGCAATGCTTCTTGAGCTGGGTGCTTCACTGAGAGGCACAGCAAGGAGCTGGCATCCATGTTGGCCCTGGTCCTGACGGCTGACTCGTGCAGAGGCTGAGGCCTGCCTCTGCGAGGTCGTGCCACCGCTGCTGATTGTCTTTGCTGTCCTGACTCTACTGAACTGGATTGCTGGTATATTCGAGAAGTATTTGTGAGTGGGTGGAGCTGCCCCTGATAACCTGTGAAGTGAACTTCTGATTTCCTGACAACACAGACAGTATGAGCTCCAACAAACCTTTCTAAACAGGTCCACTTCCCCCCCCAGCCCCCTCCGCATCCTTTCTTTTCTACTACCTGGTAAGTGGTGGGCTAAAGGGAGGTTAAAACACTTAAGAACCATCATTAAAAGTGTGGCTTTGAAAAATTAAAGCTACAGCAGGGGTGAGGGGAGCTTCCTGCTGTTACTTAATTGACAGTGATGCTCCCGCTGTTGATACAATGTGGCATACGCTGATCCCCATGGAAATCTGGAATTTAGGTACATGCTAGACAGGGCTCTTGAATATGAGCAGCCCATGGCACAGACCTTGGGCTGAGAAAGGAGCCTCCTGTGTTGTCTTGGAGATGCCCACGGACACGCCCTGTAAGCTCTAAGAGGACAAAGGCTCAGTCCTGGGTGTTAACAGAAGCCATGGCAGGTATTTTAGAGAGGTTCAGTGCAGGGATGCATTTTCTTAGACAGAGCCACCGGGATCAGGGAAACCAGCGCCAAGGCAGGGAGGCACTGACCAGGACAGCGGCTGGAAGTCAGGGTGCTAGTTAAGCAGAGAGCTATGATGCCGCAACAGGGTGGAGACAAGGGCTACAGGAGAGACTTGGGAATCCATTCCATCTGGTATGGAGGGAGGAGGGAGGAGGGAGGAGGGAGGAGGCAACAGCATGACTCAGGTTTTCAGCTATTCATGGAAAGAGGAAAGTTCAGAGGAGGCTTCATGGAGAAAGCTGCAGTTCCTGTCACCAGAACTTCTTCAAAGTGTTGGCACGCACAGCACACCTCCGGACTGTCCCCTGTCCGTGTATCACTCTGGACAGCGTCGGCAGCAGCCGCCTCATGCAAATGTTACACAAGAACACTTCAAACAAGCATGCACGCATCGTCACAGTCACACACATGCATATCTGTGTATTCCTCAGCTTCAATGCATGAAATTCTGAGCATTTCAAACTGAGTCCCACAGCAGGGGGCTGCCTCCTAAAGGGGCCTCGATGCCTTAACCCACAGACACGCAAGCACCACAATTCCAGGGCGCTTTGCTGTGCATGGGCTTTTGGCTCTCCATCTTTCATCAACTAAGTATTATCAAAAACGATACTCTTTTTTGGGGGGCCCAGCCTCCACAGGAGCCGGCTCTGGAAGGCTGAGCTCTCAGGGGAGATGAATGAGCAGGATTCTCTGGGGGCTGACGTACTGAGCCATTCTGTTACCTGAACCCACTCTGAAACATGTCTGGCTCATCAAATATGCAAAGGTCTTCAGCCAGAAAATTTAATTTTTTAAAAAGATTTATTTATCTCATTTATATGAATATGTTGTAGCTGTCTTCAGACACACCAGAAAAGAGAGTCAGATCCCATTACAGATGGTTGTGAGCCACCATGTGGTTGCTGGGAATTGAACTCAGGACCTCTGGAAGAACAGTCAGTGCTCTTAACCACTGAGCCATCTCTCCAGCTCCAAGAATTTAAATCGTATTCTCACTTGAATGCCGCCTTTTCCCCCCAAGATTGGTTCTGAACCTTCCTAATGCTGAGACCATTTAATACCATTCCTCATGTTGTAACCCCCAACCACAAAATTATTTGTTGCTAGTTCACAAATGTAATTGTGCTCCTGTTCTGAATCACAGTGTAAACATCTGGTAGGCAACCCCATGGGGAAGGGGTCACAACCCACCGGTTAGAAACACTGGTCTAGGCTAGTGCTTTAAGGTACTTCTTGTTAACCAGCCTAGCCACTTCTGAGGATAGACCAGAATGGGGAATAAAAACATTTTTAAAATATTTCCATCTGAAATCATCCACTGAGAAACAAAAGTCACTTATGGGGTCAAGCAAACAACTGTCTCACACACACACACACACACACACACACACACACATGATTCTGCCTCACTGCGTCAATTTTGTGAATATGAGAAAAGTCATATTGATAATTTTATTTTTCTATTATGACTTGTCAGGACAAATACCTTAGGAAATTCTGTATCACTTACGAATTCTTCCCTAATTTCATTTCATTAAATGTTCTCTGGGAGACAAGAAGTAGGAACGAAATGCTTACAACGGGAACTAACAACAACAACAACAAACTGGCATGTGAAGCTGTGATCCCCGGCGGGATCTGAAGAGACACATAATTAGGGGTGCTAGTCAACAGAACGCTCCTCGTCCTCCACCTTATATCTTACCACATCGTCGGAAGGAAGTAAAACTGTACCCAGTGACCCGTGCCTCCCAGATACACCACTGACATGTGACAGTATTCACAAGCAATGTCCTTAGACTCCTGCTAACAGGAATGTCACTGCACCCATCTGTTGACTTAGGCACTGTGAGGTAAAAATACAAGCTGCTGGGACAGCCAGGCTGCCTCACAGGCCCATGGGAAAAGCCAGTATTTGCTGTTGGAACCAGTTCCTGGCATGAAAGCCAAGCCCGCTGAGAGCAGAACCCCTATTTCTATTTTCATGTTGTCATTGCTGGTCCCCAAGATCCCCTCTTTGGGGCAGAGACTTTTGAAGTTGAGCTCTTCCTTCCAGAATACCCAATGGAGGCACCTCGACTATATTTTATGACCACAAATTTGCAGGGGGTGGCCCCAGCCATGGCCAGGACCCACAGAGGAGATAAGTCATAGAGGCAGGAATGAGTCAGGCCTGGGAGTCGGGGTGGTGGTGGGGAAATCTTGCAACTTGATTGACTGACAGTCAGAATGCTTCTTTATTTAAAAAGAACTCGGTAGGCAGGGATAGATTCATGTTGCTCCAAAACAGGAATCATATCATTTTTATCCCAAGACATGTGTCATGATGTCCTCTTGGTCACAAGTTCAGTCATCGTTGATAAACAGTGACAGAGCGGAGTTATCTTCTACAATCATTTTCCATCATCAGCCCCATAGCCTGACTTTTAAGAATCTAGCAGCATACTTTGCCAAAGCATGCCAGCCCGTCCTCAGGCTGGTAGCTCTGGCAGTTTGAAGGGCACCAGACAGAAAGAAAATCTCCAAGCCAGCCTGGGCTGATTGCCATGTCCCAAGCAATATATTATCAACTTTTAATGGTCAGAGTGCTAATTGTCATTAGGCCCAAGAAAAAAATCTTCAGGCCAAAACAGCTGCAATTATTATTCAATTTTGGGCATAATAAATGTTTGTACCTTGGTAGAATTTATTTGTACATCTAATCTTGGTGTTCTTCTGTTTCTTGGTCATATGGCACCACAGTGTCCCTCCCTGTACAAGCTAACTTTTCTAACTTTATTCTGTTTTTTTTTTTTTCATTTATCTACACCACTCTTTGTCCATCAGTATAAGCCCAGCCAATCTAACTTTTTTGCTGTATCTTTTCTTCAAGGGCCATACCATATGCGGCCCCCAATCTTATATGCCGCCTAATTGCCTGAGTGTATAAGAAGAGACTTTCAGTCTGATCTGCTGCCAGCTTCTATAGCCCACCAAGTCTCATGGACCTTTATAAGTTTGCTTTGCTCTTATTATCTTGTTCCTGAGTAAGTACAGTATCTTGGAGTCAGAGCCTTACGAGGAGATCTCTGACATCTTTTTTTTTTTGTTGTTGTTGTTGTTGTTGTTGTTTGGATTTGGTTTTTTTTTTTTCCGAGACAGGGTTTCTCTGTGTAGCCCTGGCTGTCCTGGAACTCACTCTGTAGACCAGGCTGGCCTCGAACTCAGAAATCCACCTGCCTCTGCCTCCCAAGTGCTGGGATTAAAGACATGCGCCACCACCGCCCGGCTTCCCATCTCCTTTATAGGAGGATCTCATAGCAGTGTTAGGAGCATGGCTGTACTGACAGCTCTTGCAGAGGGCCCAGGTTTGAGTCCCAGTACCCTCATAGTGTTTCACATCATCTGCAGCTCCTGACTGAGGAGATCCAATGGCTTCTCCTGACCCAGGAGCACCAGGCAAGCATGTGGCGAGTGGGCATATCCAGGTAAAACACTCACACACAAAAATTAAGTTAATCTAAAAATATGTTTTTTTTTAAAAGCAGCAAAACAGGACCAGTGTCATGATTGGTAAAGGTACCTGCTGCCACATCCAGTGACCTGAGGTCAGTCCAGTGAAACCACACAGTGAAAGGAGTTCTCACTGACTCCCGAAAGTCATCCTCTGACCTCCACGTGGGTGTCAGACCTGTCATGCACTCCCCTTCATCCAAAAAATAAATAAACAACAGGGAACTAGTTCTTTAGGGTATGTTCTTAGCCAGGTCCATCTCTATTTATATGTACATATGAATCAGCTCAGCTGTCTGAGCCATAACGGGAATATTCAAAATCACAGGTCACGTGGTTTGATGCCAAGGATGCCTTTCCAGACTTCAAACAAACATGCCTTGCAACCATTTTATACAGCTTGTCTGGAAATACATTTCTGTAAGCCTCGTGCCTTAGTAAAATATTTCTGTTATTCAAAGAAAGAAAAAGATGGCCCCATATTTTCTCCTACTACTCAGCTTTACCTAGTTAAGAGTTTTACATTTTTTATTTGGTTTTATTCTTCTGAGACACAGTCTCATTGTGTAGCCCTGACTAGCCTGGAACTTGCTGGATAAAACAGGCTAGCCTTGAACTCACAAAGATCTACCTGCCTCTTCCTCCCAGATACTGGGAGTAAGGAATGGACCGCCTTACTCAACAGACGCTTGCAAGAGAAAAGTCTGTTTCTTTCTCAACCACATCACCTAGACAAGGGACCTTGCCCCTCACAACCCTGAGAGAAAGAGGTCATAGGTTAGAGTAGGGCTTGTCTTTTCTCTCTCAATTGTTTCAGGCACCGTGATCTTATCCTATGAAAAACTACTGAGATAGTGGCTATTGAATACAAACAGAACCACAGCATTGTGAAGGAGGCTAAGGACACACACACACACACACACACACACACACACTGGCTACAGTGGAGCACTCTGGAAGGTATCTGCTACTGATAGGATCATGAGCGGCAGGCCTGGAAGGGGCTTGGGCCTGGGACCCAGTGGTGGGATGGTTATGCTTGACTAGAAAATGGGATCAGAAGTGTGGACAGGAAGCCAGGGATAGTGGTACAGTCTTCAGCACCGGGGAGACTGAGGCACAAAGGTCATGAGTTTAAAGGTCAGCCTGAACTATGCAGGGAGACTGTCTCAAAGAAAACAGACCAGGAGAGAGCAAAGCAGAGAGGCTGTGGAGGGAGCTGGAAATTCTAGGCAGCAGAGCAGAAGAGAGGCTGACCCAGGCCGAATCTGGACTCACTGTGAACAGGATGGATAAATGTCAGGACCATGCATTCTAGTAGCTGAGCCAAGCAACAACTGTGTCCACGTGGTCTCCAGAAACATCTCAACAAGACCACAGAACTGAGAGAAGTGGGTCTTGTGTGCACGTGCACACACACACACACACACACACACACACGGGCACGTGCACTGGAGAGAGAAACTTTCCCCCTTCTTCCTTTTCCAAACCAGAGCTTATCTCTACAATGTTGTCAGCAAGTTATGAGAATTTTTTTTCTTAGTGGCCCACAGACTCTACATCCTTCAAAGGCCAACTCTCTATACAGGAGAAGTGAGAATATGAGAATATTACTCTTCTAATGGAAACACAACAGTCCAGTGTGAGGCGAGGCCATATGTCCTATGTTGACCCCCACAGCTTAGCATTCCTACTAAACACAGACAATCCTGGAGGCTGGAATCCAGAATGCACATACACTGGGTCAGTCGCGGAATGGGCCCTAGTCTCGGGTATCCGACTCCATCTTTCAGAACACTTTTAATAAAACTGACATTTCTTAGTACTCAAGCGTCCAGAAGAGTCTGCTCTTTAGAGGTGAGGCCCTGAGCAAAAATGCCCGGGCAGGCGACCAGATGACAAAGCCTTCTCCTCCTCTCAAGCCTCAGAATCCTCCCTTGTGAAATAAAATGGCATCGGCACCTGTCTCGCACCACGGCCGGAGGGGTGAAATGAACGAATGAAGCATGACCACGGCTGACGTTGCCTCCAGATAAAAAATAACCCAGCGACTCACAGAAAGGCCCTCATCACTGCACAGCTGGATAAAATCGTCGCCTGACTGGAGTGTATGCTAATATGGGTTAAAAGTGACATCTGGAAAGGATCTCCTGTTGCTCGAGTGGTATGCCAACTCTAAGGACAGTGTGTTCCGGGTCACAGCCCAGTGGCCGGGACACCACGCGAGTAGGACGCACTCTGGCTCATCTTGCCTTCTCCTCCATGGAACTAAACGAGGTCGGCGACGACCTCTCAACTGGGTACAAGGGCCACATTTAACCAGCGGGGCACAAACATTCTCAGCCATGCCATACCGAGCAAGCCTCCAAACCAGACACCTTGTCTCCAAAGGGCTCAGCAGAACCTCAAGTACTATTAGCGGGGGAAACTCACGCTTTAGCAAACAACATGGAGGGAAATCTGTCTAACAGTGAAGAAGGCCTTCTTGGTGAGTGACCCTGGACCAGCCTCACCATCCTCACATGGAAACTTTTAGAAAAGCCATCCTGGGCTGGAGAGATGGCTCAGTGGTTAAGAGCACTGACTGCTCTTCTGAAGGTCCTGAGTTCAAATCCCACATGGTGGCTCACAACCATCAGTACAGCTACAGTGTACTCATATAAATAAAATAAATAAATCTTTTTTTTAAAAAAAAGCCATCCCTCAGGCACTTTCCTCAGGCCTGTCTCAGGAGGGATTCAGTGGTCACCTTGACACTGTCGCAGCAACCCTCTTAGATTGAGAACCTCCCATCTACAGTGACCTGAGATCTCAAAGCTTAAACTCCCAGAAAACAGCTAGTGTGAAAGGGAGGGAAGTGCCCCTTTCTATCCGGCCTTAGCAGAAGGCAGTGTCAGCTCTGTCTCTGCCAGACCGCAGCTCTGAACCCCACGCTGCTTCTGGAATGAGAAGGGTAACCGGAAAGCATTATCTGCTTTGCACAAAATGTCAGCTTGGGGTCCCAATGGGTACAGACTGTGTCTGCCACACCTGTGGGTCAGCCAGTCCCAGTCCAAGGCCTGGCAACCTGCAGGTGTCAGCAAGGGTAGGAAACTCACGGAGTGACCCGGTGAGGTGGGACCTGCAGCCCTTCCTGAGAGTGGCGTTCACTAGCCACCTCCCTCTGTGAACACAATGAACCAGACACAGCAAGGACTCTGTAGGGCTGGTTTTGGCTGTCCTCCCAGGTCCACAACTCCCAAAACAGGAGGGGGACAAAGGACCTGCTCCACTCCATCCCCCTAATGATCCTTTTAAACCCTGGCTTGCCAGAGGCTGTGTCCACAGGTCACATCTTCCCTTGGCAGTTGCCAGGCATTACTTCCACAGAAGTTCATGCAAACCTCTCAGAAGGGTTATGGTGACATCCCAGAGTCGAGGCCGGCCATCACCACCCTCCAACCACAGATGTCCCACCTCGGTACTTGTACCTGTAGTAGGACAGCAAGCCATTGCCAAGCACGAACCAGCGGCGCTGGTAGCCCTTCAGGTAGTTAGTCCACTTGAAGAGCCAACCCTTGTAGGTGTCCAGAAGTGGTGAGACCATTTGGACACCAGTCCCTGACACTGGACTCCCGGCAGAAGTCTTCGCCTGTACTGGTCGCAGAAGAGCCTGGGTCTTTGGCACCAGCCTGGACTCGGGTTTGGCCACGAGCAAACTCCCTGCTGTTGACCACAGTGGGGATGGCAGGTCTGGTGAAGGTTTGATGATGGACACAGGCTCTGCTCTTGGGCCTGCCTCTGACCTTGGCCACAAGTCCTGTAGTTCCGATTCCTGCCCAGCCCCTAGGGGCCTTGGCACAGACGTCGTCTGGGAGCCAGGTTCGGATCTCGACGCCGGCTCAGAAATTGGCTGGCACACCTGTTCGGACAGCAACTCCTGCTCTGGTGCCTGCACAGGCTGGAGCTGAGGCTTTGGCGCCGGCCCTGAGCCGAACGTGGACGAGTTCATGCCCGGCGCCGCCGTGTGGCAGGATAGGCAGGGCACAACCGTGAACAGCGACGAGAGCCCGCGGGAGCGGCCAGCGCAGCCGCCGCCTCGGCTCAGAGCGGCCGCTTTCCCCATAGAGCTGTGGACCCGAGCGCGGCGGTGCGCGGAGTGGGGGCGGGGCGGGGCGGGAGTGGGTGGGGCCTGTTCGGAGGGAGGGGCGTGGCCGGGCGGGGTTGGTGGAGGAGTGGGCGGAATGGGTGGGGCCCTCACGTGAGCGGCAGAGATGGGGGCGCGCGTGAGTCCCTCCGCCGCTCTGGCTAATGTGAAACAACTGGGCCAAGAGTTGGGAAGACCGCTTGATAGGCACCTCAAGCTGTCTGTCCTTCCTGTGTCAGGCGCTGGAAGAACAATGGTGAATGGCCAAGCGGTGCGCTCACCCGGCAACTCTGGGCAATGGGGTGGGTCATAGACAGCAAATCTCAAACCCTGGGAGTCCAATCTTCTGAGGAAATCCAGCCTAGTTGTGGAAACTGTAGTCACTCCACAAGCGTCCTTTGGCTCATCTGTATAATGAAGATAATACCTCCTTCAAAGGCTGTAATAAGATGGTGCATATGAGGCACATTTGCTCCGTGAGCATCATTGAGTTATTAACTAGAGAGCTCTGTGGTACATTTTGTCAGCGACCAGGAAATGAGAGAAGGCTGGCAAGCTTGGGAAGCTGCCCCTGTGCATGCACGTGTCAGATGTGTGTGCAGCCCTCAGGGAAGGAAGCTAACTAATAAATTCTTAATGCTGTTTCAACTCCTGAAACAAATTGCCAAGCTCCCTAAAATGACAGGCTTGTCATTAATTCTACCAAAGTTGGGCGAGACTCACAGAAGAGACAAGGTCTGCAGAGTTAGAGAAACAAGAAAGACCTTCAAGGAGAAACCAGTATATACAAAGGCCCAAATCAGGGAGAACAGCTTACCTGGCAAATGGCTTACAGCTCAGTGTTTTGACAAGAATAGGGCAAGACACAGAACAGCTGGCCCACACCTCATACACACAAGGAACGCCCTTTATCCTAGAAAAACCAGGGCTTCTAAAGTGTGTGTGTGTGTGTGTGTGTGTGTGTGTGTGTGTGTGTGTGTGTTGAAATAGGGTCTTTCTGTGTAGTCCAGGCTGGTCTTCACCTGCAAATAAATGTTCGTTTCTCAGCACCAGAGTTCTGGGATTACAGATGTAAGTCATCATACCTGGCCCAGAGCTTGCACTTTTAATATCTTGAACAAAAAAGAAAAGAAAAACTTCAAAATTTCTGATCTTTCCCAAAGAAATGTCAGCTCCAAGTCTGGAGCAGGAAATGTACAAGACAGATGACCCACAGGGGCAGGAACAATGGCCAGTCTTGCTAAGGACCTGGGATTCAATTTCCAGAACTCATACAACAGCTCACGCCATCTACAACTCCAGCCCCAGAGGAGCCGATGCCCTTTGATGGCCTCTACAGGCACACGTGTGGTGTACGGGCAGGTAAAACAGCCATGCGCATTAAAATAAATAAATAAATAAATAAATAAACAAATAAATAAATAAATAAATAAATAAATGGGGGAAAGAATAGATGAACGTACCTGGAAGTTCTTGTCACAGTCAGAAGTGAAGAGTCATTCAGGACTACTGTGCTAACATCTGTTTTGTCCAAAGAACTCAGGAGTCAATTTAAACATAACCTTAGAATCCAAACAAAACTATTTGAGCATCAGTAAGAATAATCACTATTGCAATGGGTTGTAAAGCCATACCTTAAGTCCATTAAATCCCTAAAGTTATTTAAAAACAAATAAACGCTTTATAGGTCACTTTGGAGTCACTTTGTCATTATTCTGAAAACCGATAAATTATCTTTGTTGCAAAAGTAATCTCATACTGTACTGGCTGGTTTTGTGTGTCAACTTGACCCAGGCTAGAGTCATCACAGAGAAAGGAGTTTTAGTTGGGGAAGTGCCTCCATGAGATCCAGCTGTGGGGCATTTTCTCAATTAGTGATCAAGGGGGGATGGCCCCTTATGGGTGGTGCCATCCCTGGGCTGGTATTCTTGGGTTCTATAAGAGAGCAGGCTGAGCAAGCCAGGGGAAGCAAGCCAGTAAGGAACATCCCTCCATGGCCTCTGCATCAGCTCCTGCATCCTGACCTGCTTGAGTTCCAGTCCTGACTTCCTTTGGTGATGAACAGCAATGTGGAAGTGTAAGCTGAAGAAACCCTTTCCTCCTCAAGTTGTTTCATGGTCATGATGTTTGTGCAGGAATAGAAACCCTGACTAAGACACATACTAGCCAAAGCATTGCCTGATAACTATAAAGAGAACAACGGAATTCGAACCAATCATCACCTTTGGACAGCTCCTCATGAATAATGAATCAAGGCAAATAAATATGATCTGTAGCTACTAAGTGATGAGGTCATGGGGAATGCCATTAAGTATCCAGGTGGCGTGAACTGAATGCGTTCATCAGTATTAACAACAGAGGAGATTCACGGAACAGTACGTGTAGCCTGGTAAGACCGGAGGGAAACAGTACCATCTATGATTGTTTTTCTGAATTTTATGTATTTGTTTATTTTATGTTATATGGCTGTTTTATCTGCATGTATGTATTGCACGACATGCATGCAGAAACCAGAAAAGGGCATTAGACTCCTAGGACTGGAGTTACAGATGGTTGAGTATTGGGCATAGAACCCGGGTCCTATGGAAGTGCTCTTGACAACTGACCCCATCGATGGTTGTCTCTACAACCTCCCTCAACACCGAAAAACACTAAACTTGAATTGTATCAAGTATCTCTGTGGTTCAGTCTAAAAGAAGTGCAGGGCCCGGCAAGATGGCTCAGGGGTTAAATGCGCTTCCCACAAACCCGACAACCTGCATGCAGTCTGGTGTAAAGACAGAGCTGATTCCAGAAAGTCATCCTTTGACCTCTACTTGCATGTTGTGGCACACATGAACACTAACACATGTTCTATATCTTCATACATGACACACACACAGTAATAACAGTAAATAAGTGGGTTTTAAATGTTTTAAGAGAGAAAAACATGCTCACTGTCCCAAGGAGCTTGTTTTAGTTTCTTTTCTAATGCTGCAATAAAACTAGAGAAGAATGAGCTTATTTAGAACTTATAGTGTTGCAAGATAAGCCCAGCAGGTCACACTTATAGCTGGAAAGAAAGTCTTTATTGCTTACCAGTGGCTGCATGGAGAACTTACCCAGAAAATACTGGAAAATCTACAACCAAGAAACATTTGTTTAACAAATTCACAATCTAAAAACTTATGGAAATAAGAGACTGTTATCAATTTTTGTTCTTGTTGTGTCTTGAGACAGAGCCTCACTGTAGACTTGCTTGGGACTTGCTACATAATCCAAGCTGATTTTGAAATTATGAGCCTTCTATCTCAGCCTCTGGAACACTGGGATTATAAGAATGTGCTATCACAGCTGGAAAACTACTAGCAATTTTAAAAGGAAATTTTAACCAGATGCAGTGTATGAATTTTGTTCAGAACTTGACTCAAAGCATAAAAATTGATTTTGGGAACAGGTGGACAATACTGAACACAGATCAGAGTTTAGGAAATGCTGAATTCCCTAGCATGCACCCTAAAGTCTTATCTTCACCTTCAGTATAACTGTATTTGAAGTAAGCATGTAATTGAGGTGAAATGAGGATATATGATGGGACCCTGATTCAATAAAATTTGTGTTTTCATAAGAGGAGACACTAGAAGGTTAGGCATGGTGGTGCATGCCTTTAATCCCAACACCCAAAGGCAGAGGCCAGAAGATCTCTGTGTGTTCCAGGACAGCCAGGACGACACAGTGAGACCCTATTAAAAGACCACATGCCCACAAAACAAAACCAATAAGAGACACCAAAGGGCCTGCTTTATCTTCACAATATAAGGACTGAGAAAAAGCAGCCTCTGTGGGTGCTCGTTAGAAACCCTTTAGATCAGCACCTTGATTATGGACTTCCTAGCCTCCAAAACTGTAAAATAAATTTTGGTTCTTTTTTTTAAACTTTCTATTGGTTACTTGTGAATTTCACATCATGTATCCCAATTCTGCTTATCTCCCTTCTCCTCATACATGCTCCCCACCCTTGAAACCCTCCCCCAACAGAGAAAAAAATCTTGTTTTTATGTGGAATCTGAAGTGTCTCTCAGTGTATTCCACAGTTTACCCTTTTGTCCACCAATCTTTGCTTGCAAATGTTCATTACAATAAGCCCTTGGTCTGGTACGAGGCTTCTGACCTCTGCTACTCTATCAATATCGGACCTCACTGGGACATCTCTTGGATATCTTGTTGTCATCCTGTTTCATGGAGATCCTGTAGTTTTGGATCTGTAGGACTGACCCCTTCATGCACCGCAGCAGTTCATCTATGGGGTAGATGTTGGGCTAAGCCGATTCAAAGTCCTGGATCTGGGCCTGAGAGGTTTCTGAGCTGGTCAGCATGCCAGCCTCCTGCTCTCACACCCTGGCAGCTCCTCACCAGCAAACTCTGAAGCCAGACCCAGCTCTACCATGCTGCCCAGGTGAGGTATGGAGCCTGCTCTCCCAAGTGAGGGGCAGGGCCAGCTCTCCTGCTTTCCAGACCCCAGGTCCAGCTCTCCGAAATGTCTGTTTTTTAAGTCAATAGTCTGTGGCATTTTGTTATAGCAGCCTGATCAGTCTAATAAAGTATACATGATGAAATTATTATTACTCTTAATATGCCTGTCTGTTGTGTAAATATTGTCAGAATCAAAATGGAGTCATAGATCCAAATCCAAAACAAAGTAGAAGCAGAAAGCCAAAGAGCAGAGACTTTTAGGCACACATAAGTCTGATTAGCAGCTACTACGTGGTGCATCTAAAACTGCAGCCTTACATAAAGAACTTCTGCTAAAAAAAATAAAAGGGGGGCCTGGATGGAGAGATGGCTCAGCAGTTAAGAGAACTGATTGCTCTTCTGAAGGTCCTGAGTTCAAATCCCAGCAACCACATGGTGGCTCACAACCATCCGTAATAGGATCTGACATCATCTTCTGGTGTGTCTGAAGACAGCTACAGTGTACTTACATATAATAAATAAATAAATAAATAAATAAATAAATAAATAAATAAATAAATCTTTTTTAACAAAATTTAATTTCTGCAACACCCTATTCAATCTTGGATTGGTACCATCCTTATTGATTATTCTAGCCAAGGATAATTACTGTTTATTTTTTTTAAAACTTACGTAGTCTTTATTTTCCCTTTAAATACTCTCCATTCTACCCAGCATGGTAGCACACACTGTATCCCCAGCCCGTGGGAGACAGAGGCAGGAAGATCATGGTTGAAGGACAGCTAATCTCAAGGGAAATAAACAAAAGGTCTTCCTCACCTCGGTCTCCCCAGATAAACTGCTATGATCCCTCACAGTATGTGGTACCTAATTATAACTCTCCATGTATTCCAACAAGACCACTCCTTCTAATTCTTCTCATCCTATCAAAGAGCTCCGTGCACTAAGCACTCTCGTTTGTGAGCCTAAGGGGGCCATTCTTAAACTCATCTCCTGGGCTCACTACTGTCCACACCTGGGAAGTCATCTTTTCTCTCTTTAAGATATTACTCTTTAATCCACATTGTGAATGAGTGTGGACACATATGTGGCGTGGTGGGACATGAGGGGGGATGTCAGAGGACAACTTTCAGGAATCAGTTCTCTCACTGATTTTGCTTCGACACTGCATATTCCAGGCTGGCTGCCCTGCAAGTTCCCTGACAACTCTCCAGTCTCTGCCTTCTGTCTTGGTTACCGATACACAGCACCACATCTGACCTTTCTGTGGGTTCTGGGGATTGAACTCTGGATGGCCGTCAGGCTTGCATGCCACAGTCTGGCTTTCTGAAGCATCTGCCCAGGTTGAAGGAGTCCCTTCATCTGCTCCCTGGGCTCCTCTTTTCTGTTAGACTAATTGGATCATGATTGTTTTTAATTTGCATGTATGCATGTGTGTACAATGTATGTATATGCAGTCACCCGTGTAAATGCGGTTGTGCCATGGCCAGAGGACAGCTCGGGGCTCCCTTGTTGGCACTGGTTTCTTTGTTGTTTTTCTATGACATATGCTACACTAGCTGACCGGTAAGCTTCTGGGGATTCCCCTGTCTCTGTCACATCCCCCTGTTCCCAGTGCTGATATTACAGATGTGTACCAGCATGCATTCTTTTTCCTTTTGTGTGTGTATGCACGAGCACACGTGTGCACACCCATGTACAGGAACTGGAGGACAACCCTGGGTGTAACTCCAAATCTATCATTTTTTGAGACAAAGTCTCTTAATGACCTGGAACTTGCCAAGTAGACTAGGTTGGCTGGCCAGTCAAGCACAGGGGTCCATCTGTGTCCGTCTCTCGGGAGCTAGAATTGCAAATACAGGCTGCCACATGCTCTCTTTACATGAGTTCTGGGAACCAAACTCAAATCTTTGTGCTTGTAAGTCAGGTACTATCACAACCCATAATTCAATTTCTTTAGAAAAGTATTTCACTGGGGCTGGAGAGGTGGCTCAGTGGTTAAGAGTACAGGCTAAGCTTAAAAGGACCCAGGTTTCCATTCCCAGCACCCACCCAGCAGCTCACAACCTTCTGTAACTCCAATTCAAAGGGATCTGATGCCCTCATCTGGCCTCCACAAGCACCAAGCACTCATGAGGTGCACAGACATGCGTGTAGGCAAGACATCCACATATACACACATACCACAAAGATAAATAAAATTTAGAAATATTTTAAAGAAAAGTATTTTACTATTTTTGCCTGAGGAAAGAAATATCGCCTGTATCTTACATGTTTGTGAAGGCAGGCAACAATCTAGAAGAGATATTCCCACTCTAGGTTGTGTGTGAATCTGTGCTGATCATATACCAGGTAGGAAAAACACATGTGTGTGTAGGTGTATATTTTTTACAGCCTACTTTAATAATGATTCAACCTCCCCTCTAATCCACCTCCCACCAGAGGGAGTGGGGAAGAAAGGTTATTACTGGATACAGGGGGAAGTGGACCTGTTTAGAAGTAGTTCTTTGGGGTACTCCCATCTCTGGTGTTCTCAGTCCAGTCCAGTAGCAAACACCAAACATGAATCAGCAGCTGCAGTCCAGTCTGCTTGGCGGATACCACACACGAATAGGCAAGGGCAGTTCAATCCAGAAGCAACAGAGAGGCTCCCTAACCAGCCTGAGTCTGAGGAAGTGGGAGGAAGCTGCAGGAACTTCACAAGAAGCTCTGTGGCGAGCTTCCCTCAATGAAGTCACCTGAAGCAAAGCTCAGCATGGCAGTGTAAGGTGAACTAATCCTCGGCTGCATATCATCAGGGAAGAATTGCAAGGCTGAGCAAAGAGAACCAGTGCTCCAGCTCCCACTGTCTGTGGGGTCATATTTATATCCTTTCTAATCATCATGAGTCCTTTTATGTGTTTGCTACATATAGCAAAACATCCTTTCACCTGTGTGTCCCAGCAAAACATCATTTGACATAACTGACTTTCCAAAGAAACCAGAATTTCCCACTTCATGTGTGTAGATGTTTATCATAAATATACACATATACATATATAAACATATATGGTATATGTATATATGACATACATATATGTATAATCATATATACATGTATGTAAAATACATGTGTGTGTTATCTATGTGTATCTTTACATATATGTGAATATATACATATATCCATACATAGATATAGATGACAAAAGAATACATCTATAACTTGTTTATGAAGCTATAGCAAAGGTCTATGTGCTTTAGGCTGGTTCCTCAGTTTGGGGTCATTAAGAGACAGTGGAATCTCTAGTGGGAGGTTTGTGTCACTGAATGAAAAGCGGTAATGGGTAATGGAAATCTACCGACTTAACTCTTTAACCACTTTAAGGTTAGTGGCTTTGCTCCACCAAACCATTACCACTTTGAAATATTGCCTTGATATGGTTCTACCTGATGACAGATAGAGCCAAAGGAAATTTCTCTCCATAAATAGAGTATCTCTGCAATTTTATTACAGTACTGGCACATAAATAAGGAGACACCATACATATGGGATCACAGGCTAGTTTAAGTAATAAATCTGTCAGGTGTGATGGCCTGTGCCTGTACTCCTAGCACTTTGGAGGCTGAGGCAGGAGGATTGTTGTAAGTTTTTGGCCAGCCTTGGCTAGCTATATAGTACCACACCAATATGTAGCCTCATAGCCTACAGCCTTTGGTAGTTCTCCTTGCTGTGGTGTGCTCAGAATTTACATTTTTTTCCCTGTATTTTCATTTATGTGTGTGAGGAGGGTCTCAAGAAAGATGGGAGACAAACATACTTGTCAAATTCCTTGATTTCTACTTTGAAACTTGCAAATCTCAAAGTCAATGGCATGAAATCTGTGGAAAGATCATAGGCTCCTGAAAGTCTGTGATAATGCTTACATGATACACCAAGAGGCATGTGGTGCTGCCTACATATCACACAGAAAGGCGTGCATATTAAAGCTTGCCACACAATTTATGAAGACTTTGCACACCTTAGGACTGTTCTAGGAAGACAATTGGCATGGGTGACATAGTGGCCTCAGAGTGGAGGGGGAGGTTCGCTGTGATACAGAATCTATATACACTTCAACTTCCATGTACGTTGCACACATTGCAATGGAATGCTTTAAGCTAGTTGGCTAATGTACTAATGTCACTGAGAGAAAAACACCGCACAGAGACAGAATAAGAGAGGAAAGGCTTATTCAGCTCACAATTCAGAGAGATTTTGTTGATCATGGTAGGATAGGGCAGAGTAGGTTGTAGCAGGAGGGGTGGGAGTGGTGGCTGTGGAGGTAGAGGGAGGCAGAAAGCATCCAGAACAGGGGGCGGGGCTACAACCCTCAGAGGCTCGTCTCCAAGGAAGCTAAGGGTGCCCAGCTCTCTCTGGATTAAAAAATAAATAAATAAAAAATAAAAAATCGCCAGGCAGTGGTGGCGCACGCCTTTAATCCCAGCACTCGGGAGGCAGAGGCAGGTGGATTTCTGATTTCGAGGCCAGCCTGGTCTACAGAGTGAGTTCCAGGACAGCCAGGGCTACACAGAGAAACCCTGTCTCAAAAAACAACAACAACAACAAAAACCAAAAACCAAAAAATAAGAAAGAAAGAAAGAAAGAAAGAAAGAAAGAAAGAAAGAAAGAAAGAAAGAAAGAATGAATGAATCACTCTTAGTGGTAAGAAGTTCCTTAAACTCATACTCATAAGAACTTCTAACATCCATTTTCTTGTGAACAAGCAAAGATGGCAGGCAATGGGGAAACTTGATGCTCTAATTATCAGCTGTAGGACTCAGTCTTGCTATCTTGGCTGCCTCTACCGAAAGGTCTGTCAAATTGGTAGCCAGGCTAGTCTTACACCAACACCAAGCACCTTAAACACTCTACCAATGCCCAGATCCAAAGGTACAGCCTCCCGCCAGCCTTTGTGTGTATGTGTGTGTGTGTGTGTGTGTACACATGTGCGTATACATGTGTGTATTTATGTGTATATGTGTTTATTTGTGCATATGTGTATATATGTGTGTATGTGTGCCTATGTGTATGTGTACATGTGTGTATGTATGTGTGCATATATGCATGTGTATGTGTGTGTGCATGTTTGTATGTGTGCATGTGCATATGTATATGCATGTGTATATGTGTATGCATATGTATATGTGTGTATGTGTGTATGTATATGTGTATGCATGTGCATATGTGTGTGCATGTGTGTATGTGTTTATGTGTGTGTATATATGTGTGCATGTGTATATATGTGGGGGGGGGAGCCCGCATGTAGCAGCCTTTTGTTGTCACTAGACTTGATCAATTCTAGATGACCCTAAAACCATTGCCACCTAGAGGAATGGGGTGTGGGGCAGCTTGGTGGCCTAGCAGACAGATAACTGAGACTGGTACTGAGAGGCAAGCTGTGATTGGTTCCAACACCCAACATGAACTCATTCAGTGAGTCAGCTGGAAAATGTGTCCTCTAATGCTGCATTGTTAGGGCCAATAAAGATCTGCTCTTAGATGGTCTTTTCTTGCACACTTCCAGCCACACATACCAAGCTGCTTGTACAGAGAAAGAAGCAGTTGGCCACAGCAGAAGCAGCAAGGGCAGCTGAGCAGTTGGCAGCCAAGGGGGCAAGGCAGCCACTTAGCTGTCTGGTGGCTGAAGAATAAGACAACTTCAAATCAGCAAGGGCAGAATAAGAATAAGGGAAGAATAAGACAACAGCAAGGGCAGACAGAGGGCCAAAGAGATATGGCAAGGGGAGACATAGAGACAAAACTGAAGGAAAATAAAAGCCGTAAGGATCCAGAAAAGACAAACTACAGGCCCTGGTCACTGACAGAGTTCCAGAGAACTATTGAACATTCAGGGCCAAGGGGCTCAGACCCCGGGCAACGAGCAATTAGTACTGACCAGCACTGAAGGCTAATGAATCCTGACTTTGTAGGTCTATCTCAGAGCTATATCACTGGCTGTCGTCAAAGTCTGCGGAAACCTGGTGCCTGAGAGGTGCTGTGACTACCATGACCAGGTTTGAGAAGTCTCAATTTCCTGGGTCTTTATAGAACTATAAAACTCATAGGGCTGGACTGGTGAGATGGCTCAGCGGTTTAGAGCACTGACTGCTCTTCCGAAGGTCCTGAGTTCAAATCCCAGCAACCACATGGTGGCTCACAAACATCTATAATGATATCTGATGCCCTCTTCTGGAGTGTCTGAAGACAGTTACAGTGTACTTACATATAACAATAAATAAATCTTTGCGCCGGAGCAGCGGACAGGAACGAGTAGAGGTCCTGAGTTCAATTCCCAGCATCCACATGATGGTTTACAACCATCTGTACAGCTACAGTGTATTCATATACATAAAATAAATAAATAAATCTTTAAAAAAAAAAACAGACTCATCAGACTAAGGGCCCAATAGCCGAAGGATGCAGTACTATAGCCCCGTGCCCCCACCCTTCCCACCCACCCCCCACTCCCGTGCTGATCCCAGCCGCCTAAGATTGCTGCTTGCTGCTGCTGCCCCCTATGGAAAACAAAAGCTGCCACAGACCAGCATTTGAAGAGCTTCCTCTCCAAGTCACAGTTTCCGTATGTACTGGCTGGTTTTGTGTGTCAACTTGACACAGGCTGGAGTTATCACAGAGAAAGGAGCTTCAGGTGAGGAGATGCCTCCATGAGATCCAGCTGTGGGGCATTTTCTCAATTAGTGATCAAGGGGGGAGAGGGCCCCTTGTGGGTGGTGCCATCCCTGGGTTGGTGCTCTTGGGTTCTATAAGAGAGCAGGCTGATCAAGCCAGGGGAAGCAAGCCAGTAAGCAGCATCCCTCCATGGCCTCTACATCAGCTCCTGCTTCCTGACCTGCTTGAGTTCCAGTCCTGACTTCCTTTGGTGATGAACAGCAATGTGAAAATGTAAGCTGAATAAATCCTTTTCTCCCCAACTTGCATCTTGGTCATGACATTTGTGCAGGAATAGAAACCCTGACTAAGACACTGTCTGAGCAATGCAACAGGACAGCCAGCGGGCTGATGGCATCCCTGATGACCTACTTCCACAAACTAGATCCCACCTTCCACACGCTCCACGGCCTCTAAAAGCCATCCCCTCTGGAGGGAACCACAGAAAATCACTTCAGACTAAGGGGGATGGGACATTTCTGATTCAGCTATATGACAGTTATCATTTAAATACTTATGAGACAGGATTTCGGGCTAGCCTCAGACACCTAAGCAACTATCATGCTTTAGCTTGGAGAGTAGCTGGGACTATAGGCTTTTAGTTAGGTATGTAAAGGGATTTTTGTCCCAGCCCCTTGGGATGATCACCTGTCCATATGCCTTTGTTTTAACCATACTGGGTGTAGGATGATGATAACGGTGGTGGCTATGGTCAACCAGGGTTAAATCCTGTAAGTTTCATAGCCCATCAAAAGCGCTAAAATCTAATACCATGCTTTGATGAAATCAGTTTCTTTACTATTGGCTGCAAGACTGTGGCAGCCTCCCAGTACTCTGGGAGGCAGAGGCAGGCGGATTTCTGAGTTCGAGGCCAGCCTGATCTACAGAGTGAGTTCCAGGACAGCCAGGGCTATACAGAGAAACCCTGTCTCGAAAAAAAACCAAATCCAAAAAACAAACAAACAAACAAACAAACAAAAGAAAGTAAGAAAGAAGAAAGAAAAAGAAAAAAAAGACTGTGGCAGCCTATGTGTAAAGTACTAGAAGCCACAGGTTTGCTTGCAAAGCTTCCTGGAGAGTCAGTCCTTGTGAGTCCATGGGGTCTCTGAAGCGGCAGAGAAGGGAAGAAACACCTTGGACATGATCAGTGTGCCACTGCCAAGAGCAACCAGGAGTACACAGTGCCGTTTTCCCAAAGAAAGGGAGATCCCACCTCCCCTCTCCTGACACGTGAACAGCCTGAGATCAACAGTTCAGAGATGAGGCACTCAGAGATGGCTCAGGAGGTAAGGGCAAAGGCCCAGGTTTGGTTTCAGCACCCACACAGTGGCTCATGACTACGTGTGACTTCAGTTCTGGCAGATCTGATCCCTCTTCTGGCTTCCATGAGTACCAGGCACACGTGTGATTCATGACTTACATGCAGACGAAGCATTAAGATAAATAAATAATTTTGGGACCGTTTCAAGGTTCTAAGTCAAAACGCCCCTTGAGCTGAGGATTCTCAGGAGTCAACCCGAAGGGGGAGGGGCACGAGAGCCGCGGCTAGCTCACTCTCTGCCTCATCTGCTTACCGCCGTTTGAACAGGGCTGAGGTATGATTCTTCCTTGTAGCTGTTGAATTTTGTGGAATCTATGCTGTCTGCTCTGAGAATATCCTGAGAAAAGTTTAGTTTGAATTTCAGAAACCGGTCATTGGTTCCCCGGTCCTCAGTACTCATCACTGACTTGGGGGAGCCCAAGGCCTTAGGAAATAAGAATGTAACTTAAGAGGTTAACTGGATATGAAGAAAGAGGTCTACCACAGGACACAGAGGCTGTTCAGTGACTCAGAGGAATCGTCCATGGATTCGAACAACTATAGATCGAAAATGCTTTTGAGGGGCTGGAGAGATGGCTCAGCAGTTAAGAGCACTGACTGCTCTTCCACAGGTCCTGAGTTCAAATCCCAGCAACCACATGGTGGCTCACAACCATTTGTAATGAGATCTGATGCCTTCTTCTGGTGTGTCTGAAGACAGCTACAGTATACTTATAGATAATAAATAAATCTTTTAGGAAGAAAGAAAGAAAGGAAAGAAAGAAAAGAAAGGAAACAAAGAAAGAATAAATGAATGAATGAAAGAGAGAAAGAAAGAGGGAAAGAGGGAAAGAGGTAAAGAGGGAAAGAAAGAGAGAAAGACAGACAGACAGACAGAAAGATAGAAAGAAAGAAAATGCTTTTGAAAATTTTCGCAGCTGGGGCTGGAGAGATGGCTCGACAGCTGGGAGCACACACTGCACAGCCACGGGGACTGGCAGGTGCGTGAGGAGCGGGTGCCTCACAAACACTGGCAGCTCTGGCTTCTCTGCTAGCCTGGCATCTGCATCACACAAGCACGCACACACAAAAATACACAAGCACGCACACACAAAAACCGATAGATTAATTTAAAACAATGAAATAGGAGCTGGAGAGATACCTCAGTGCTCGAAAGTGCTGGCTGCTCTTCCAGAAGACCCAGGTTCAATGCTTAGCACCCATGTGGGGCTTACAACTGTCTCTAACTCCAGCTCCAAGGGATCTGACACCTTCACACAAAAACACACACAGGCAAAACACCAATGCATATAAAATAGAAGTAGATCATTAAATTTTTTTAAAAGGAAAGAACTATTAAAATAGATAATATTTGGCTAAGTTCCAACACTGAAAAAAAATCAGAACTTTTTTTCTATCCACAGTGCTTGTAGCACTGTTCACATGGCGTTTGTGCTGCACTGAGTTGGGTAAAGCCATCCAGAGAGGACTTAACGCACACAGGAGGGCTTGTGGGTAGAGCTCAGATGCAGAATCCTTGATGGCGCTTGAGGCCCTGAGGTTGATTTCTCCAGAAATACACACCCAAGGAACTGTATAACTTTTCTCATTCAATGACATTTTTATTAGGAATTTGAGCATCCGTGGATTTTTATGTCAATGAAACCAAGTGTTGTGGATGCTAAAGGGTAAAATGCAGTATAATTATTCTCAATTTCCAGATGATGGAGTTTGAGAGGTAATTTTTCTCATACAAGTCAGAGCTCGGATTCCTACTCAGAATCATCCACACAGATGGCTGCAGAGCCCACACACATCAGATACAGCAAGTTCCCTAACGCAGCAACAGGCAGTGCTTCCCGTAGCCAGTGGGTTGACAGAAGCAGATGGTACCCAGATCCTCTTTACAGCATCCAAAGCCTTTGGATGCAGGACCCTGGATGCCACCAGTCAAGGGTTTCCACTTGATTCATTTCCTAGGGAATGCCCAGTAAACTCCATGATAGCAAAGAATGTGAGTCCCTTTTGTCCACCTTCAAAAGCTACATCAATATCTGGTATATATTTTTAATTTGTTAATATCATTTTAAATTATTTGTGTCTGTGTATGTGTGCACACACAAATGCAGTGTGCATGCAAACCAGAGGCATTGCATCCCCTGGAGCTGGAACTGTATGTGACTGTGACCCACCAGATAGACATGGGTGCTGGGAACCAAACTCCAATGCTCTAGAAGAGTAGCACGTGCTTTTAACAACTGAACCTGCAGAGAGCCTTATTGGGGTATCATGCCACCTGGCAGAAACTTGACATTAACCAATGTGAAGTTCCTCTCTCAGCCTTTGAGCGGGAACTCCTGTGTTAGCCATAATCCCCTCCACCTAGAGTGGAGCACTCAGACCAAGGTGAAGCCCATTGTTCTTCAAGAACCTGCTGTTTCCTAAGAAACACTAGCCACCTGCTGAGCAACCAAACCGGTTCTGCTGAGAAGCTTCCAGCCCTTGGGGGAAGGGTCCACACACACACACACACATATATTTGGAGTTCTTCATTAAGCCTTGAGGCCTTGATCAGCAACTGTTGTCTTGGTCTCATTCTCTTTTTACCATCTTCCCATACGGGGAACCAGTTTGATGTAACTGTGGGTAGTTGCAGATTGTCATCTAACGTAGGGCCGGACACGGGAAGGTCTCCTGAGGGACCCTGTCTTGGCAAAGCTTCACAGAAAATGGGAAAAGATGGTATCCTGCACGGTGAGCAACTACACCACTAAATACTAGCACTAGTCTAAAATTTCATCTGTTTGAAGCTGTTGTTGTAGGTGCAGAGGGATACAGGCTAAGTGAGACAGCATTGACCCAACGCTGGGCTCGCTTAAGGGTTGACAGTGGAAAATGGAATAGGAACTTCTAAACAGGTGTTTATCCGCAGCCTTCAAGAGCTGCTTCAGGCAAAAGGAGTAGGGTTTGAAAAACAATGGTTAGAAGGTTTTTTAGATCAGATATTCTTGCTGCCCATGATTCCGAGAAAAAAAGAACTTTAGATAAGAGAACCTAGGGAAAAAATTGGAAAGCTCTAAGAGCACTGAGGCAGATAATACTACCCTCTGCCTCTGGACACTTATAAAATATGCTATTGATGACCTCACAGGCATCAGATAGCACACAGGGAGAACTTGAGGACTCTTAAGAAGGAAGCCTGCCAGAGAGGATTTTTCTCAGAAAGGGGTCCTCTCAACCCTAAATTAGAAAGATAAAGAGATACTACTGAAGAACTAACATTAGAGGAGAAAGCTCATTCAGATAAAGGAGCTGCCAAATATTATGGTGAGGATTGACCTCCTAGCACACCTTCTGCTCCGCCTATGACCTCTATTGCATGAGAAAATTACCCAGATGGATATGCAACTACATAAATTGGAGTTTAAAATTAAGTTGCAGAGCTGGGCAGTGGTGGCGCACGCCTGTAATCCCATCACTCTGGGAGGCAGAGGCAGGAGGATTTCTGAGTTCGAGGCCAGCCTGGTCTACAGAGTAAGTTCCAGGACAGCCAGGGCTATACAGAGAAACCCTGTCTCGAAAAAACCAAATCCAAAAAAAAACCAAAATAAATAATAAATAAATAAATAAATAAATAAATAAATAAATAAATAAATTGCAGAAATTGACAAATGAGCTACAGGAGCTAAAAGGGGTATCAAGTGCAGGAAGGAGCAGTGATCCTAAGATGCACTAATCACGGCTAGAAAGAGCAGTAAGTCAGGCTCGCAGGGGAGGACAGGATACATCTGACCTGTTGGCTTTCCCTGTCATTGAGATCACAGACCAGCAGAATAGAGTTAGACACTATCAGATCTGGGATTTCAAAGTGATAAAATAATTAAAAACAGCTGTGGCACAGTTGAAAGTTGGTAATTTTCAACTGAATTGGATACCTTGTGATATCCGCAGACAAGTTCATCCTGTTTTGCTTCTAACTCCTGACCTTGTATTCTAAGCAGACTGGTTGTCTCTACCCAGGCTCACCTGGATTGAAAACTGGCATGTCTGTTAAAGACACTTGCAGGGTGTTTGGCAACAAATCAACTTCCTGGCATCAAAACCTAGACAAGTGGACCTCCTACGGGAGCTACGTAGAACTCAGATCTATGTGTGTCCACTTATGAGTGTACAAGGGCACCAGTGGGAGGTGCAAGGCAAAACACTGCAAGGGGAAGACCATGTTTTCCGCCTCTGAGTCCCCTGTGAAGCACACATGGTTGCATAGAGGTTGGTGTTTAAAGGCGTTCCTTAGACTAACAAATGACAAGGAAGCCTAGACCCTCTCCTCCATAAAAGACACTATAAAGTATTTAGGAGGACCAGGTCAATACCAACTCCCCCACCCCCCAACCCCCCACCCCACACCCCCATCCTTTGACAGATGACTGTCCACTTGGTTGTTACCTTCTCATCTTAAAACTAATAAAAAGGGAGACGTAGAGAACCTTGTTGGGATGCCATGCCACTTGGCAGGAACTTGACATTGTACAAGGTGAAGTTCCTCTCCCAGCCTTTGAGCAGGAACTCCTGTGTCAGCCATAATCCTCTCCACCTAGGGTAGAGCACTCAGATCACGGTGGAGCCCATTGTTTTTCAAGGACCTGCTGTTTCCTGAGAGACACTAGCCATTGGAGTCCTCCATTAAACCTTGGGACCTTTGATCAGCAACTGTTGTCTTGGTCTCATTGTCTTTTCGCCACCTTCCCATACATCCCCAGCTTTCCCTCCAGGTAACCCATTCAATGTAACTGTAGGCAGTTAAAGAACCATTTCTCCAGTCTCACTTGGTCATAAATGAGCAGCTAGAAGACTGCCTTAATGAAAATCTACTACATACAAGTCAGGGTTATGGTTAAAGAGTCTATTGGAGAATTGACCATAAGACAGGCAGAACATAGCAGGTACTCTGAGAAACGGCACCATTAGAGCACAGATATTTGATTGCAGATTTTGATCTGCAATTTTGGGTCTGTACATAGAGGTGCAATGGGAAGTGCTGAAATCTTTCAAAGATTAAGGAGGCCTTTGGGACACTGAAGGCATGCCCCTAAGACAGCATGGTGACACCCTTTCCACGTATCCTCTTGTCTCCTGACCATGGGCTGACTGGTATTACTCTGCTGTGTGTGCTTGCCAAGATGTGCAACATCTTCTCTGGTTCCACTCTTCCCATCCTAGTGGCCTGATCTAGTACACTATGGCAGCCACTGGGAGAGACTGGGGCTTAGTGGCTGTAGTGTTTCTCTGTTGACACCAATGTTGTGTCCCCACTGCCCCACCCCCACCCCATGCTCTCTTTATCTCTCCCCCCACTTTCTACTTAGCCTGGGCTAGCCTAGAACTTGCTATATAGCCCACACTGACTTTAGTTCCCTCCAGCCTCTGCATACTGAATGCTGGGATTAGAAGTGTCACTACCAGCCGGGCGTGGTGGCGCACGCCATTAATTCCAACAGTTGATAGGCAGAGGCAGAGGCAGGCAGATTTCTGAGTTCGAGGCCAGCTGGCCTACAGAGTGAGTTCCAGGACAGCCAGGGCTACACAGAGAAACCCTGTCTTGAAAAACAAAAACAAAACAAAACAAAAAAAAGTGTCATCACCACACACCCCTGCTTGTTTTATAATGAAGACCTTTGAAGTCATCATTTCACAGCATTTTCCATGAATTTTGACACTTATCTTGACTAGATTTCTAAAATCTTATGTTATAAGTCAGGCTAGAGGTTCACTCATTTAATCTGAGTACTCAGGAATCTGACACAGGAGGATTGCTTTGTGTTTGAGGTATTCCTTGGCTACCTGGAAAGTTCTAGGCCAGCTGAGACATCAGTATGAGCATATGAGTCTCTCTCTCTCTCTCTCTCTCTCTCTCTCTCTGATACACACACACACACACACACACAACCTCACACTGCATCATCATTCTTAGCTCCTAGGAAGAACCACCAATAGGGTAAATGAAGATGTCTGAGCCAGCTATTCTGCCTTCCCAGCAGACTAAAGAGCAGAGCTTAGATTTGTTGACTAAGTCTCTGACCCCCTTGATAATCTTGATTCATCTGATTTGACCTAGCTGAGCTGATGGGACCTGATTTTTATCAGTTTGTCCGGGAGGAATTTTCTGCGACATAAAAAAAAAAAAAAAAAAGACCGCTACCTAGAGAGCCAGGCCTGGCAGCACATGCTTTTAATCCCATCAGTCAGCAGGCAGAGGCCAGCCTGGTCTACATAAGGAGATCCAGGATGGCCTATCTCAAACAATAAAGATAAAAAGCTGGGAAGGGTGCCCTCAAATTGTCCCTGCTGTGAGTGTGCTATGCAGCCAGGTATAACTGCATCAGCAGAGAAATACAGAAGCAGTGCATGACTCCTGGCTACCAAAGGTAAAGGTTGCTGTTCAGGAAGGCCAGCAGGCCGCACGCTTTCCTCGTGATCTAACAGTGAAGAGGAGGTAGGGACCTCACAGCCTAGAGGGCCGTCCCTCAGCAACACTCTGGCTGCTAGGTTGTCTCCATGATGGAGATGCAGCAGCATTTCCACCACAATGTCTATCAGGAGCCACACTGGGTTTCACAGCACTGTCAGCACCTGACATCTTACTGTCATGTGACTGATCTCACCGACATCTTCCTTGGTAAACAGAAGAGAGCATAGGAACGATCTACACATCCCTGTTAAGCAACAGTTTCCTCAGAGTGTGGCTGTCCCTCCAAGGAGATGTAGATGGCCTATGGCTGCCAGAAGCCTGAATTCTCTGTCCCCACAGTGAAGCACTTTGCATAACCGTTTTTTGTTTCTGTTTTTGTGGTTGGTCATTTGGGTGGGTGGGTGGGTGGGTGGTTGGTTGGTTGGTTGGTTTTTTGAGATGGGATTTCTCTGTATAGTCCTGGCTGTCCTGGAACTCACTCTGTAGACCAGGCTGGCCTCAAACTCAGAATTCTACCTGCCTCTGCCTCCCAAGTGCTGGGCTTAAAGGTGTGTGCGCGCCACCACTGCTGGCCTCACCCCTGGTTTTATGAGAGTGGGATGCTTATTTGACTCAGTCACAGAAATGCTCCAGGTGAGCAGACCAGCTCAAGAATTCCCACCCAAAATCACACTGTGAAGTGACAAAGTAAAACCCACCCCACATGCTGGTGGGGCTTCTGCCTGCCCAGACCATGTCTGCTGCCCCGTGCCTCAGCTCAGACTCTGGGAAATAAACAAGACCAGGTTCCTAGTCTCGGTTACACGTGGGAATGGCGAGGAGGGGAGCAGTTGCTAGAAGGGCAGCAAATCGCAGACCACATTCTGCCCTGTCCGTGGGGTCCTGTGTTTACAGATTCGCCGACTCCCAAAGCCAAGAGCTGGACCAGGCTCGGAACTATAAAGCCGTGTAGCACTTCCTCGCCCACTAAGCGCTGGACCAGGGGCTGGGCTGGAGTCCCATCGGTATGTCGCACGCCCAGCATACATGAAGCTTTATGTTTGTTCCCCAGCACCGCATAAGCTGTGTGTGGTGGCACATGCTTGTAATCCTGTCACTCCACGGGTGGCAGGAAGAGCAAGTGTTCAAAAGTTTGGCCACTTGAGAAGTCCGAGGCCATCCTGGGCCACATGAGACCTTGTCTCTCAAAAAGAAGGGTAGGAGGGGCCGTGAGATGGAGGGGTCGGTAAAGAAGCTTGCTGCTAAGTCTGACAGATGATCCACACGATGGAAGGTGAACCAGCTCCCACAACCTGCCCACTCCCCTCCACAGCTACACCATCTCATAGACACGTTAAATGATAAAGGCGTAAAAAGGAGGGCTTACCTAAGGCATATCTGTCTCCTATTTTTACTTGAGGACACGGGGAACTAAGTGATTTGGCCCCCCACCACATTCCCAGACCTCTGCACACAGGAGCAATGGTGCCCCCCTGCAGAGCCTAGCTACCCATATAAGCATTTAGGGTAAGTGTGTGCTGCCCCCTGGTGGCAGACTCCTTCCTGCGCTAGAGCTTGGATCCTTGGGTCTGAAGTATTCTAGCTTGTGACCTCTTTTCTCAAGACATTCTGCATCATTAACTGTGTGGAGTCCTCATTACCATTCTGAGGGACAAGGAGAGTCAGTGACCTTATTCCTACTTTTCGAGTGGCAGCATCGAATGCATTCCTGAATCCACCCCGTTTTTGAGCTTAGCAAGTCAATCCCCAACTCCCAGCCTGTCTTTAACCTCTTAACAGAAATTAAATAGGAATGCACAAGTCAGCAGCATTGTCTCTTTTGTGTTCCATTTTCTCAGTGGAGAGATCACTTTCCCAAGATCGAAATGTATTAAGATTGAGACAATCCCAAGCTGCAGGTTACCTCATTTGTCAACACAGACCAGAAAAAGTGCCACAGCAAACATAAAAACTGATCCCTTTACCTTTGTGTTGAAGGATCACATATATGGGAGAATAGGTATATGGATGGATGGATATATTGGAAGGTGGATAAACAGATGGATAGGTTGTTGAATTGGTGGATGGATAGGTGGGTAGGAAGATGCATGGATAGGTAGGTGGGTAGATAGTTGTATAGTAAGGTGGACCAATGGATGGATGGATAGATTGGTAAAAGGATGAGTGGATGGATAGATGGATGGATGGATGGATGGATAGATGGATGAATGGCCAAGCCAGCTCAGTCAGTCAATGGATTCTCCAGGGAGGGAGTAAAAAGAAAAAAGATAATTAGATAACACTGTAGCATGACCCAGCCAGTTCTGAGGCTGAAGTGAGTTTAAAAAGCAAGTTCATTTTTTTCCCAGTCTGCTTTTATACCATTCTAATTACATGAAAATAATAAGGTCAGTTCTAAGTTAAGGAACCTAGGCAATAAACACATAGTCAATGAACAAATAAGGCAATAAACAAAGTCCCACAAGTTTCTAGAGGTGGCCCCAAAACCTCTCTACAGATGGATGAGTGGATGGATAGAAGGAAGGAAGGAAAGGAAGGAAGGATGGACGGATAATGAGTGAATGAGTGAATAATGGATGAATGGATGCATGGATAGATGGATGGATGCATGGATGGATGGATAGATGGATGGATGGATGGATAGATGGATGGATGGATAGATGGATGGATGGATGGATGGATGGCAGAAGGGTAGATGGATATTTGAATAAGTGAGGGGATGGGTGAATATGTAGGTGGCAAGGTGTCTATCAGTGAGCAGATGGATAGATGGGGTGGGTGGATGGATGGATGATAGATGGATGGATAGATGGATGGATGGATAGATGGACGGATGGATGGATGCATGGATGGATGGATAGATGGATGAATGGATAGATGGATGAATGGATAGATGGATGAATGGATAGATGGATGAATGGATGGATGATGAGGATGGGTAGATGAAAGAGGCAGAAACCTAAGAACTTTGAAATCCTTCTTAGTGACCGGAAGCTGCCTCATTCCATTCCACAGACTGCACTCTGACTCCAGCCACCTCGGCCTCTTCTTCAGGCTGCTGTGGATCCGCCAAGCTGGATCAAGCTCTGACCCCACTGCCCGTCTGGCAGCTGGGAAGAGCAGTCATGTGACTGAGGATAGCTTCCTGCTTTTGCTACTGTCTAACACTGGGCTCAACAGGTACCACCAAAGGACTTGGGGATAGACGCAGCAGGCTGCAAATGGGCATTCCTCAGAAAGCAGCTTCAGCCAACCTTGGCTGAGGATAAACTCTGCTTGAAAGGAAGTTGCGGGGAGGGGGCTGGCAAGTGACAGCTTGCTTGCATTGTGCTGGCAATATCCTTCAGCTCTGTCTGGGCTTTCCCACCTGTAAATAGGTGACACCAGGCAAGTGTAGAAGGAATGACAGGGATAGATATAAAGTAGCCTACCTGTTGTAGGAACTCAGTAAATGGAAGGTCCCTTCCTTGTGTCCCTGATGATGGAGACATTCTGGAGAGGGAAGGAATGTGACTTCTGTTTTGTTTCAGTTTTGTCCCAAGTCCTTTGAGGTACTAAACTGCATGAGGGCAGTGGTGGAGGGAATGAATGGGTTTTTGGTAGGGCTTTAGGCACAGGGATATTCCGCAGAGTCCCTGATGGTGTTGCTCAGAACCCCTTTAACAGTTCCAGGCAGTAATTAGATCTCCTGTGCCCGGTGTCCTTTGACTTCTAGACAACACCTGTCACCCATGTCTCCCTAACCTAACATCTCCCATTCTCCCATAATGGTTGACAAGGTCTTCAGCCAGCTGGTAGAAGAGACTCCTGCGTTTAAGTCCTGGTCGGCGGGCGTGGTGTTACAACCGAGACTGTAAAATCCTGCAGATGAGATCAAGGTCTCAGCTCTCAGCCCTTCACCTGAATGATGATCCAGGGATCAAGCATGAGATGAACTTCGGCACAAGACAGCCTGAGGTTTCACCTTGACAGCTCCTAAATGTCTGTCTTCGGGTGGGATTCAGTCTCTGAGCTTCAGTTCTTGCCCTTAAATGGGGGCTGTAATACCGCCTATTTCATCATTTCAAGTATTCACTGAGGTCACGTTCGAAACAAGTGGCACCTTGATGCCTGTCACAGTGCTGGGGATGGAGCCCAGACCCAAGCTTGCACATGGTAGTCGATTGCTCTCCCTCGAAGCTATGTCCCCAGTCCAGGGTGTGTTGTGTTTTTATTATTGAAGGGGTATCTAGGTTATATCTCACTTGGCCTGAGTTCTATGTACACACATATTCATGTGTGTCCATATATTCATGTGCGTACTACATATTTATATGTGTATCCACACACTCATGTGTGTATCCACTGGACTGTGGAGTCTTTGAGCCCTTCTATTCTCCTATACAATACTTCTCCTGTCTTCTGTCGTCCTTTTTTCCTTTAGTTCTTCTTCCCTCCTGGTGCCCAGGCAGCCTTTCCTGAGTATAATCCTCCCTTTGTCCCACTTAAATGCAGAAACCTCCTGCAAAGAAAAAGGAAGAGATATCCAGATGACCAGAGGCCTCACTAGATGGACATCCCAAGTCCTGTCCCCAGACTCCATTTCTGGGGTCTCTCGATCTTGGGTGCTCTTGTTAGTGAGTTGCGGGGGCAGGCTTCGAGGTTTCCAAAGATCGTGTCACTCTCAGCGTCTGTCCACCCCCTCCTCAGTGTCTCCTTTCCTTCCCCCTTCCCCATCTCTCGCCACCAGCCCCTCTCCGCCTCTCCATGGCTGTGGATCAAGATGTGAGCTCTAGGCTCTTCCTTCGTTCTGCTGTCACAGGCTCTAAAACTCTAAAGCTGTAAGCCAAATTCAGTGCTTTGTTTTAGAAGTTGCCTTGATCTCAATATAAAGGTAACTAAGACTTTATTTTTGTGTATGTGTACACACACTTGCACCACAGTATGTTTGGGAGGTCAGAGAATGATTTGATTTGTGGGAATTGGGTCTCTCATTCTACTGTGTGGGTCTCGGTCAGTGTGGCAGACGGGTCGTCTTGGTGGCCCCAGGCTGCCGACTTCCCGTCTGTCTCGCGGCCTCTTGTGTGTGATGCCGGCCTCCTCCAGGTGCTGTCCTGGTTGCTTCCTCCATTCATCTGCTCAGTCCTCCTGAGGTCACTGGTCGTTTGTGCTCACATCCCTTTGATCCATTTTAGGATCTTTGAATGCAGGAGCTGTGATTGTTCCATCTCCTCAGGAGAGCTCACACAACAGTGCCTCACACCTGCAGTCCCAGCACTCAGAATAAGAGGAACATGAGCCCAGGGCCGGCAGGTAAAAAGGCAGGACTGGCAAGATGGCTGTGTTTAAGGGCGCTGGCCACCAAGCCTGACACCACGTGGGCTCAGGCTCCAGAATCCACACAGTGGAAGGAGAGAACCAACTCCTGATAGTTGTCCTCTGACCTCTACATGTCCACTTACTTACACACACACACACACACACACACACACACACACACACACGAATAAATTTAAAAAAATTTTAGGGCTGGAGAGATGGCTCAGAGGGTAAGAGCACTGATGGCTCAGAGGGTAAGAGCACTGATTGCTCTTCCAAAGGTCATGAGTTCAAATCCCAGCACCCACATGGTGGCTCACAATCATCCATAAAGAGATCTGATGCCCTCTTCTGGTGTGTCTGAAGACAGCTACAGTGTACTTACATATAAATAAATGTTAAAAAGAAAACTTTTTAAAGGAAATATTGATAGACCTCTAGCTAGCCTAACCCAAAGAAAGAGAAAACTCAAGTTAATAGAATTGAAATATAGAAGGGGATCTTACAACAAACTTCAGTTAAGTTCAGAGGATTGCTAGGGAATTCTTTAAAAAGTTACATTTTCCCCAGGCAGTGGTGGTGCGCACCTGTAATCCCAGCACTTGGGAGGCAGAGGCAGGTGGATTTCTGAGTTTGAGGCCAGCCTGGTCTACAGAGTGAGTTCCAGGACAGCCAGGGCTACACAGAGAAACCCTGTCTTGGGAAAAAAAAAAAAAAGAAAGAAAGAAAGAAACAAAAAACAAAACAAAACAAACAAGTTACATTTTAAAACCTGGGGACAGCGGCCGGTGGGATGCTGGGGGATTAAAGGCCCTTGCCATGCAGGCCTGACAGCCAAGTTCCATTTCTAGAATCCATGTAAAGGTGATAGGAAAGAGCCAGGTCCACGAAACCGTGCTCTGGCCCCAGGTCTCCATTAGAGGTGAGAAGACCCACCCTAAATCTGGGCCACGCCTTCTGGTGGCAGCCCACATCAAGGACCGGGAAAGAGGAGGCTTCTGCTCTTGCCGGCTTTGTCTCCCCTCTTGCTGGCATGGTCATCGCTGATGCTGTTGGTAAGGCGTTCCCTTCACCAGGATTAGAACCTACATCCTTGGGATTCCAATGTAGGCTGAAGACCAGCAGCCCTCTAGGAATCGCCTGGGCTCCCGCACCAGGTGGGAACTGCTGAGACACCCAGCCTTGTGGACTGAACAACCTCTTGGCCTTGCTGTTAGGGAACATCCACGTGGGAGTACTCAGCCCACGGCCAGTGAACCGCTCTAATGAATCCTAATCATCCCCTTTAAACATATATCTATATTCATTCTAGCAGTCCTGCTCCTTTAGAGAAACTTGACCAAGACAACAAATAAATGTAAAACGTTGTAAGTCTAGGGGCTAAAGACGTAGCTCATCAGTTAAGTGCACTAACTGTGCTTGCAGTGTGATAGGCTTATTTCTCCAATGGCGAAATGAGTCAGTGTAAGCCTGAGTAAAATATATTAAAGGCAGGTTTGTTGGGAAGCTGCTCTTGGGTAGGGGAGTTCACTGGCCCTAAGGAAGGAGGCGGCCAGAGGTGAGGCCTTGGGGAGAGAAGGGGCGGGAGGGGGGAGAGAAAGGACAGAGAGGGAGAGAGAGGGAGGGGGAAAGATAAAGAGAGAGGGAGAGGGAGAGGGAGAGGGAGAGGGAGAGGGAGAGGGAGAGGGAGAGGGAGAGGGAGGAGGGAGAGGGAGAGGGAGGGGGAGAGATAAAGAGAGAGGGGCAGAGGGAGAGGGACCCAAAGGTCCAGATTACATAGGGAGGAGCCTTGGGGGGAAGGGCAGCCCAGCCTCTGGGCTGAAAAAGTTTAAGTTGTGGGCAGGGTACACCAGGTAGGGACTGAGGGATGCTGGGAGATCCTGGAGGCCAGGTCGGCTTGTCTGGGACCAAACACAGTGGACCTAGGTTCAGCTCACAGAACCCATTTTGAGAGTCTCACAACCACCCGTAACTCCAGTTATGGGGACTCTAACACCCTCTTCTGGACCCCTCAGGAACTAGGGATACACATGGTATTATACTTACATTTAGGCAAACACCGAAACATATAAATTTCAACCATAAATATTTTAGAAATATAAAATCTAGAAAAATGGATTATTTATTAGGGAAATGTCAATTAAAACTGCTCTGAGATTCCATCTCACTAGAGTCAAAATGGCTGTGATCCGGGAGACGGCAGCAGCAGATGCTGGCAAGGACACACCACCAGTCACAATGACATTACTGTCACCATTACAGAGCTTACAGACCCCTCCAAAAAACCCTAAAACTGCCATCTCACCCATCCTGAGTATCTACCTGAGAGACAGTAAGGCAACATAAGGCAGAGCTATATCCACACATACATGTTTATTGATATGGTACTCAATTGCCAGGAAATAGAACCAGGCTAGATGTCCATCAACAGATGGCCTTTTAAAATACACATGGAATTTTATTCAGAAAAAAAAAAGGAAAAGTGACCTCATGAAATGTGCAGAAAGGTAACTGAAATTGGACACCATCATCTAAGGCAGAATAAGTGAAACACATAAAACTTGCTTCCTTTCATGAGGTAGCAGGAAGGGGCTGGTGGGGAAGGACTGAGTGTGCTAGCACACACCTATAATCCCAGTATCCAGGCGACAGAGGCAGGAGAATCTGCGTTTCAAGGCCACCCTCAGCTACATAGCAAACTCAAGGACAAATAAACCTACTAAGACCCTCTTTAAAAATCTACCAGCTGGGCTGTGGTGGCGCACGCCTTTAATCCTAGCACTTAGGAAGCAGAGGCAGGTGGATTTCTGAGTTCAAGGCTAGCCTGGTCTACAGAGTGAGTTCTAGGACAGCCAGGGCTACACAGAGAAACCCTGTCTCGAAAAAACAACCCCCCCCCAAAAAAAACCTACCACCACCACCACCACCACCATTATCATCATCATAGGGGCTGAAGTAGTTTGGCTGTAAGAGCACTAGCTATTCTTGCAGAGGAGCTGAGTTTGATTCCTGACACCCAAATGGTGCTCCTAAGCCTTTGCTAAGTGCAGTGTCAGAGAATTCAATGCTGCCTCTGGCCTCTGCGGGCGCTAGGCTTGCACATGGCACACCGACATACTTGTAAGCAAAACACATAAAAAAGCCACAACTGGTCAAAGTGCACAGATCAACTGACCATGAGGTCTCTGACCCCAAGAGATACAATTACACACAGCTCCTATCCTCAAGTCTCTGGGGACACCAAAGGAAGAGGAGCCAAAGCCAGAAGACCATCATAGGAGGAGGAGCCAAAACCAGAAGACCATCATAGGAGGAGGAGCCAAAACCTGAAGACCATCATAGGAGGAGGAGCCAAAACCTGAAGACCATCATAGGAGGAGGAGCCAAAACCAGAAGACCATCATAGGAGGAGGAGCCAAAACCTGAAGACCATCATAGGAGGAGGAGTCAAAGCCGGAACACCAGGACATCCAATTCAAGATAGTCTTTCCTTAAAAACAGAGGACATAGGCTGGAGAGATGGTTCCATGGTTAAGAGCACTGACTGCTTATTCTTCCCAAGGTCCAGAGTTCAAATCCAAGCACCCACATGATGGTTCACAACCATCTGTCATGGGATCCAACAACTTCTTCTAGTGTCTGAAGACAGCTACAGCATACTCACATATCATAAATAAATAATCCCGCCTTTAATCCCAACACTTGGGAGGCAGAGGCAGGTGGATTTCTGAGTTCGAGGTCAGCCTGGTCTACAGAGTGAGTTCCAGGACAGCCAGGGTTACACAGAGAAACCCTGTTTCGAAAATATCAAAATAATAATAATAATCTTTTAAAAAAAAAACATGGAAGACAGTGGGGCGGATGTGATTAACAGACACTGTGTGACATAATCTAGGATAAAATATAAATTAAAAAACTGAGTACCTGTAGAAATTGTGGTTAGATATGCCAACATCAGAGCCTGAAAGCTGTGCAGACAAGTCAAAGCAAACTGGACACTGGTCCAGTTGCAGCTGTGGGTACTGGAGTACAAGAGTGGCCCACGCTCAGGGCTAGGTGGAGAGTCACCCAAAGAGGAGACTTGTATCAAATCTGAGAGGGGGGGTTGCTTCCTGCCCATGGGGTATTCAACTTAATCAGTGCTTGGGACCAAGACCTGAGCCACTACACCGCAGGCAGGATGAAGCTAACAGACCGGAGAACCCAAGGTCAATGAGAAAAGCCACCGTGAGTAAAGCAGGCTAGGGGGAGGGGCGGGCAGGAGACAGGAGGTTCAAATTTGCTTTGCAGAAGCAACAGGAGGGCTGGTAGCCAATGGGTATCACTGTTGCTGCTGCAGTTGGGAAGAATGAGCACTGGGCAGCCCCTAGAGGCAGGTTACCTTATCTACAGTTAGGGAACTGGAGCCCTGAGAGGTTTCGAGATCACAGAGCTGGTAGGCTGCTGGAAAGCACTGCCCAGTGCCTCACCCTGACCTCCTTATCACTGGGGTGACACACAGTATATTACTCAATCCTTCCCGTCGAAGACGTCCACAGCCCTGTGCAGCTGGCAGATGTGTCACCTCAGGTGTGTGTGTACAGCTGGGGACAGAGCATGTGCTGAGTATATATGTAAAGTTCTGGCTTCAGTCTTCAGACCAAAGTGAGGAGGGAAGGAGAGAAGAATGGACATAAGGGGGCGGGGCGGGGCTGAGGAGGGGCGGACAATGTAGGGAGAGAGACAGACATAGGAACAAGAGAAGGAAATGCAGGCGGAAGTTTCCTTGTTTGCTTAAGCCAAGGAGACTGGCTTGTCTCTGCCTCTTACACCACGTCCTCGCATCCTGGCTGTAGGGATTTCACAGGGATAGGGGATTGGCGTGGAGCAAAGCAGGTTAGAACTGGTTCGTTTTGCGCTCCTATCCTATCTGCGTCTTTCCTTTTATTGCTCTACCATGGTGGAGACCAGCACGCTCTGGGGCTCCTCCGCTCTCACCAGGGTGGTTCTGTGTTCTTGGGGCAGATCATTCTGCCGCGGTTCACGGTGGTTGGCTCGCCATGTCGAGGGTCTTCAGGCCCGTTCCTTATCCAAGTACTGCTGGGTGCTCAGGGACTCCCGCCTCCAGCGCATCATCTTTCTCAGCTGGTCCGTCATGAACTTCTTTTTCAGGTGGTCGTACAAGTAGCTCATCTTCCTCTTGGTCTTGTCAGAGGCTTTCATCTTATGGAAAACAGAGGTGGATTTAAGGTAAACAAGTCACTTCGTAGCAAAAGACATCTGAGGCTGCTGCCCCACTCCAGGCAAGGTGCCTGTTAGACCTGATTTTCATCCCACAAAACAGCTTGGACTACAGGAACCTCAGTTTCCCTATTTAAAGAGTGGGCATCACACTGGATAGACTTGTGGTAACTTGTCATGTTACCCTCCGATGCTCTGCAGCTGACGGGCCTGACTGTGACCTTAACAGTCTGCAGACCTATCTAAGGAAATAGGTATTTGGAGGGTGGGGTGGGGTCAGGAATGTAGATCAGTCATAGAGAGCTGGCCTAGCATGTATGAAACCCTGGTTCAATTCCCAGCACCATAAAATACATAAATACATGAAAATCCTAAGGAAATGAAGAAATGGAGGTCACGGGAACAAGGAGGCCCATCTTAGTTAGGAGTTTGTTTTCCAAGATAGCTTTTCCAGACAGTTACCCTGGTTATCCTGAAACTCACTCTATAGACCAGGCTGGCTTCGAACTCAGAGATGAGATTCTGTGTCTCCCATGTGCTGGGATTAAAGGTGTGTTTTTTTCTCTTTCCAAAAGTCCCCTCATTGTGTCCCTCTGACTCACTCACCCTGCTGTTTACATATGATCTGTGACTTCTGACTCCACATGTCTACCTAATTACCTGTCACAGCCTGTCAGCATGTGGCGTTCTAACTTCATTCATTCCATAGCTCCTGTGTGCTGTCTCAACAACACTGTTGGGTCTGGGAGGACACATCCTCAGCTTACTCTTTCAGTGGACCGGACTGGGGAGGGATGTGGGAGCCGACCTCAGGTGATTCCCCCTCCATACAACGAAATCAGGGTGTAAAATAATGTTCAACTATTCCTAAGCCAGGGTAGAAAGTGATACACCAGGCAGTGGTGGTTCATGCCTTTAATCCCACTACTAGGGAGGCAGAGGCAGGCAGATTTCTGAGTCCAAGGCCAGCGTGGTCTACAGAGTGAATTCCGGGACAGCCATGGCTACACAGAGAAACCCTGTCTCAGGAAAAAAAAAAAAAAAAAAAAGATACATTCCTAAAAGAAATCCAGACTTCAAAAGGCAGATAGCAAGAGCTACGCTTTGGCAGCCCTGTCCTACATGTATCATGTATCCTAGTACATGAACTCAGGTTCTCTATTTTGCTTAAACTAGTTCATATTTACATTACAGAACCCCGAACTAAAAGAGTTTCAAATCCTGTCCCATCTCTGAGTCTCAACCTATTCTGCCTGACCATAGCATGAACAGTTTAACACAGAGGACACAAAGGGAGCCTGTCTCGGTCTGTGTCTTGTGGGTTTGCTGCTGTTGTTACTAGCCTTAGTTCTCCTCTGGAAATGGGATAAGTTTTCAAAACAAGAAAAAAAAAAACTGAACCATATAGTGCTGATGCCAATTCAAACTGAAAGCCAGGGTTCTGCGTGGACGGTAGCGTGTTTTGAGGAAACAAAACAAGAGGCGCAAGGTGTGGTCTTTCCCTCTGAGTCCCTTCAGCCAAGCAGAGCGAGTGTGATACCAACCCCTAGTGTCATCTGTCTCCTCTATAAAGACCTGCCTTCAAATTCTTTCATGGTCCCCTGTGAGCTCTAGGAGCTGGGAGCTCTGCTTCTGGCCCAGGCCACATGGGCAACCAGCGAGGAAGGAAGGGGGTGGGGTGGGGAGTGTGGGATGGTCAGCCACTCACAGGCTCCAGCACCGAACCTGACCGGCACTTTACCTCCATCTCGCAGATGCGCTGTGCATTGAGGTTGTCACGAATAATCACCCGAGATAAATGGCTCTTGGGTAACAGCTTCTTCACGTTCGCATCATTGGTATTCATTAAGCTAGAGGATAGAGCAGAAGGTGGGACAGGTTAGAGACAGGGGCTCGAGGCCCAATTTGATAGGTGCTAGAATAGAGGAAAATACCTCTTTGGGTTTATTTCATTTTCTTTTGGAGACAGGGTCTTGCTATGTAGCTCTGGCTGGTCTGGAACTTACTGTAAACTAGGCTAGCTTAGAACTCATTGAGATCCACCTATCTCTGCTTCCCAAGTTCTGGGACTAAAGGCATGTGCCACCACACCTGGGTTTTGTGAGAATGCTTTTCTCATTTTCAGAGGAGTGAGGAGACCATTCCAAGTTTTGCCAGTAGACAAGGTATGTTAAAAGGCTGTTTCCTGAGCACAGGGAGGACATGGAAAGGTCCCCAGCAGTCCACAAGAGACGAGGCAGCAGAAAGCGTCCTCAGAATTATTACCCTTGTTACTGAAGGGACTCTGGCCAGCTCCAGCATGTAGAGCACGGCTCCAGCGGGCCTTGCCTTTCTCCCCCATTCCCTCTGCTTTGCTAAAAAGCAGATCACACCCCTAAGCTAGCCCCTAAGACCTGGTTCCTTATTTGGCCACTTCCTCCTCCTGAGGCTGACCATGAGGGTCCAGCTATCAAAATATTGAAGTCCTGCAATTAAAAGCCCCCTTTGGCTCACCTAATATTAATATGCCCAATTAAAATTAAACACCTCATCCTAGCACAGGGTTTCCCACTGTACGTTTATAAACCACTATTTCCTATGTGCCAAGTCCATCTCCTCTCTATCCAGAGGCAGTCCTTTGCCCTTTGAGACAAATACCCCAGTCCCATCTCTCCTGTACCCTTCCCCTTCTCCCTCAACCTCTACCTCCTGTCTTTGTCTCTTATTTTCTACCTTCTGTCCCTCTGGGGCAAATAAACCTTTGTGCTGAAAGCTTGGTCTTGGGGGTCCTGAGCCATTATTTTCCCTAGAAGCTATGAGCAGCTATTGTTATTACTGTTCCTTATGGAGGTGCTGGCGTGGAACCTAGGGCTGCAAACGCTAGTCAAGCCCTCTCCAGATGAGCAACCCCAAGGGGCTGAGCCGTCAGCTCCTCAGCTCGAGGAGGCAAAGCCGGCAAGGGCAAGGACGGAGGGCTTTGATGAATAAAAGTTGGAAGGGAGAAGTAAAAGATGAATTTGAGAACAGAGGAGGTGGGGAGCTCTTCCTTCACAGCCTAGATCTAAGGGGGATCTCAGAGCGGAGGTGGGGGCGGGGGAAAGAGCAGAACTGGATAGAAAGAACTAAAGGGAAAGGAAAGGAAAGCAGCTGTGTTAGTTCATGCCTGTGAGCTCAGCACCAAGGCCAGCCTGGGCTACCTAGGCAACTGTCAGAGAGGGAAGGAAGAAAGGAAGGAAGGAAGGAAGGAGATAAGGGAGGAGATTTAGATGGACACAGATTTAGCTAATCTAGAACTAATATAGAACTCACTCTATATACCAGGCTGGCCTCGAACTCAGAAACCCACCTGCCTCTGCCTCCCAGAGTGCTTGGATTACAGGCGTGCGCCACCACCGCCCGGCTGTGTCCTACCTTTCAACCCTGCAAGACAACACTGCCATTCACCAAGTTTACACCCAGGAGCCACGCAATCAAGCTAATGTTCCAGTTTGCTACATTAGTTGCTGTGTTGGACATTGGAATCCACAGGCATCCTGGGCCCCGTGGCATCAGTGCTGATGGAGACACCGATAAGGATAGGAAGTGTGGAGCGGTGAGCGGAATGGGCAACTGGGGATGAGTTGGTAGAATGTGCTTGGCTCACACACGGTCCCTGTGATCTCCAGCATCAATAAAACATCACCTATAATTCCAGCGCTTGGGAGGCAGAAGCAGGAGGATCAGAAGTTGTTCAAGGCCATTCTTAGTTACATTAGGAGTTTAAGCCAACCTGGGCTACATGTCTCAACAAATAACAGATGATGCTGTTAGCCAGTGGCTTCTCGGTTTTTGATAATTTAGTTACATTATGAAGTGTTTTTCGCCGGGCAGTGATGGCACACACCTGTAATCCCAGCACTTGGGAGGCAAAGGCAGGTGGATTTCTGAGTTGGAAGCCAGCCTGGTCTACAGAATGAGTTTCGGGACAGCCGGGGCTACACAGGGAAACCCTGTCTCGAAAAACAACAACAACAAAAAAAAGTGTTTTTCAATGGTTTTTCCCATTTAAAAACCGATTGTTCACATATTCTAAAACTTGGAAGCCAGGTGTATAATTGTGCTGTCAGTTGATATAATATAATCGAGAGTAAATAAATATCTTGGCATAATAACTAGATAGAGAAAGTTGTGGCTACTGCAACTAAACAATGATCACTGTTTACTAAACAGTAAATTTTTGTGTTGTATGCTTTTTGAAAATATAACACACATATACTTAGATATGGATTATCATAGCCTGTCAGTTGCTGTGATAACATCCTGACAACTTGAAGAGAGTGTTTTCTTTCAGCTTACAGCCCCTCATTAAGTAAGGCTGAGGCAGAACTCAAGGCAGGACCCTGAAGGCAGGACAAAGGCAGGCCACTGTGGAAGGCTGCTTGCTCTTCATGACTTGCTCAACTGCCTTTCTAGGTTTTTTTTTTTTTTTTTTTCCAAGACGGGTTTCTCTGTGTAGTCCTGACTGTCCTGGAACTCACTCTGTTGACCAAGCTGGCCTTGAACTCAGCCTTGAGATCCGCCTGCCTCTGCCTCTGCCTCCCCAGTGCTGGGATTAAAGGCGTGTGTCACCACCACCCAGTTCAACTGGCCTTCTTAGGTGTGGCCCTGCCCACACTGCCCTATATCCTCCCACATCAATCATTAGGAAAATGCCCCACAGACACGCCCACAGGCCATCAGCTGTAGGCAATTCCCCAAAAGATGTTCCTTCATCCCCAGTAACTCTAGTTTAAATTGATAAAAACTAACAGCACCAAAGGTAGGTATACACCAAAATGTTAACAGTGATTGGTTTGCTGTTCTGACCTGTGTTTGGTTTGTGTTGTTGTTGTAGAGTGTAAGTTACTTTTGCAATGATTGGCAACCCGCTTTAAAGGAAACCAAGGAAATGACAGACATGCTGGTGGAGTGTTCCCAAATACAGATTCTCAAACAAACAATAGCAAAAAGGGAAGAACCACACACACAGAAATGGCTGTCTGATACACACAGGAACTGAAGGAACAGACATGAAAACTTACACTAAACTCGGTCTCTATTGGTTAGCACATCAGAACGAGAGCTTCAGAAAATACACTACAAAACAATAACAACAAACAGTAACAAACAAAAAGATGTATAATTTTTGACAGGGTCTCCTGTATCCAGGCTGGCCTAAAACTCCCTCTTAAGCTGAGGGTGACCTTGAATTTCCGATCCTCCTGCCTCCAACACCAGACTGCTTGATTACAAGCTTGTGCAATTTTGTTCAGTTAAGAAAACAACCTTTAGGGGGATTATAAAAATGATTTCCAGTTCATTTTCCTAAGAAACAACCGTTGTCTGGGTGTGCTTACTAACACAAAGAACATCAAAAGCCACCTAGTTCTATTTTTCTGGCTTTTATGCAGGATGACTCAACATACCCAGGTGCAGATGGGAAAACAGATTCAAAGGTCAGAAATTTACACACAAGTCTAAATCCTATGTTCAACCAAAAAGAGCCTAAATATTTAAAGATCCTCTTTACTCAGCGATGCACCAGATTTATCAATATTGGAAATGAAACAGGAGAAAGATTAAAAATAGTCTCTTTCAAGTAATAAATATTAATTTTTAAACCAAATTGTGTTTCCATAATAAATCCTCAGTAGGATTTATTACATCCTTGGCTGATGCTGGGAGAGGGATTGAGGAGGAATCGGAGCTCAACACTGGGGAACGGAAGGCTTTTCCAGGGCATTGGAGAATGGAAAGGCCTGGAGTTGTCAAGTAAATTGGAGCCTGAGACCAATTGCCTGAGACAAAGTGCGCTGGACCGCATGATGTGATGTCAAGCCTACAGTAAGCCGGGGTCAGGATTCATTCGGAGGGCTGGAAATGGGACAGGGCTTTCAGCCCAGAGACCCGGCTTCTGACGGTCCTACCGGTTGGCCTGGGTCTGAAAAATCACATTGTTGCATTCTGAGGAACTCGTATGGCGGAGGTGGGGTTGGGGGGGACACGGCTGGGGCAAAGTGAGTCTGAAAGCTCAGATTCCCTTAGGGGCCCCCGGGTCTGACAAACGCTTTGTACACCCGAGCCACACCTGAATAACAACTTGGGGATTGGGGACTTCGGCCGCAGGAAGTAGATCTGCGGTTGGACGTGGAGGCCAAGATCCGGCTGGCTGTCTAGTCTCTCGCGCCGGAAGTCCGAGCCAGAAGCGGTAGTCTTCTCGGTAACGTCCTCATAATCCGAGCCCAAGTCCCATTTGACCGAAGGCCTTCTGGGCTGCGTAGAGGACTCTGACGGGCTCGACTCAGAAAAGCTAGCTAAGCGGAAAACCATGGTGGAAAGACGCGGACGCGGAGCGACTATCTACACTGGAGCCTAAGGCGGAGCTGTGCGCGTTGCCTGGGAAACGTGCAAAGCGGAGGAACCTGCTGGCAGACCGCATGACGGTCTTTTCGCGTTCTCTGTGACGCTTGGTTGGGCGTGTTGCCTAGGAGACAGACGGGCGAGTGGGCGGGGCGTGCAGGCGGTGGGCAAGGCGATGGTCCTTCCGGCAGCTTGGCGCGTTTCCGTGGAGACAGGCGGGCACGCTCTGCTGCTGCCCACCCAGCTTTTCGGAGACGTGTGGGAACTGCGCGAGTCCTTCGAGGTACAGAATCAGTCGCGGGGTCCCTCTAAGCTCAGAACTGCCCATTGTTCCGCGAGGAGAAGCCGTTGCTACCGAGATCCGGAATCATGAAGGGCCCTCTCTTTCTTGGAGAGGGTCGCCCGCGGCTCCACCCTGCAGTTGCGTTCTGAAAGATTTCCGGGGTACTGAGGGAAGGAGGTAAGATCGTTTGAATCTTGTCACTACATAGAGAAGCCAGCTCTCTGGGAAGCTTCCTAGGCTTGAGGTGTCACCTCCCACTCATCTACTTGTGGACTCTGTTCCACGTTTATAACCCAGAATTTAACCAACGCCCCACCTATATTTACCAACTTTCTCCAGAAAGCGTAATCCACCAGAAATATCAGCCTTCAGAACTTGCTGTTTGATGATGAGCAAAACTGGTTTTCCTCGAGTTTCAAGTTTCACAGCTACAAATTAACTAGATGTCAAAAACCTTGTTGGTTGTAAAGTGTGAAAAGAGCAGTGATGAAGTTTCTGTTTCCTCCCCTCCCCCTCTCCGTCCCCTCTGTCTTGAAGGAGTTTCAGTAGTCCTGGCTGGGCTGGAACACCTCGCCTCAGCTTCCAGGTCTGCTCTACCACACCCTCCTGTCTGTGTGTCTTTATTTGTCATTCCCACAAGGCTTTGCATTTTAACTTGACTACAAGCACTGGTATTACCTCTGAAGGGACGGAAGAGAGCAGAAACAAAACCATCAGTCACTTGGAAGTCACATTCCTTGGAAGGCAGGAACAGGGAATCAGAACAGTAGAAAAGTAACAAATTGACCTGAGTTACCCTGAATGACTTTTTTATTATGAGAGGATTAAGATAGACCTTATGCTAGCTGAAACTGGCCTGTCTGGGAAATCCCGATTTCCCAAAGGTTAATTTTAAGAAAACAACTTTGTTTCAGTGACAAGGAAAAGCCTAAATCAAACAAAACAAAACTTTAAAAAAAACCCATAGTTTCTTTTGCTCTTTGTTGGGGGCAGGGCCTCCTGAATGCACCTGTTCCAGGTGACCATCACCAAGCCTCTTTTGTGCTTGTTCTCAGTTGACTTAGAGGTCGTTAATGTTGGAAGCTACACAGCAGAGCAGAGAACACGATGAGTTTCCCACTGGCTCTGCTGTAGAGGACACCAGTTATGTGTCCAGTTGTGTAGGCATTCTTCAGGGACCGGGTCCCCTGAAAACAGCTAGACTTTCTGACTGGTTATGAGAAGATAGAAAGACTTGACATATCATTTTCCCTCTTATCACCTATAACCTTTGGGTCCAGTTCTACTTAACGTAATCAGAACATACCCACCCTAATGTTCTTTCAGCAGCTGTACTCCCATAGCTCCTGACCACCCTCTTTCTCCTGAACCCACCCCAGTAAGCCCAAGACTCACCCCTTCCACTGCTCATGGTCTCTGTCTCTGGTCATGGCTGACCCCCCTCCTCTGTGTGAAAAGACCCCCAGCACGGGGCAACATTTCTGCTTCAGTGATGTGAATGTCGGTATGATCACTGAGTTCTCCGCTATACTTCTCCATTGATGGTCAAAGGACTGCCTCTGACCTCAGAGACCCAGCCATCCCTTTCCCAGAAGTCTTCTGTGTTCTTACCCTCCAAACTTCGTCCTCCTTCCTGCAGGGTTCAGTGGGCACAGCCTAGCAGAAAGATGCAAGCGTAACACATCACGAACTGTTGGCCTTCTCCTTGATGACTTCACCGTGGAGTGCCTTCCCGGTTCAGTTCCCTCAGCCCTCCATCAGCGGCCTCTCCCAGATCACCAAGAGCCTGTTTATCAGCAATGGCGTGGCTGCCAACAACAAGTTCCTACTGTCCAGCAATCAGATCACCACGGTCATCAACGTCTCCGTAGAGGTAACGAACACCTTCTATGAGGATATCCAGTACGTGCAGGTGCCTGTGGTCGATGCGCCCATCGCTCGCCTCTCTGATTTCTTCGACCCCATTGCCGACCACATCCATTCGGTGGAGCTGAAGCAGGGCCGCACCCTGCTGCACTGTGCTGCTGGCGTGAGCCGCTCAGCCGCCCTGTGCCTCGCCTACCTCATGAAGTACCATGCCATGTCCCTTCTAGATGCCCACACTTGGACCAAGTCTCGCAGGCCCATCATCCGGCCCAACAGTGGCTTTTGGGAACAGCTCATCCACTATGAGTTCCAGTTGTTTGGCAAGAATACAATGCAAATGGTTAACTCTCCGATGGGACTGATCCCAGACATCTACGAGAAGGAGACCCGTCTGATGATTCCACTGTAAGCCAACCCACCAGCTCCTGTATTGGGGTCAGCCGTACAGCTCTGTCATTAACAGCACACCAAGGTCTAAACTTGAACATTCTACTTTTGTTGCTACAGGAGCACACCAGATGGTGCTTTTCATAAGGGCAAGAAAAAAGTGTTGCTATAACATTTAACCTCGTAATCCAGCCAGGTTTGGTGGTACATGCCTGTAACCTCAGCTTGCTAAAGCGGGAAGATTACAAGGTGAGTTGAGACCGGCCTGGGCTACATAGGAGACCCTGTTCCAAAAAAACAAAATCAACAACAAAATCCCCCTACAATTACTATCTTGTCATCTGTGTTTTTAGAGATTAAATTCATTTCTTATAATATAGTAAAGGTAACTTTTCTGTGAGTGGTAGGCTACTGGGGGTGAGGTGGAGCGGGCAGGTGGTACCAGGCCATAGAAACCGATGCCCAGTGCGTATGGCAAGCAAGCCTGGGTTCCTACAGCCCCTCCCGAGATGACCAACCCAGAGATGAATCTGCCAGAATCCCACCTTTCATTCAGAGGCAGAGCCTTAAGCACCCAGGTATTCTCCTTTCCCTCACAGTAAGGGCCAGCCTACTAGATTAGGGGCCTTCACGCAGCGTTCCAGAGGCTGTTCCTTCTACCTTTACCACAGCGGCCCAATTCTGGTTTTCTAGATCAGATTCACACGGTGCTTGGATAACAGTGGTGCCCAGATCAGCAATCCTACCTGTATACAGGCCTTAGTTTATACATGTTCTCAGAAGTCTCTGAGGGAGAGAGAAGAAATGGCTTGACCTCTGCTAGGCCTCCTCCGAGAAGCCTTTCCCAGAGCTCTCACTTTGCAGCCTAGGAGTCCTGACACAAGGCCTCTTGCAGAATTGCAGACCATGAGATCCAGGGCCCCAGGCTGGCTGGCTGTTGAGCTATGAGGGCAGAGGTCAGAACAAGTGAGTTGTCTCTAGCAGGCCCTGAAATTCAGGGCCGCTCAGAAGCCCTTGGTGTCAGGGTCTGATTCAAGAAGGCTTGGTTTGGTTTGGCTTAAGCCCTGGTCCTAGGTAGCCCAGACTGTAGCCTTGAGCACCTGTTGCCTGTGCTTTAGGAATGCTGGGCTCACAGGTATGCGCCACCTTGCCCAGCCAAGACCTAGTGCAACAGTGTGCGTTCTGTGGTATAACACTCACCAAAAGCAGCTTGGGGAAGGAAAGGGTTTGTTTGACTTACATGTTACATTCTGTCATGAAGAAACGTAGCTTGCTCAGTGCCACCTGCCCAGATAGCACAACCACAGTGCACTAGACCCTCTCACATCAAGTAGCCCACCTCAGAGGAGGGTCGCTGTCCCAGTTCACTCCAGTGTGTTACACCGACAAACACTAGTCTAGAGCTTTTCAGAGGCAAACAGCCGACTGCCCTGTTAGGGCTGCTGCCGTTCTACGCACCCCAAGAGCTGTGGCACAACAGACCTTCCCTCATGTACGAGTCGGTTCTCTGCAGCACAGAACTGGTAGGGTGAAAATAAATGAGAACAATTTATTAATTTAATGTGCAGTGAAATAGTAACCAAGTTGTCTTATACCTGAGCGGCCGAGAGCCCAGCAGTTGCTTGGCCCTTGAGTCCAGGTGCAGAGCGGTGGGAGCTGTCCCCAGTGGCTGTCTCTCACTGGAGAGGCTCACAGCCCAGGAGCTGCTCTGTCCGTGAGGCTGGGACATCAGCAATCCCAACCTGGCAGCAAAACCCTGAGTGTTCCTGGAGGGTCACTCATCCTTGGTCCAGAGAACCCAGAAAGGCTGGGTTTGACGCCATTGGGGGGGATAAGTCGACTCAGGGTCACACAGGAAGGCCAAGAACACGGGTGAATGGTCCTCAGGCCTTCACGCCCTCCTTCCTGAGCTGCTTCCAAGTGTCTTCCCACCCATCAAAGACCCACCCGTGCCAGGTTTCACAAAGGGACTGCCCAGGGGGGTTATGAGGTGGGCAGGAGAAGAAGAAACTAACCGCTGCTCAGACTAATGTCACTTCAGCAAGAGCACCCCACCCCTACCCACTTCACACAGCCAGCAGGTGTGGCCAAGCCCCTGACCCCTCACCTTTCAGAAGAAGCAGGCCCTCTACCCAATAGGCAGCCGTGACAGTGCCCCCTGCCATGCAACTCTCCTGGTAGAAACACAGAATTTTTTTTTTTTAACAAAGAACTTTATTCATGTCTTTTACAAGAAAACATTTGGAGGTGGAGTACTGGCTCAGTGGTTATGAGCTCTTACTGCTCTTGCAGAGGACCCAGATCTAATTCCCAGCACCCACATAGTGGCTCACAGCTGTCTATGACCCCAGTACCAAGGAGTCTGTTGCCCTTTTCTGGTCTCCTAGAACACCAGGCACACATGCAGTACATATACATACATGTAGGGGAAACACTTATACACAAAAAATAGAAATGAATCTTTTTTAAGAAAACTTGTAAATTAGCAGGTAACATTAACTTGGACTCACTATTCTCTGGGCCATCCTACCCTGAGGCCTCGCGCATGCCAGGCAGATGCCCCATCACCATCCCCAGGCTAGCTCTTTGAGATTGGTTTTGGGCAGGGTCTCCCTATATAACTCTGGCTGCCCTATAACTTGATACATAGTCTAGGCTAGCCTCCAACTCAGATCAGCCAGCCTCTGCCTGTGCACAGATTCCTCTATTTATCACAAATCAGGACTCCAGCATTTCTACTGCCCAGAAGATCCTGTCTTGGGTCCCTTTGTAGTCAGACCCCAACCCAACCCTAGCACAGCCCCTAATGAGCACATGCCTGTATATGTCCTGCAGTTTGCTGCTGCTCGGTGGGTATAGCCTAGAGCGAGCCTTTCCCATAGCCCAGCTGCATGTCTTTGCTCTGTGGTGGGGTGTGGTGGGGTGTGTGGCTGTGCCACACCGGACTTGATGAAGCACACTTGAGTTGACTGTTTTAGGGGACTATAGAACAAATTACTATAAATGTGTACATGGGTTACTGTGTGCGAACATAGTGTTCGTTTCTCTAGGGTACGCACTACAGGATGAGATACTAGTCATATGATGGTGTGTACAATCACTTTTATTTTTAAAATGCTAACCTTAGAGAGTGGCCATCTTGCCTTCTCGCCAGACTTGATAAACACTGGTCACACTCACCCTGTATCCTCTCTTATCCCCTCCCACATTTTCTGGACACCTTTTCCCAGTAAGTTACACTTCCCCCACCCCCATCCCCATGCTTACAACATTTCAGTGTTCATATCTTAAAAAACTGGGCTAGTAAGGTGTGGTTACCGCATTGCTGTTCTCGGGTGTGCCCTGCCTGGCCCATATTGTTATTTATTTTTTAAACTATGTTTTTGGGAAATACACATTTATAGGATCTGTTTGCTGGTCTCCATTTGCCAGTTCTTCCAGTTCCTCCTAGTGCCTCCTTCCCAGTGTCTACCTTTTGTTGTTCTTAACATCAGTACCCTGAGTCCAGTCAGTGCCGCCCATCTGCTCACAGTGTGGATCATCTGCAGGGTATGGGTACCTCACCAAAGGAGGGCGACCTCCCTCCCTCCTCAGCCATCAGCGCCAATGGCTCCTCCAAGGACAGGTGGATAGGTACGTAATCTCCCCACCTCATGGGTGCTGTGAGCTGGAAGGACAGCAACCTTAAGACAGCCTGCAGCAGCATCGCTCTCCGCCTCACCCTCCAGTACATTTCCCCACTCTGGGCGCATGCACAAGAAATGGAACAGGAAGCTGTTGACACCTGCAGAATTCCAGCACAATTAGCATTTGTTGTAAAGATTGCCTGCTAGAAGTTACGCCTTTTACTTATCTATAGATATTTCGTGTTAAAATAATAGGGAACCATGCTTAAGGCCTAAACGTATTCAAGTGTGGCCTTACTCATAAATAGTTTCTGGGAATTTCAAAAATAAGACTAAACATTTTTTTAAAAAAACAATAAAAATGTCCCCTGTAAGCCGGTGATCTATGACTTTCTCTACCTTAACTGTGCATAGAAATTATCCAATGCATAGAAAAAACTAGCCATGATCACATTAGGGTAAGTTCCGGAAGCCACCAGAAATGTGTGTGTGTGTGTGTGTGTGTGTGTGTGTGTGAGAGAGAGAGAGAGAGAGAGAGAGAGAGAGAGAGAGAGAAAGAGAGAGACAGACAGACAGACAGACAGAGACAGAGAGAGGAGGAGGGGAGAGGGAGAGACTTAACCACGACTCTGAGATGCCCGGCCACATGTTTTGGAGTTGACTTTCTTCCCCTGAAATCCTTGAGCTTAAAATGTTTGTTTGTTTGTTTGTTTGTTTGTTTGTTTTAAATAAATTCTTCCTCTGCTTCAAACTGGCACATCCTCAAATTCTTTTCTACTTGGAGGCCAAGAATCAGCTCTACTTGATTGGAGATCCTTAAAACAGGTAAGGGGACTCCTCAAGCTGCCGAGGGAAGACAAAGAATGCTTCTTCAGAAATGCTTCTCCTCTGGCTCTGGTCAGAGGAGCCAGGGAGATTACTCAGGGAGCCTGTCCATTCCTGCGCACTGTGCTCAGCTGGACTGTACAGTTGAAGGAGAAAAGAGTGGACACATTTTGGTCCATGCTGAGCTGAGGGTCACGGAGAGCGGTTAAGCTGGAAGGCAAGAGCGTCTCAGCCCGCTCAGCTTCCCTCATAAGGAACTAGCTAAAAATAAATGAGAGTACTTTGGGGGTGTATTAATTCAGGATTCTGCCTTTAAAGGTGTGTGCCTCAACCAGTTAGCAGAGGTAGCTGAGATTTTCAGGGACTCGTGGAGTGAGCAGTGGCCGGTGCTCAGGTTCAGCTGCTGAGCATTTCTCTGGAAACAGGCTGAGCAGAAGGCTCTCTGGGCGGTCAGATGTCAAAACATACTGTGTTGGTAGGAATAAGACCTGCAGATGTCTTCCCTCAGACTTTATTTAGTGTTTTAAGACAGTCTCAATATGTAGTCCAGGCTAACCTAGAATTTACTTACTGTGTCGCCTAGATTGGTCTCAGACTCTAACACAATAATCCTGCCCGAGGCTCCCAAGGACTGTGACTATAGGTATGTGGCATGGTGTTTCTGGAAAAGGGCAACAGTTCCCTGTGTAATATAGAGTCAATGTTCTGTTAACTGAGCAGAAGAATTCGGAGTTATAGAAAATGGCTGACAACCACAGAAACGTATATTTGAAGACAAGACCTTGAAATTGGTAATTAAAACAAGAAGCTTATGTGTTGGCTGGAGGGAGAAAGGGGTTGAGGGTGTGTGTGTGTATGCGTGTGTGTGTGTGTGTGTGTGTGTGTGTGTGTGTGTGTAGAGGGGGGGATGTGAGACATGATCTCTATATAACCGGGGACTTGCTCACCCTCCAGAGCCCTGGCACTGCTGGTGTGTGCCTCCTGCCAGGGCAAGGGACACATCAGGTTCTTCCAGTTACATTTTGGTAAGGATTAAAGGATTACCAGGCAACCTTGCTGGCATGCCAGTTCCAGTTGTCTATTTGGGAATACGGGCCATCCTTCCTGGGTCCATTTCTATTAAGACGATAACCTAGTTTCAGTTAGTTGGAACTTTAGCAGCCTTAGTTGTAATCTGGCATATTAAGGCCTAGTGCAAAGGCTAATGCAGAATACTAGACTTCCAGAATGAGTTTTCCCCAGACAGGGTTTCTCTGTGTGGCCCTGGCTGTCCTAGAATTCACTCTATAGACCAGGTGGGCCTCAAACTCAGAGATCCACCTGCCTCCCGAGTGCTGGGACCAAAGGTGCGTGTCACCATGGAAACTTCCAGAGTTTTTAAACAATCTATTACCTTACTCTGCCCCCAGCTCTCTCACCACTGTCATCTAGCCCTGGGCCTTCTGGCTCAGCTCCTTCAGCATTTCCTCCACCTGAGCTTAAATGGAAAGTTTAATTACTCAACAAAGTGGTCTGGCCACGGGCTCAGCAGGTGGAGAGGCTCACCCTGTTTCCTGGGAGGGTGGGGGAGGAGGTACGGGGACACAGAGCAGAAAGAGTCCTTTTGTCTTGTTTTGTTGTTACTGTCCATTTGGTTTGAGCTTTGTTCCCATGTAGCCTAGACTAGCCTCAAGATCACTTTGTAGCTGAAGGTGACTGAATTTCTGAACCTCCTGCCTCTACCTCCTGAGTGCTTGAATTATTGGCAGGTAGAACCGTGCCTTCTACCAATGGAGCCATATCCCCAATCCCAAGAAGTCTTCTAAAACTGGAGAGAGAGCTTACTAACATGTACAAGACCCTTGGGTTCAACCTCTGGCCCTGAAGAAAGGAGTTCTTGTTTGCCCCGGTCTTTTAGACTGGCAAGCCAAGGGTGCCAGGGCAGGGTAGGCGGGGAACCCTAGGAGCTAAGGCTGAGACAAGGCTTTGCCTGAAGTTCACAATGGCAGGATGCCCAGCAGGGCTCCAGCTTCCTGGCTTTCCCCCAAGACCTGGCAAGGAGCCTGGGGGCCAGGGCTACACCCTTGATCTGTCCTTAGGCAAGAGCGTGCCCTGGGGCAGTCAGAGTGCAGGTGGCCCCAGAGGAAGAGCAGGTTGTCCAGGGGAGGAGCCCCAAAGCATCACTGAATAAGGAGCACTGAGGACACTCAGCGCTGAGCACCTCCCTCCCCAGCTGTTCCCCAGAGCTCCAAGGAATCAGATTTCACTGCTGCCCCTTTTACCTCAGGGAGGCTTGGGAACCGGAGGCCCTTGCTCCAGGCCAGAGCCAGGACTCAAACCTCCTTGCCCACAGAGCTCCCGTTTTTTCACCAGTGTAGTAGCACACCTCCACATCCATCCCCAGTTTCACTTTTCCACGATTTCGGATAGTGATCTTTGCGAGGGGCAATCTTGTCCACTAGATAATGCCTAGCATTAACCAGGTCAGGCCTCTGCGTTTGCCTGTGCTGCATTCTCTCCTGAGTGGGAAGATCTGCCCACTGTGAGCAGCACCATTCCCTGGGCTGGGGGCCCGGACTCTTTTAAAAAGGAGAAACTGACCTGAATACACGCATTAATCACTCTCGGACTTTTGACTATGGGTTTGATGTAGCCAAGTCCTCTAGACCCCTACACTTGACTTCCCCAACAAGATGGACTAGAACTTCAAATGCCAAACAAGTCAGCCCTTTCTTCCTTAAAAGCTGGTTTTGTTGTGGGTGAGGTTAGCAACAGAAAAAAAATAATTAATGCAACTATCAGCTACAGTATGAACATATCAAGTGGTTAATTACAGAAATAAATTCCTGCGCATTACATCATGTGCCATTCTGAGTGGCCGTGTGATACCACACCTGTCCTCCTGCTTACCCGAGTATTTGAAGTATTTCTTTGTCCAACTTCACAGGATAGGCTACACACAGTAGGTGTCTTAGTTACAGTTATCAGATGTGGTATCATTATGGTGGTGTTTGGGTTACCCTTATTTTACTTAGCAATACCCTCCCCCAAAACACAAGAATAGCAGAGTGAACTTTTCATTTTGGATGGGCCAAGCAGAAGCAGTAAAGGACTTGCTCTAAGCGGCAAGGTGGAAGCTCCGGCCTTAAGAAAGGCTTTGCACACTGATGGCTAAGACCAAGACTTGTAAGAACAAGTCTGTGGCGTTGAGAGAACCAGCTAGTTTGCTGTCAGACCTCAGACGGCAAAAGTTAAGGCCTGGGGTGTGATAAGGGTTTGGTTAAGATGGAAATCACGTGAAATGCACTTATTCAGAGACTAGTCAGTCGAGGGCTGTTTCCTTCTCCGGCAAAGCTTCTGGGTGTTACAGCTGCTCGCAGCCACACCCTATGTCAGTGCTGAAGACTGGTCTGGGAGCAGGGTGTGGTGAGGAGGAAGAAGAGAAAACCTGATCAGCTCTCAGCCAGAAGCCTCTGGGGCTCCTTGTGGAGCTCCTTGTGGAAGGTCACACTCAGCTTGGGGTCATCAGTCTGGGGCTTCAGACTTGATGTGGCAGTGGTGAGGGGAGAGAAGAGCTTTCCCTGGAAGGCATCATAGGTTATCTAGGAAACAGATCAAGATAAAGCCCCGGAGAGGAGGCTGCTTGCCCAAGGCAACAGATCCCCTGGAGGGACAGAGAACTGGCCCTGGGATTCTACCTGGGGCCAGGAAAGACTAACCTAGGGTCCTGCTGTGAATAGAAAGGTGCAGTACTGAGACCCACGCTTTCTGCTGTGCTCCTGATGGAAACTGAAGAGCCTCTGGAGCATCAACTCAGTGACTGGTGGCAGGCCAACACTAAGTCAAGCCCAGATCAATTTAACCCCTGTCCTGTCCCGAAACCACCAGGCTGTGTGTCTGTCTGTGTGTCTCGGGTGGGGGACTAACTCACCAGGCAGCAGGCCTCTGTCCCTGAGGCCCAAGAGCCTTGGTGAGAGCCAAGCAGGGAAGCTCCTAGGACAATGGGAAGCCTGGAGGAGGAAGACAGTCACCAAGGAGGCTCTCCCCCAGCCAAAGTCCAGCGGGAGAGAGGACTCCAGAGATGGGCAGGCTGCATAAGGGTGGGACAGACCCAGCCAGTGGCATCTCTGAGTCACAGACGGTGGGTGGCAGTGACTCAGTAAGGCCATCTCTCAGGCCAGCTGGAGGAGGCTGAGGCTAGGAAATCCTCTGCCTGCCTGTGCTCCTTGGCATTTGTACCTGTCCCTCTCCCACGCAGCCTCAGGTTCCCTCCACGCGCCCTGGCACAGGAGTGCCTTTATGAATTATGGCCAGAATGAATAGGTAGTTCGTTCCTCTCTAGCTCCCTGCCCGTCTGCTCTAATGCTTCCTCACTCAAAAGGAACCCATTTTCAGGTGGGTCTGCAACTGTGGTGGTGGGGTGACTAGCACCTGAGCTAATGACAGTCATTTGTACTGGCCACCCCCTCCTTGCCACTGCACCCCCCCCCAAAGGATCATTATAACCCTGAGCATGATTAACTAGTGGTCAGGAGAGGGGAGTTAGAGAGCTAGCTCAGTTGGTAAGACGTTGCTTGCCAGGGATGCTTAAAATTCCAGTACTGAGTAACATGCCAGGTGACTGCTGGGGTAAACACGCCTGTAAGCCCAGCCCTCGGGAGGCAGGCAGATCTCTGAGTTACAGAACAGCCAACGTTACAGAGTTCAAAGTCATCCTTAGCTACATAGTGGCTTTTAAGTCAGCCTAGGCTACATAGAACCCTTTCTAAAAAATTAAAAGGCTGACTGCACTGGGGAAACAGGCTGACAGAATAGGGTTAGGTGCTCCAGGCTAGGTTCTTATCTGTTTTAATAAGTATAAGGACCTAGCTGTCTAGCATCAAGGCTGATGTATGTGTGGGAGGCCGTGGACAGAGCTGGGCTGGCCAGTTGGGGAGCTCTGGGCTCGCTTTAAGGTAGGGATCTTGCTTTACATTCACTACATGAAAGACCTGCTCCCTAGGGCCCTGGGCTAGCCTTGGGTACTTACTTGGTGCCTGCTCCTGTCAAGCTGCCCTGTGACTGGCCCCGTGCACCTACAGCCCTGAATTCGGCCTTCATCAGGCAGCTCAGACCATGAAAGGACAGAGCACGTTGGGGTCTTTGTCTTCCAGGTAAGGATGTAGCCAGCAGGGAGGAGGGGGCGCAGGCACGGAACCAAGCAGGATGGCACAGACAAGGGCTCTGGTGGGTACGGTGCACTGGCACCGTGCTCACGGGACTGGGGCCTAAGAGCAGTGAGGCAGAAGCTGGCAAGGACACAGAATAAGGGGGATGCGACTGCCCACAGCTACATCGAACGGGTTACCTGGAAGGAAAGCTGGGCATAGAACGGGCGTGCGAGAGAGACTATGGAGCCAAGACCAAAGGTTTTCTGATCAAGGTTGGGTTTTTTTTTTTTTTTTTTTTGTTTTGTTTTTGGTTTTGGTTTTTTGGAGACAGGGTTTCTCTGTATAGCCTGGCTGTCCTGGAACTCACTCTGTAGACCAGGCTGGCCTCGAACTCAGAAATCTGCCTGCCTCTGCCTCCCAAATGCTGGGATTAACGGCGTGTGCCACCACTGCCCGGCCAAGGTCAAAGTTTAATGGGTCTCCAAATATATAGGTGGGGGGGGGCCCTTTCCCCAAAGGTGGCACCCCAATAAAGCTCTCTACAGGGGGACCTCATGCTGTACAACAGGAAGCCCTCCCTAACTTTGTCCTCAGAGCAGAGTGGGGCTCCAGAACGTGTTTTAGGAAGATCCCTCCAAGAGAACAGTGCCTGAAACAGGTGGTCCAGACCAGGGCGGGGCAGGGCGGGAGGGAACCAATACCCCAATACCACCATCCTGAAGCTGGCCAGTGCCAGGCTGGAGGCCAACCCGGGGCCAGGGCGCTATGGAGAGCCATGTGGCAGCCAACCACTCCCTTGATGTCCCCTTGGCTGGAGCCCCAAGGAATGACACAGGTGCCAAGAAAAAATACTTTATTGGGGATGGAAGACCCAAATCCAGGGGGGAGGCACCAGAGTGAAGGCGCAGCAGCTACCTGAAGTTGGCACAGGCTACCCCGTCTTTAGGGGAGTCCAGCCATGACGAAGCCTGCTCTGGTGACCTTCACAGCCTCCCCTACCCTCCCCCCAGGAAAGATTGTGCATGGGCATCATCTTCATCATAACACTTTGAGGTTTCCTAAGTCTGCCCAGCAGTCTCCACCCTAGTCGTCGACACGAATTCATCTGACAAGCACACGTGCCAGACTTGGACCCGCCATCCAGTGGCAGGGTTTGCCGTGAGAGGTGAGGCAGGCAGGGACAGGAGGTGGGTCTCTCTGAAAGTCCCAGGTGTGTAGCCTCCCAGACAGCCCCCGCGCCTGGTGGTCGTAGCACCTCTCCACTTTCCTCATGGCCGTTGTCCAAGGTTAGATTCAGGCCAGGGCTGTCCAGGTATCGCCCATGAGCTCCCCCAGGTGTCAAAGACCTTTGCCAGGCTGGTCCCTGTTCCACAACCCCAGGCGGCGGGTAGCCCAGGAGGCCACCAACTCACAGTTGTGATAAAGAAACATTCCCGAAAGGGTGAGGGCGATGCCCGCGTAGCTGAGAGCGCTGAGGTGACTGCCGAACAGGAGCCGGGACAGGATGAGGTTGCCCACAACCGTGAGGTTGCCCAGCACGTGGACAGTGAGAGCAGACGTGAGTGCCAGCAAGGAGAAGCTGGCCAGGTTGTAGACCACAGACAAGAAGCAGCTGAGCAGGACGCAGGCCCAGAGGCGGGAGTCGGTGGGAGGCAGCGGTGGGGCTGCACCGGCCTCCAGCACCAGCGCCGCGCCTGCCAGCAGGCAGAAACTGGGCAAAGAAGTGGCGTACAGTAGAGTCACCGCGTCCAGCCTCTCTTCCTGCAGCAGTGCACCTGCAACCAGGATAGTGACGGTCAGCAGCTGGTACAGAGACAGCACCCACTGAGCCAGCCCCGCAGAGCCCAGTCCTCATGATCCAGCCTCCCGGAAGCTGGCCCTGACTCTGAGCAGGGTCAGTGCCTCCTGCTCTGAAGAATGACTCACAAGTGGTAGAGGAGTCAGGCCACCCGGGCTTGTGACCTGCACCCATTCCTAAAAGGTGAAATTTTACAAAGATAGCGTATACAAAAGCCTTAATGTGGTGGATGCTCAGGAAACGTTAAGGTCAAGGAAGGTCTTTGCAGCTCCAGTCAGGAAGCAGGGGCAGAGCAGCAGAGGGCCCAGCGCCTCCACTGCCAGTTATAAAACAAAGGGTGGAGAAGAAGGGGGGCAGGGCGAGTGCGGGAGAGGAGGAGGAAGAAGGAAAACAGTTAAGAAAATAGTTTTGAGTGAAAATGGTGAGAGCAGTCGTCACACCATTCACTTACAACCGCCAACCGCGGGGATGACAAGGGCCAACAAGCCCAGCATTGTTGGTTCTTGGCAGCCACACTGTTGATGATTGAGAATCGGGGACTTTGTTTGCTTTTGTTTTCTGAGGCAAGGTCTCCGGTAGCTGAGGCTACCCCCTGAAACTCTCCTTCTTGTTCTCCCACTGTGTTGTGTGGGATTACAGGTGTGTACCACAGGGTCTGGCTTGATAATCTGCATATTCTCTCTCTCTCTCTCTCTCTCTCTCTCTCTCTCTCTCTCTAACTACCTACAACAGTAGGGCTTGTCAAGATGAATCCAGAAGTATACGAAAACCTTTTAGCTGGGCAGTGGTGGCACACGCCTTTAATCCCTGCACTTGGGAGGCAGAGGCAGGCGGATTTCTGAGTTCGAAGCCAGCCTGGTCTACAGTTTCAGGACAGCCAGGGCTACACAGAGAAACCCTGTCTTGAAAAACAACACAAACAAATAAACCAACAAGAAAACCTTTTAGGTTTTCAAGGAAAGGGGATCCCACTGCCTGCACAAGCATGGCTGTCTGTGCCTGTGTCCACAGCAGCTCCTATAGAGCTGACTGATTCACACAAAACAAGCGTGGCCACCATGGAGGCCACACAGCCTGGACGAGATGTCCAGAGCCTTCACCAAGTCGGTGGGGAGAGCTGATGCTTGGTCCCTGTGCCCTCCTGGGCCCCTAGATTGCTGTTTCCTGACACACACTTTCCAGGGAGCCCCAGAGCGCTTACTCACTGCCCGTGCTAAGAACAGGAAATGGCATTTATTCCTTGCAGTTCGTTTGGCTGTTTGGGCTCAGTTCTCTAGGCAACAGAGGCTCCAGCTCGTGCATGTCTAGAAACGGATGGACAGTCATAATGCCTCCTGCTCGCTCTCTCCAAGTGTAGTACCCAGTCCTTAGAGACAGTACAGGAAGGCACCTGAAACTATTGCTTCCGGGGGACTCCACTCTCAGGTGCCCCTGCACCTGTCCTGCATCCTGCCCAACAACCTCCTTGTCCCTGAAACCCACAGAAGAGCAGTGATCCCTGCGGCAGAAGTGTTAGCCTGTGGTCCTGACTCCTCAAGGGCCCGCCCTTGCCAAAACCCTCTGTCATCCTCTGCTTTTCCAAAGATACTGTTTTGCTTCCTTCTGGTGCTGGGGCCCAGAAAGCTCTGTATCACTGAGCTACACGGCCCCAGCTCCTACAAAGTAGGGGTGGGTGGGTGGGTGGGAGGGAGGCTGAGACAGGTTCTGTAACATTAAAAAATATTACACATATGTATGATGTGAGTATATGTATGTCACATGCGTGCAATTTGTATAACGCATGTATGTGTATATGTGGACCATGTGACGGTCGCAGGGCACCTTGCTGGCTTCCTCCTTCCTCTGTGAAGTCCCTTCTTGGGTCGTGTGGGCAGCACGTGCTTGCTTTCATGCACTGAGCAATCTCACTAGCTCAGGCTAACCCAGAACACTCTCGAGATCCCAGGCCGGTGTGACCCTCTGTCTCAGTTTCTAAAGTGATAGGATCACAGGCATGTGCCCTCCATGCCGGGCTGAGAAAGTATTCTATTTTTCTGCTTATAGACAGAATCTGACTTTGTAGCCACAGCTGGCTTTGAACTCACCAGTCTCCCAGGGTGCCAGAGTTGCAGGCATGCACCTCCACGCCTGCCTCAAAAATACTTTCATGGCAGCGTGTGAACACACTCAACCTCTGCCACATACACAGAGCAGGAACCTCTTGTTCTATTCCCACTTTGTCCCTTCCCTAGCTGTGTTGACAGTCACCTCTGCCTCAGTCTCCTCGTGGACAGGGGAGGAAGAGCATGTACACTCAGGGTACACACTCAGCGCTGAGGTGGATACCATCCTCTGAATCTGATGTCTGACAGCACCCTGCCACAGCCTGTGTCACATCCAAGGATGCCCTTTGCTGCTGTCACCAGCATTGTGGCTGTAGAGCTCCCCCAGGAGCCTTATCAAGCCCGCACCACGCCTGTGCCCACCTTGGGCTCCATACAACTTCTGTCTTGCTAAGGATAGCTCTGCACTCCCTGCGGGCTCAAAGGAAGTTCCAAAACACAGGTGTATACAAGGTAACAGCAGGCTCAGCAGGCCTGGCACTGCTCCATTCTGTACATCCCCCTGTGCCTGCAGCCGGCCCGAGCAGAGGGGAGGCTGCCTGAGCTGTCTCTGGACTCCTACCCCCTGCTCCCATGCCATCTGCCTTCAGGGAGGAGGCCAGCACTGGTACCCTCCAGCCTGTCCAAGAGCCCTTAGCAAAACAAACTTCCTCTTTTTAAAAATCCATTCCCAGTCCTGGATTTCTCCTCATCTCTGCTAGGCTCCCATATCTGAGGGGGACCCCCAACTCTCTACGTGATCGTTACCAATCTGATGTCAACTGACATCACAACCATCAATTAGAGATGTCATTTGAATTTCTCCCCTACACCAGGCCCCAGGCCGGGTGCCAAGGACACAGAGGTGATGACCCAACCTGGCCGGAAGCAGAAGGGTGCTGAATATGAACCGAACGGTCCACAGCTGGCCAAGTACAGGGCACCCAATGCACTCAGTGTACTAAAGCTGAGTCTTGAGAGACAGGAAGAGAGCCAACAGAAACCAGGAGGTGGCTGCCAGTCACGTGCTACTGTGGACATGCTGAGCACCCTGATGCTTGGCCCGCCACAGCCCCTCCTACAGACAGGAGCTGCCCAGGGCCCGGGATGAGGAGGCCGTGACTCTGCCAGGTGCAATGTGGGGCCTTCTCTGCCCGGTGTCCCTACACAGCAAGGCCCTTCAGAGTCAGGTTTCCCTGAGCCACCTCAGGCCTCAGCTCATGTAACCTGAGGGCTAAAATAGAACTGTGTCTTCACCCTGCTCATGGCCTGGGGAGATAGTGACAAGTCCTTTGGGTCCCAGACAGAAGATGCCAGCCAGGCAGGCTGAGGCCTCACTTTGCAGTTCCTCACTGCGGGCTACACCAACCACAGCTCAGCAGCCCTGGGGATCCCTTACTCTCTAACCCTCCTACTTCTTCCTTGGGTTAAGGTGGAAGGAGGGTAAAGCTATGATTCAAACGCCCCTCAGCTGCCCAGACAGGAAGTCAGCGTCCACCCCCTGGCATCCTGGGGCTGGGTGGAGAAGGATACCTTACTTCTGCCCTGAGTCCTGCTACTGCCCACTCAAAACAGAGCCAGCGCCCAACCTTGTGACTCTGGGCCAATCATAAACCTCTTTGGCAGCACTAGGGAGGCTGAGTCAGGAGGATCACAAGTTTGAGGCCAACCTGAGCTTCACCACAGGACAGCCTTCCCCGCCCCTCCCCCAGTAAAACACTCATTCATTCCTTCACCTGTGGCGTGAAGACAAAGATGGACATGTGACAACTGATGATCAGCAGGCAGAACCAGGTTCGTCCCACTGTGGTTGCTGGTAAAGGCTTCTCCGGCTCTGATAAACCCCTGTGTTCCCAAACAGCTCAAGGCCTTTCTGCGTTCCCTTTTCTTCCCTAGTTTATAGTCCCCGGCCTTCTGAGGTCATAATCCTAGGACACACAGCTTAGACAGCATGGAGTCTGAATGTCACGCTCAAATCTTGCCTCTGCTGCTCACTGGCACAAGGCCCAGGCTCTGCACGTCTGTCAAGGGGAGATAATAAAGTGCTTGCTTCAACGAGAGGCAGCAGGAGGATGGAGAGGCAGCAGGAGGATGGGGTGAGAGACAAAAGGATTCTCGGGTTATGGAACACAGCTTGCCAACATCTGTTATTAACTATGCCTCTAAGGCTTAAGTTTGAGGCCCGAACTCACTGAATACTCTCTGAGCCTTGTCTGTAAAAAGATCATTGCCACCCGCCCCCTTCCCAGGACCGTCACCGCCACACACCCCACCTCCTCAGATGGAGACCCAAGCACTCACTCTGTTGAACAGACTTGAAGCCTCGGAGGCAGGTGGCCACCAGCAAGAAGCCGCAACCAGCTGGGGGTGCCCGGAGCTCGCCAGCCAGACTGCATGCAGCCCCTAGGCAGAGCGGGCCCATGGCAGCAAACTGCAGGGGATGGTGTCTTCGGCCAAGTAGCAACGCAGACAAAACGAGTGTGAACAGTGGTGTGGTGGTGGTGGCCAGTTGTGCTAGGTCCAAGGGTACGGTGCTCAGGCCCACGTTGCCGCACGCCATGGAGGTACCGAAGGTGAGACTGAGCAGAAGGACTCGGCGGTGGATGCTATGGGGCATGGGTCGCTGGGCCCCCCAGTGGCACGCCACGGCAGCTGCCAGCATGTGCAGTGCCGACAGTAGCAGGGGCCGTCCGAAGCCATGCACTGTGAAGATCCACTTGTTGAGGCTCGACATGCTGGCTCCTGCCAACAGCCACACCAGTGCGGCCACAACCACTCTCGCCGGAGCGGGCTGCCCAAGGACCTGAGGTTTGTCCGGAGGCCACTTGGGGCGGCCATGCTCCTGGGCACTTCCAGCCACAGCTACTGCTTCGGCTGAGGTCATCCTGCCTTCATGGTGCTCCAGTGGGCAGCGGCACATCCGCACCAGTGGGGCTGGGGCAGGAGGCAGGCTTTCCAGGGAGGGACTCGCTGAGCCAGGTCCTGATCCTCCTCAGACAAGAGAGGGCACCGCTTTAGGTGCTACACTCTGAGCCAGCCGATAATTCTGGTTCCGTCAGGGAAGAAGGTCGTGGCTGCTAAGATGCCGGACTGGCTGGTGCCCACCCAGAGGCCTCGTAAGACCTGGGCACCTCCCGCACCAGGGGAGGTCTTCTCTCTCCTCCGCGCCCTGAGCTCACGCGATGCGTTTACAAGGAATCCGTTTGTTTTTTTCCATCTTCGCTCCCCAGACTGTCAGAATGAGGACACTGACTGACCCCGACCTTCTGCGTGTTTGGTGCTCAGGCCGTGACCAGGCCAGGCAGGGTCCACAGTGTTCCGAGCGTGGGATCGGAGGTCGCAGCCGCCCCCCCTCCCCCAGGTCCCCTTCGCCTCTTACAGTGGCAGGGATAGACTCCGATAGGCCGGCGGACGCGGAACTGCGAGCTCCGACTGCTGCAGCGGCTCAGGCTGCTCTGGCTGCGGCTCGCCTCCCGCGGTGGATCTGGCAGCTCCGGGCGCGGGGCTCCAGTCCCTCCCAAGCGCGCCCTCGCGGCTCCGCGCTCCCGGCCCCGCCCTCTCCGCCGCTACCGAAGCTGCGCTCCACCCGGAAAGTTGGGCTCAGCCCGGGCCCCACCCACAAGGACCAGCCCGGGAGCCCCGGGGACGTCTAGCCACTCCCATACACAGCCTTTGCTCCTCCCGGCTTGGCTTGCGCAGTCCCTTAGAGGAGAGTGTGGGCAGTGCCAGCCACCAACGGGAATCCGGATGGTCTCAAGCGCCAAGAAGAGCCTTCCTTAAAGACCAGTATCCAGTGCTGGAAACCCGGGCACCCTGCAGAGCCGTCCCAAAGCTGTCTGTAGTCGACGAGAAGCAGGGCGTTGAAGTGAGACCTACCACATCACCTGATCCCAGACCACAAACGTCTCCTTGAGATCTTGGAATTCAACGGAGCTAGACCACGTGGTCCCTTAAGGCTGCCTCATCTTGTTCCCCCACCATTCCCCTCCAGATCTTTTCTCCCCTCCCCCGCCCCCGCCCCTCAGGCCAGGGCGGCGCCCCCTCTGGGGCAGCAGAAGGGGAAATGAATCACAAAAGCTAACCACAGCTTTGGGTAGCAGGGTACGGAGGGCCGGCATCCAGCCCGAGCAAGCCGACTTCGGGTACTGCTCCCTAGGCACTCTGGGGTGACTCACAGCTGGGTTTCATGGGGCCCACCCCGCAGAATCCTGTATGGTTCTCGGGTTTCCCATCCAAAAAAATGGGTGTTCTCTGAATTCAGATTAGGGTAAACAGCTGAAACCCAGGGGCCGGTTCCTTGCCCTACGCGGGAGCAAGAATCAAGGTCCATCCTAGACTAGCCTCTTTCCGGTAATTAGATCCCCACTCCCGCTCACCTAGACAGGCCTCACCTGGCTCTGTTGTCAAACAAGTCCTGGATGACACAACCTGCCTAAAGAAACAAGATCGCAAAGTGAGACTGTGTAGCCCGGCCCGCAGCGCCCTCTGGTGGTCGTGACCCTGTACAGTTGCAAGCGTTCCAAATCCCTTCACAAAGAAATTCAGGAGAAAATAAGCCAGTCCCACCGGAGACCTAAACCAGATCTCTGTCCCAGATGAACCAGGAATCTACATTGTCACACTTGCCTCCGAGGAGTCTGATACCTGCAGGATCTCGAAGATTGCTGCTGAGTAACCCAAGTTGGAGGGCAGAGATTGTAGAGACTTCCAGAGAGAGGACCAAAATCTGGGGCATTTAGCTTTTCCAAGAAGAGTTGTGGGAGGGAAACTGAATCAGCCTCCGTTCCGCCCCCCCCCCGACCCCCACACGCACACACTTTTTTTTTTAAAAGACGAGGAATCTGGGCTTTCAGTGAGCTATATCCCTGAGATTTTTAATCCATTATCCACTAAGCTTCTTTAAATTAAAAAGTATTTCTTCCAATTAAAATTTTTTGTTTATTATTAGTGGTGTGTATGCCTGTATGGGAGTGCTGAGATTACAAGCCACTGCCCACTTCTGTGTCTATTTAAAAAAAGGTTTGTGTGCATTGATGTTTAGCCAGTCTGTCTGTCTCTGTCTATATCTATGCATGTATGTCTATGTGAGGGTGCTAGGTTCCCTGAAACTGGAGTTACAGACAGGTGTGAGCTGCCATGTGGATGCTGGGAATTACCCTGGATTTTCTGCAAGAGCAGACAGTTCTCCCACTGCTGAGTCACCTCTCCAGCTCCTTGAACAAGTTTTTTGTTTTTAGATATTTTATATGGATGAGTGCTTTGCCCATGCGTGTGTGCGCGTGCGCGCGCGTGCGCACCATGTGCATGACTGGTGCCTAGAGAGCCAAAGGGCATCAGATCCCCTGCACCTGAAGTTACTAGTGGTTGTGATCTACTATGTGGGTGCTAACGACCAAATTGAGGTCCTCTGCAAGAGCAGAAGGTGCTTTTAACCACTGAGCCATCTCTCTAGTCTCTGAAGCCCATTTTAACCTCAGACTGCAGGGCTCTCAGTAGGGTGGTATTTGCATGTGGGTGAGTGGAGAGGCAGGAGGCCCAGAGTCAAGGAAGATGTCACTGGGGTAGAGGGCTCAGTTCACATTCCTTGGGGTTTACTCCCGATCTCGGAGCAGCCTGTGTTTCCCACAGCACCCCTCAAATCTGAGCCCTGCGGTGTGAGGGGCCCAGCTCTCTGCAAAGCCGATGGTGCAGCAAACACTTCTGAGGGAGGCCGGGAAGCAAAAGCGAACCTGTCCCTAATGATTGTACAGATGTTGAGGTGCAGGCTGTTTCTTTAGCGCTTCAAGCCTGACTGGGTCATTTCTATATTTGGGCTCTAGTGTCCTGGATGTGACCTATGAGGAGACCATAGTCATAAACACACCATAAACCAGAGCTCCACCCCACAGCTCTGAGTCAGAAACCAGGCTGGAAAGGAGCTGCTGAGGTAGGTGACACAGCCCAAAGCCCCAACTTGGTTTTCTTTTGTTTGTGCTTGTTTTTGGTTTTTTTGAAACAAGGTTTCTCTGTGTAGCCCTGGCTGTCCTGGAACTCACTCTGTAGACCAGGCTGGCCTTGAACTCAGAAATCCACCTGCCTCTGCCTCCCAAGTGCTGGGATTAAAGGCGTGGGGCACCACTGCCAGGCCCAACTTGTTTTTGATTGCCCTGGACTATCTTCAGGTTAGAGGGTGGAGTCTTTGGGGCAAATAGAGGTTTGTTTTAGTTTTGAGACAGTTTTGTTGTTGTTTCTGCTTTGTTTGGGGTGGCTGGTTTTGTTTTTTGTTGTTGTTTTGGGTTTTTCAAGACAGGGTTTCTCTGTGTAGTCCTGGCTGTCCTGGAACACACTCTGTAGACCAGGCTGGCCTCAAACTCAGAAATCCACCTGCCTCTGCCTCCCAAGCACTAGGATTAAGGTATGTGCCATCACCACCCATCTTAAGACAAATATAAATATCTAGTCTGGCCTCTAATTCCTTCTGCAGAAAAGGATAACTCTGAATTTCTGATGCTTCTGCCTCTGTCTCCCCAGCACTGGGATTTAGGGTGTGTGCCACGAAGCCTAACTTTATATGGGGCTAAACTCAGGATTTTGTGTGCGCTAGGCAGACACTAGAACAACAGAACAACACCCCTCGCCCGTCAGATAGTGCTTAGTTCTTGTTTCGTGCAGTTCTGGGAGCAGAACCCGAGGCTTTGTGATTGCCGGGCAAGTGTTCTGCTACTCAGTACAACCTCAGTCCCCAGCAAATATCCCTTGGTCCATCAGGACCAACAGCCATATCTGTGTCATGTCTTCTGCCTGACATCACTTCCTATAGCGACACCGCCCAGCTTGAGACCTTGGGTGAGTCCCTGGTTTCCCCTTATTTATAGTGAGAGATGAAAATGCTCACGACCCACAGGGCTGTTTCACACAATTCTTAGAAAGATGGAGTCAACTCTGTTTATGCCAGTTCACCATGTGATACGCACGAGAGTAATCACGAGTCCTGCTGGATTCCCCAGCAGTCTCCGCTCCCCCTACCCCCACGCAATGAACAAGAGGCACCAGGATACTGCATCCATGGAAGGTAAATCAAGGCTTTAATTGTGTTGGAAGACCCTGCTGAGGGCCAGAGGCTGCCTCATGACCAGCTCTGGGACCACCACTCTCATAACAGAGAGCAGGGGTTGGGTGTGTGGGTCAGAGCCACACACCCAACGGTGCAGGCCATGGGGGTCCTTCTTGTGGGACCCTGGTCCCAGAGCAATAGCACTCACTACACCCATAGCCAGCAGACTTCATTACGTAAAGGAAGTCAAGGGCAGCCTGTTCCTCAGACTACGGAGAGCTCTTCACGAAAGACCTGTGGCGTCAGGCAAGGGCAAACTCAAACTAGCAGCCTCCCTCGAGGAGGTTTTTTCCTTCCTGCTCCCAGGCAGGAACTTAGGTCCTCTTTGGGAAGATAGCTGAGGTGATCTGGCGGACATTGTTCCAAGTGCACTTGAGGTGTCAGCAGGGTCCGAAGATATCAGGAGGGAGCCTAGGGCTGCCATCTAACTAGCCGCAACTCAATGGTTTCCCCATCCTGGGGTTTGTAGTCAGCAATGCCTGCAGAAAGCAACGAAGCAGAAGGGGTTAGCAGGGCAATGTTCCACCTTGACCACATCACGCGACCACCACCCTGAAGCCACAGCTGCAAGACCCACTCAGGGTTTGGTGGTGAGAAGCTGGGAGTTGTCCAGAGCCAGCCAGAGACTCAGAACCAGGTCTGGTAGGATCCCTCAGGCCACAGGCTAAGACAGCAGTGAGGGCGCCCCCAGTGGGTAGACATGGGACCAACAGCTGGATAGCAGGGATGGAAACCAGGGCAGTGCCTGCTAGGCAGGGTCAACATTTTCAAAATGGAGATGTTAGGCAAAGGGACTGGCTCCGGACGGTGTCACAAATGAGTGTCCCAGAAGCAACCCCTCAGTCCAGGAGGATACCTGGCTTCAAGTCTCACATTCTCATTGGAGAAAGGGAGAAGATATTAAAACCAGCATCCAGGCTGGGCGTGGTCAGTGGAAGATCTACTGCCTGGTAGGCCTGAGACCCTAGTTTATTCTTAGCAACAATTTGGAGGAACTAGAGAGGTTCCTTAAGAAGTCAAGTGTCATTGGGCAGTGGTGGCGCATGTCTTTAATCCCAGCACTTGGGAAGCAGAGGCAGGTGGATTTCTGAGTTCAAGGCCAGCCTGGTCTACAGACTGAGTTCTAGGACATCTAGGGCTAAACAGAAACTCTGTCTCGAAAAACAAAATAACAAAACAAAACAAGACAAGTCAGGTGTCCAAGGGACAATTCCAATCGCTGACTCATTTTTGCTTGGTGGGGACAGTGGCTATCAGGGTCTGGCTATGTAGACCTGGCTAGCAACAAACTCACAGCAATCCTCCTATAGTCTTCTGAAGTCTGCATCACCAAGGGAGATTTCCTCTAAATGCACATGCTTTGGTATGAATGTCTGCGTCCCCCAAATCCACTGACCCCACAGTGACAGCATTAGAAGGTGACTGGGAGGCGAGTAAGTTAAGAAGTGGATGGTGAGGACACACCAGAAATCACAGGAGGCTGCGACATGAGGGTTATGAGTTCAAGGCCAATCTGGGCTACATGCGCAAAAAAAAAAAAAATTAAAATTAAAAAATTAAAAAAAGTTAAAAAAAAAACCTTCATTAAAAAAAAAAAAGAAATTAAAGTGTGTAAATAGGTCATTAGTGATTGTACATTAGGATTTTACATCCTGGAATGATCACTTTTGAGATATATCACGTTTGAGTGGGCTAAATAAGATATATTATATAATATTAGTTTTACCAATGAGGAAACATTTACACATCGACCTGACATTTTATATCTGTTGGATAGTATTGACAGAATATTATTCCATTTTGAAATGAAAACAAGCATTGTACATATTTCTTGTAGTTATAAGAATATGTATCAAAAGTAAAAAAGACTTGAGCTGGAGAGATGGTCCTGTGGCTCTCTTCCAAGAGGACCTGAGTTTAGTTCCCAGCAACCACGGAAGTGGCCCACAATCATCTGTGATACGGTCTGGTGCCCCCTTCTGGCATACAAGTGTACATGCAGGTAGAGCACTCACTGACAGTAAATAATAAATCTATAATAATAATAATAACAACAACATCAACAACAATAATAATAATAATATTTTTCAGAAAAAATCTCTTTTAAAATTTAGAACTTAATTTCTGGGTATTGAAATGCAAGCTTTCTAGCCGGGTGTTGGTGGTGCACATCTTTAATCCCAGCACTTAGGAGGCAGAGGCAGGCGGATTTCTGAGTTCGAGGCCAGCCTGGTCTACAGAGTAAGTTCCAGGACAGCCAGGGCTACACAGAGAAACCCTGTCTCAAAAAAAACCAAAAAAAACCAAAAAAAAAAAAAAAAGAAAGAAACAAAAAAGAAAAAAAGAAAGAAAGAAAGAAAAGAAATGCAAGCGTTCATTCTTTCCTATGTCTTGGACCCTCCACAACAACTTCCATAAAAACTCTAAGGATTCAGTTAAATATTTTGGATCCAACTTTGAGCATGATTGGTTTTCTGACGCTGTAGCCCAGCAGGCTCAAGGGAAGGGCCGGGCTGGCTCAGTGCAGCCTGGCTCAGCTAAGAGGCGTATCCAGGGCAGCTGGCTACAGACTCACCTTGCAGCAGGGGGGTGTCAGGGGCTCGGAGGAGCTGCCAGTATTCTCGGTCCCCAGCTTCTTTCCCTAGTACAGATGTAAGGTAGGGGCCTGATAAGGAGGCCTGGGTCTCATACCTAGAAAACAGAAAAGCAGCTGCTAGCCGGGCAGTGGTGGCGCATGCCTGTAATCCCAGCACTCTGGGAGGCAGAGGCAGGTGGATTTCTGAGTTCGAGGCCAGCCTGGTATACAGAGAGAGTTCCAGGACAGCCAGGGCTACACAGAGAAACCCTGTCTCGAAAAAAAACAAAACAACAAAAACAAACAGAAAAGTAGCTGCTGTACCCAAGGAGGAAAGTGGGGCCACCCACAGCAGCCAATCCTGCCTCTCTCAGGCACTTCTGTGCTGCTCAGTTTGGAACAACTTGAAACAAGCTAGAGACACCTGGGAAGAGAGGTCATTGCCATCAGGTTGGCCAGGGGACATGTCCTTGGGACATTGTTTTGATTGATGATTGACTGAGTATGGGCAGCATCCACCCCCTCTGCCAGTCTCCCCCAACCCCCAAGGGCTTACCGGGTCCTTGGTTTGATCCAAAGTATCAACTATGGTAGCACACACCCCTGATCTCAGGGCTAGATGGTTGAGATGACCCTCAGCTACACAGCAAGGTAAAAAAGGGGGAACTCAGGGTGTGGCTTAGCGGTAGACCGTTGCCGCTGCGCGTAAAGTTTGACCTCCAGTGGCAAAAGTGACACAAGTGCCAGAAAGCTACTTTGGTGATTTAGACAAAGAGAAAGGCCAAGCACCCCTTTACGCCTTCAGAAGTTTGGTTCAAGGCCCCAGACAGATAACTAAAATCCAGGAATGTGCACATCTGTCACCTGTGGCATGCGCCACCACTGCCCTGCCATGGACAACCTTTATTCTGAGGCCCTGCACAGCTGCTCTGAGCCACTTTTCTCCACATCTGTCTGTCTGCTGTGAAATCCGGGGCCTCCCATGTGGTCTCTGTCTGGCCCTTGAGCTCATCTGAGGCAGCCCTCTACTCTAACAGAGGAGCGTCTCAGATCGACATCCAAAGTGGCCACAGAGGCCCTTAAAGACCTGACTAAAAAGCCTGGAATTCTATCTTTTCTGCATTTTGATTCAGTATCCAAACACGGATACTGGGAGGAGGAGGGAGAAGGGGAAGGAGGAGAAAAAAGGGAGGAAGGGAGGGAGGGAGGAAGGGAGGGAGGAAAGGAGGGAGGAAGGAAGGAAAGAAGGAAGGAACTTTAAACAGGGTAAACACGTTAGTGCCTCTAAGTGACATTATGGAAGTGACTTAGGATCAGCCTGGTGCTATTTCAGGGCTGAACGTTCAAGGCCAGCCTGGGATCATAGTGAGACACAGATGATTAATCTTGATTATTATCTTACTGGGATTTAGAGTCACCATGGAAGCAGATTTCTGGGTATGTTTGGGGAGGGGGATTTCTAGATTAGCTTAATTAAAGGAAGAAAGGCCCACTCCAAATCCAAGTGATCCCATCGCATGGGATGGGAAGGAAAGCTGCCTGTGAACGGACGGACGGGGGCTCTCAGGGACCATCACTGAGCTTTCCCAGCTAAGATCTCCGACACCTCGTCCCACCTGGGTGATCTGTCTCACCGAGAACTGCGAGCTCAAACCAGCTTCTCTCAGCACTTTGCTTCCCTAAGGTCTTTGTCATAGCAATGACACACTATTGCAAACCTTGTTTGCAAATGAAAAGATAAAATCTAATAGCTCAATAGTAGAACTAACTCTCTTTTACCCGGTAAAAGGCTCTAGATTCAATCCTCCTTGGGGAGGGGGGGATATGTCATTTATCCTGGAAGTGGGGCTCTTTTGTTCCTCAAAGACAGTGGTCTTTGATCCCAACACTCAGGAGGCAGACACAGGCGGATCTCTATGAGCTTTTGAGGCCAGCCTGATCTACAGAGTGAGTTCCAGGACAGCCAGAGCTACACAGAGAAACCCTGTCTTGAAAAACAAACAAAATAGACAGTGGTGTTTGCACAGCTGTGTTCTAAGAATTCCCAGCCCAAATAACCAAACAGTCCCCAGGTTGCTCCCCCTGGAACTCTTGCTGGGAACAGAAAGCAGAGATTTCTCAAGAAGAAGCAAGAATCCAGGGGAGAGAGCAGGCTGGTAGGAAGACTCCTCTGCTCCGAGCCAGAGTCATCCCTGGGGAGGCACATCAGCCTCCACACTCGGCCAGGACCCAGAAGGAGCAGCCACTAATCTCTGCACATTCTCAGGCTTGTCAGGTCTCCAGGGACAAGTGTCTACCTTCTAAGAGTCATTAATGGCACGAGTTGATCAAGGTTATTTGATACAATTCATCTTTCTGGAGTTCTCACCGCATACCAAGCATTAAACCTACCCAAAACATGCCCACCAGTGATCACAGTGGCCCTATGAAGAGAAGGAATATCTCATGCCCTCACTTAATAACTGTCTGGGCTCACTAGCCTGGGCTTGTAGGGGAGTGCACGGAGAATGAGGAACTGGGGTTCTAAGTCTGGGTCTCTCTCTCTCTCTCTCTCTTTTTTTTTTTTTTAGGTTTTTGGCTTTTGGTTTTTTGAGACAAGGTTTCTCTATATAGCCCTGGCTGTCCTGGAACTCACTCTGTAGAACAGGCTGGCCTCCAACTCAGAAATCTGCCTGCCTCTGCCTCCCAAGTGCTGGAATTAAAGGCCAAGTTTGGGTCTCTTGCTGACAGTGGTAGTCCATAGCTCCCACCACAGGCCCAAAACACCACAGGCCCAAAACACAGGCCAGAAGGGAGTGGAGAAGATAGACATAGAACTAAACCAGAACTCCTTCCAAGAAACTCCTCTGTTCCCCATCCTTCCTGTGATACCATTTCAAGCATGGCGGCCTGAGGGGAAGTGAGGGCTAGGATGGGGGATGGGGAGCCTCACGTGAATCCTCTGATATCTTGCGCCATCTTCAGGACATCTTCCAAGGAGGACCCAGCAAAGACAAAAATTGTTTGTTCGTATGGTGGCTGGACACTGGAAACCTTCAATGTGACGCTGATGATTTCTGAGATGTGGGCAGGTTCCTCAACAGCTGGCACCAACATGACTATGCCAGGAAGAAGGGAAGAGGCAGCTGTCATGAGGATTGGGATGCGAGTCCCCCTTTCTTCCTACGGACACCTTGCCCAAGTGTCCATGGCCTTTCCTCAAAATAGCTCAGTCAAAGGCATGAGCGGTGACCCGCTGGGCGAGCGTGAGGACAAGAAGCCTGGCTCTCATGCCAGCCTCCTCGGTCCTCAGCCTCCATGTCCTCCCGCAGCCCCAGCCTGAGCTCCTTGCTGGTGTCCCTGCGTCTTGCCTCTCTCCTGTCTGACACACTGCTCTCAGAGGACCCTTTCTGCATTTGTTCAAGTCGCATCCTGGTCACCTCTAACAGACGCATCTTCTGTGTCTGCATTTATCTGCTGTGCCTGTTGTTCTCCCAGACCCACTCTCTCCCAGGATGCCCCTGCATCACTGGGCTCTGTGCCTCTGCTTCGGTCCTTTCTGCTCCTTTGCCCTCTCCTCCCATTTCCTGACAAGGCCTTGGGCATCAACACTAACCAAATGTGTCTCTCCACCCAGAGTCACCCACTCATCTGTGATGATCTCACTTTTCAACCTGACTGGATGTAGAATCAACTAACAAGCATGTCTCTGGGTACTCGGGAGATGGATTTTCTTGGCCAGATTATTCAAAACAGTATTATTTACACCTCTGTAAATGGGGGTGGCACCTTCCAGTGGCAGATCAGACAAAAGGACGCGGAAGAAGGAACCTGCTCCTTGGCTGCTTGCCCTCGCTCTCACTATCTATCCCTTTATCTGCCCTGTTTACAGCATTCCTTTGCTGATATTAAAACCAAATTCTTCCCACTTCCAATGTAGACAGAAGGCTAGCAGTTCTAGAATCTTTCAGGCCTTCTGCGTCACACTGGGACTGCGGGAGACACCCAGCTTCACAGATAAACTGATTCTCTGCCTCTCCAGAGTGAGGGAGCCACTCTTGAACTTTCTGTACCATATAGTGTGTGCCAATCCAATAAATCATCCTATCAATGCTGCTCCTTTAGAGGACCGTGGTTAATACACTCCTCCATCCATTCACTCAAACATTTCCACAGTGGGTACCACACAGTGGGTACCACCCAGAGCACTTATTTGGGGCCTGTGTCCACACCATGAGCATCAGAAGGCTGTGGCCTCATTTTAGCTGCTGTGTCCTGTGCAGACCCACAGCTGGCTTAGCAAAGGATAACTGACTGGTCACCCATCACTGGGACCCACAGAGCGTAGCTTATCACACAGGAGACAGAAAGGGCTCAGCTACCCCTGGGCGCCTGGCAGTCTGGGAAGATAAGATCCAAGTAGGTCTTGTGGTTCAGGATGGGTAGCAGCTGGGAAATCATCAGAGGATTCTGGAAGGCCCCATCCTGGAGGCTGAGCAGCAGGGATGCCCCTGCCTTGACGCATGCCGTGCCCAGCCCTACCCCAGATGCAGGAGAGGCCATCAACATCTGTGAGGAAGAGAAGGTCGTACGTCAGCAACTGGGAAGGAACTGGGTCCTTCAGCCTCTAACCGGCCCTTCTGCCACTGACCTGTTGATTGGTCATGGCTTCAGAGTCTCTTTCCTACCTGTAGTGCCAGTGGGGTGCTGTAGATATTCCCAAAGTAGCCCTCAGGGGCCTGGGCCTTCAGGATCTTCTCTCGCACTGTCTCAATAGCCATGGTGATCCGTGGACTCAGATCAGAGTTGAAATTGAATCGCTCCAGACAGGTGAAGGCCAAGCCGGCCATGGCTTCTGTGTCTGGGGGATAGGACCTAGTATGAACTAGAGAGCTTGGGATTTGGGGGGTTCAGGATCATATATGGTACCAATCCAGGTGGTTTGCCTAGGACTTCCCTGGTCTGAACACTGGACACACTGAGCCCCAGAAAACCTCTCAGACCTAGACAAACTGTTGGTCACTGAGTAATTTGAGAGCAAAAGGTTAGATGGACAGACTGAAGAAGGTTCCAAGAGGATGGATTCTACAGTCCTTCTTCCTAAACCAGGATGCACATTGAGATGACAGAGGGAGCTTTATTTTGTTGATTAATTAATTCATATTGGTTTTGTAGTGTTGCGTTTAGGACCCCAGGCATGCTAGGTGCTTGTCACTGGGCTTCATCTCCAGCCCCCTTGGGGGGTCTGACACCAACAGCTGCCTTATCTACCCTCAGGCAGTCTGATTTAATTGATAAAGGGAGATGTCAGGCCTGGGAATTTTTTTTTTTTCAAGACAGGGTTTCTCTGTATAGCCCTGGCTGTCCTGGAGCTCGCTCTGTAGACCAGTCTGGCCTCGAACTCAGAAATCCACCTGCCTCTGCCTCCCAAGTGTTGGGATTAAAGGAGTGCACCACCACCGCCTGGCAGGGAATTTTTAAGATCTCCTCTTCCCTGTAGGTAACATTAATGTGTCCACTTCGTTTCTCTACAATCTCTGAGACAAGTCTCTCACTGACAGAGGTCCTGGTGCCCTTTTCTCTCTGAGCAATCATCCACCAATCACCCCTCCATTCTGCCCACCCTACAAGAGGCCTTATTCACTCACAGAAGCCCCGGCCTAGCAGAGACCTTGAATCGTAATAATTAAAAAAAAAATGGATCTGGCGGCCCAAGGTCATATGGTGAGAAATCGGATCAAAATCCAGGTATCAGAATCCCCAGGTTACATGGTTCCAAGTGTGTGCTAAGACCTCTGCTCGTACAGCACCTTTCACTGAGATGCTGCTGGGAGGTCGTTTTAAAGGAGAGGCCTGACTGCTGGGGGAGGCGGGATGATGACCTGCAGTGAGCCTGTGATGGAGCTGTGGTTAAGATGCAAGTCCAGTCTCAAAGCTGGCTCACGGTCCCCACCATTTCACTTCTAAGGGATCTGACGAGGAGATGTCCCAAGGAAAGGTGAGCATAGGGGCCCCTGGGGCTGGCGGAGGCTAGGTTTTGTCCACTCACCCACAGAGAGGTGGCCCTGGTAGGTAAAGAAGTCATGCTCAACAGCATACAGGAGCTTGCCCACGACGCTGTCATGGACCCGCTTCTGGTGAACACACAGTGCCAGGATGCTGAGGCTATACTGGTAATAGCTGGTGTGGGGGTGGCCTTCATGATTGTGTCCTGGGATTAGAAAGGCAAGGAGTAGAGAGACATGTCAGGCTTGAAGGCTTCCCTTTCAGTCTCTTCCTAGCAAGAAGCTCCACAGCTCACAAAACCCCAGGCCGCCCAGCTGAGGTCCCAGTGTATGCCAGGTTCTGTGTTTGCAGGTCAGAATAGGAGATGGTGGCTCAACACACACTCAAGGGACAGCAAAAGTGTAACAGAAATGTGGCCAGAGGTCCCCAAAGCCAATAACAGAAGTCTTTACATAGCTGGGAAACTGAGACAGGATTCTTCACGGAAGTCACTCTGTGGGGCATATATGCATATCTAGGCTTGTCTGTGAAGGTCTTTGTGCCTGACGCACAAGCAAGCAATGCCTACAAAGTGTAAGAGGGCAGCCAGGCTGGACCCGAGAATTATGAATGGAAGAGTGGGGGAGGGGGGCTGCCAGAATGAAGAACAGGTTTATACTGAAAAGCCCTGCTTCAGGTGGGCATTAGGTCCAAGTCAGGAGGCTGGAAAGTTGACAGAGGCTAAGGAGTAGGCGGAGAGGAGGCTGTACGGTGTCCCAGAGGTGGAAAATCGCTCAGTCTTCCTGCCTGAGCATCCCAGCAGCTTGTGCATGGGGTATGGGAAAGCTTGGGTCAAGTGGGGCAACTGAGTCCAGCCTGAACCTCTAGGTAGACCCGATGTGGACAAAGAGGGAGTTAGAAGAGGTCTGGAAAGAAACCCCAAAGTTCTGATTCCCACCAAGAACCTCATTTCACAAGAACAACTATGAGTCTGAGGCCTACCTCAAAACTACAAAGGATAAAACCATTGGATGAGCCCTCTTAGATGTTCCTAGCCACTCAGATGGTGTTCTCCTTACCAATGGCCTTCTTCTCATCCTCCAAGAACCACTTGAGCTGTGAGATCATCCTGTCACCCTTTCGGCTCCCAAAGAACTCGCAGTTGGCCCTGAGAGCAAGCAGGTAGAGGGCCAGGCTGCCCCCAGAGAGCTTGGTCTGGCAACCACTGCTATCATCGCCGGAGGTGGACCTAGGACGAGGCAGGACAAGAGCGCCTTTATGAGAAAGTGCTCTCTTGAGAAGGTGCTCTCTTGAGAAGGTGCTCCTTTGATAAACTGGGCTTGGCCCACACTGAGGTCACAAAGTGGAATTAGCAGTCAGCTGTGCTGGTATGCGATGCATACCACAGATTCTTAAAAAGAAGAAAGGTGAGATAACTCAGGGATAAAACATAAGGGTGCCTACATTCAGATCACACTGTTTGACCCACAGTTTGGCCATGAACTCTCTCCTTTATTTTCGCTCCCTTCCCTGCATTCTTGAGAAGGAATGGAGTGGCGAAGGTACTTCAGGGCTTTTCTCGTGTGTGTGTGTGTGTGTGTGTGTGTGTGTGTGTGTGTGTTGGTTTTTGGTTTTTGGATTTTGGTTTTTGAGACAGGATTTATCTGTGTAGCCCAAGATGTCCTGGAACTCGATCTGCAGACCAGGCTGGCCTTGAACTCACAGAGATCCGCCTGCCTCTACCTCCCAAGAGCTGGCTTTAAAGGTGTACACCACTACGCCTAGTGATCGATGGCTTTTTTCTTATTCTTCGCCTCTTGTTCAAACCCCAGAGCAGGCCTCTCTTTAATGGCCACTCTTTGGAGAAGAAGCACAGAAATATGCAGCTTCTAGACTCTACATGAAAGAACACAGCTGTGAATTAGCAGTGTCTGTCTATAGTACAAGAGTAAGTACAAGAGTACTTCAGAAAGAGTTAGATACTGCTTCTTTGTATCAATACACAATCATGTTTGGTTATGAATTAGTAATGTCTGCCTTAGGTACCAGTGGAGAGCACAGAAAGAGTTAGGTGCTGCTCTGGGGCTCATGAATTAATTTTTGCTTCAGACACAAATGGGGAACACAGGAAGACTTAGGTGCTGCTTCAGCAATCAGGAACGCCACCTCAGGACAAAGGGCACGTGTCAGCATCTCTGATCTAGTACACTCTGCAGACAGAGAAAGGCTCAGAGAAGAGAAACTATGCCTAGAGTTTGTCAAAAAGTCATGAAATACCCCAATTAGAATCCAGTCTCCTATCTCTTATAGCATGGATCAAGTCATGGGGAAGGACAAGAGAATAGTAATACCGCAGGAGGCACTGCTGGTAATGGAGTTTGAGGCTGTGGAGGTAGAGGTCCTCCTTGGTCCCAGCCTGCATGCTGGAAAGTCGCAGGCCAACGAAGATGCCAGGGTTCAACTGCTCTGAGGAAAGTCGATCCATCCAAGGCAGGAGGCGCTGGCCCAGCCTCTCGACCAGCTGGCTGTCTATCCGTGGAATTACTGAGAAAAGAAAATGGTGTGAGAGAGACCACGGAGCTATGCCATTGGCGAACAACTCTTCTGACTGCCTTACTAGGCAAAACCTTCCCCAGGGAATAAGGGTTTCTATTCCCATTACCGCCCAGCCCACGGCCCGCCTGGAGACATGCCCTCTATGGTGCAAGGCAGCAGGTAAAAAGGAAAGCGGGGAGCCGGGCAGGGTGCGCACGCCTTTAATCCCAGCACTTGGGAGGCAGAGGCAGGCGGATTTCTGAGTTTGAGGCCAGCCTGGTCTACAGAGTGAGTTCCAGGGCAGCCAGGGCTATACAGAGAAACCCTGTTTCAAAAAAAACGAAAAAGAAAAAAAAAGAAAAGAAAAGGAAAACAAAGAAAAGGAAAGCAGGCATCTCCTACTAGGAATTGAGAGTGGGCCAAGGAGAGGTGATGGACTAAGACCAAAGGATGTTGTTGCCAGGCAACCACCCTACCTATTAGGAGTGACTGGAGACCAAGCCCAGCAGTAAGGCCAGGCAGCTGTCTCTTTTGCCTCTCTCACCAGCCCTGTGGTGTAGATAGATTATTTTTGTTGTTGTTTTGCACAGAAAAGGAAATAGAAGTTCAAAGTCAGGGTAGGTCTTAAATGATGCCGAGGAGCCAAGACTGTGTCAAACTGCTGCCCCTCCCCTTGCGTTTGGCACACTCATGAATGTATTCTACTGATTGTTCAAAGCCCCAGCCCTCATGCAGGGAATGTTCCACATCGAAGGTCACATGTTGTAGGCTGCCGACTGGTTCTCCCAGCCGCCCGAGGAAATTCCTCCACACGAACCTTAAAAGACCACTTTTTCTGTCATCCCTATTTTAGTTAAAAGGGTCTGACCCTGGGGGACCAGCTACTAACACCCTGTCAGGACTTGGGATTCACCTGCAATGTGTAAGCAACACACTGACAGATGCCCTGGAAGCAGAAAGCTCAGGGGAGTCACCAATCCCAGTTGATGGCTGACCCCCTTCCTTGGGAAGGGACCATGCTCAGACTGGGGAAGAGTAGATTGTCTTAGAGTCACTGTGGACTTTCTGGCCCACTTACTGACTCTCAGTCATCACCCACTCCAGTTGTCTAATGGACCTATGTCCCAGCAAGCCAGAAAGTCCCTTCCTCCAGAGGAATAAGAAGATGGTCTGCCACAGGGCTCTTGGCCTACTTTCTTGGACTTCCTGGCCTGAGGACCAAGGTCCCTTGATCATAGCCTCACCTCTCTAAATGCTTTTACAGAAGTCATAGGTATCTACCGATGTAAGGGGGCCATTCACAAGTATGAACTCTAAATGACTGTTGGCTCTATGGGCTAGGCCAGGGCACCTGGCTGGCTCCTCATGAAATGTTCATTCTGACAGCCAAGCTGGACATGCATGGTGGCACAGGCCTGCAGTCTCAGCGCCTGAGGGGCTAAGGCTGGAATCCATCATAATGAGACCCTGCAGGGAAGACTAACTTTTGGGATATCTGTCTCTATTTTTCCAGAGTTCTGTCAGTATCTTTGAGGTCCTCTGCTGTGGCTCTCTATCTGACTGGCCCTGGAGGACATTTTACTATTTAAGCAGGGTCTCCGGATTGCAGGCTGGCCTCAAACTCAGTACGTCCTTGAGGACGACCTTAGAATCCTGGTCTTCCTGCCTCTACCCCCCACACATCGGGGTGACAGGTGTAAGCCACCACACCTGGATTATACAATGCTGTAGACTCAACCTAGGGCTTTGTTCATAGTAGGCAGGCACTCTCCCAACTAAGCTCTAGCTCAGCAATAGAACTCTGATCTTCTGCTTTTCCTTGAAATTAGTAAGGGAGCCCAGAGACCCCAACCCAGGCTCTGACCTACAACCAGAGTCAGGGAAGCACTCGAGCTAGTCAACAGGGCTTTAGGCAAGGTTGCTGTGATGGCTAATCTTCGTTGTCAACTTCACTACATCTGGAATCAACCAACCCCCAAGCTGCAGGGCACTTCTGTGAGGAGATTTTCTTTCTTTCTTTCTTTCTTTCTTTCTTTCTTTCTTTCTTTCTTTCTTTCTTTCTTTCTTTCTTCCTCCCTTCCTTCCTTCCTTCCTTCTTCCCTCCCGCTCTCCTTCCCTCCCTCCCCTCCTTTCTTTGAGATTTATTTATTTATTTACTTATTTACTTATTTATTTTTATATGTAAGTACACTGTAGCTGTCTTCAGACACACAAGAAAAGGGCATCAAACCCCTTCACAGATGGTTGTGAGCCACCATGTGGTTGCTGGGAATTGAACTCAGGACCTCTGGAAGAGCAGTCAGTGCCTTTGAGTACTAATGAGCCATCTCTCCAGCCTGAGGCATTTTCTTAATGACATTACAATTCAAAGACACACTCTAAATCTGGCCCAAACTTTTGGATGGCAGCCCAGGTAAGGAAAGGAGGAAACTTTGCCTTTTGCCTGCTCTCCCTCACTCTCACTGGCAAGTGCATCTGCTCTATTGCTGTGGCGGGTATTAAGTCTACTGTCTTCATGGTTCCAATATACACTGAAGACCATCCGCTTCCCAGGAATCCTCCAAGACTCCAGCATCAAATTGAGTCTTCAGAGATAACCAGCCCCACAGACTGAATAACTACGGGATTCTCAGTCTTTTTCCATCAAGAGACAACCATGCTGGGTTACCACAACCACACCCTGTAAGCCAGTGTTTCAAAATACACACTCATCAGTTCTGCTAGCAGTGGTCCTCAACCTGTGGGTCTCAACCCCTTGGCAGACCTCTATCTCCAAAAATATTTACATTACGATTCATAACAGTAGCAAAATTATACTTAGGAAGCAGAGGCAAAAATAATTTGACAGTTGGGGGGGGGGTCACCACAACATGAGGAACTGTGTTAAAGGGTTGCACCATTAGGAAAGTTGTGAACCACTACACTACAGTACCCTAACACAGCTCCATCTCACACACATACACACACACACACACACACACACACACACACACGCACGCGCACACACACACACACACACACACACACGCACGCACGCGCACACACACACACACACACACACACTCGTGCACTAGGGCATCCTGTGCTTAGAGTTGTCCAGCTCTCTCACCGAGGACTGACTGACTGACTGACAGGCATTCAGAAGGCCAGAGCCCTCTCTGTGTACTTTAGAGATCAGGCCTGTCCTTTTTGTTGAATACAGAGCCTTGGCAGATGACGCAAGTGTAGTGTCCTCACACCACGCCAAGGAGGAAGGAAGGAGGAACTAACAGCCTCGGCTCACTGCACAAAAGTCACAGAAATGGAACGGAACCCCAATCTCCCAAAGTTCCCATGATGGTGAAGGGAGAGCTCTTGTGTGGTCAGGCATGGGGGCTAACAGCTCAGGGCTGAAGTGGGCTCGCTCAAGGAATCCCCAAGGACTGTCTACACAGCAACCCAGGGCCCAAGGATAAGGAGCTTTAACAAGGCCAGGGAGTCTAGGTGCCTAGGAAAGATGGTGGCCTCGGGTCCCAAGCATTGAATCCAGTAAGGTTCTGTTAAAGCTGGAGCAGCTCGAGCAGCCCCTTTGGTCTCTCTGATCAGTGGCTTCTTCACTTGACACCTGTTTCTTAAGGTTGTCCCAAGTTCACCTGAGACCTGGCATGCAGGGACATGGGGGGGAGGGGAGGATGAGCCACTCCTCTGTCTTCTGCTTCCGGCCTGACCCCCGCGTGCGACTGTGCTGAACCTATAACCTAAAGGTCGCAATCATGTTTTGAGAGGTCCCTAGAATCTATAAGAGAGCTCTCGAGGACTCCAGCCCTGGGATAAATATCTGGAACAGTCAGGGAGAGCCTTCAGTACCTGGAATGTTTGCCCCCTGTCCCCTCCCTCTGGGACTTCTTCCCAAAGCCTTCTAGTCTTTGGACATCTTTACCCATCCATCTCCTTGATCCAATGGCCCCTGTGACTTTCTATTGTTGTCCCAGGGTGACTTGTTGGCACTACTCACATTAACCCAATTCGGTCCCCGTGCCTTTTGCCAGCCCCTTTCATAGAGAGAGCATAAACTCCAGGAGAGCTGAACCCAGACGTGTGTACTCCCCACCCTTTCTCCAAGCTAAACACCGGGCCTATCTCAGAGAGGCCTCTCGTGCCCCGAGTAAATGAACAAACTGCTGGATGAATTGGGGGGAAAAGGGGGAGCAGGTGTCCATTCAGCAAAGCACTAAGGTCCATTTAAAAACTGCTCTGGGAGACCTGAGGGACAGATACGTTTCTCCATCCCCCACATCCAGTTTCCAATTCCCCCAAGGGGATTGGACAAGGCAGCCATCCCTCTTTGAGTCTCCAGAGGCAACAGGGTCCACACACTGGCTGGTTACTTACCACAGAATTCAGCAAGAGCCCCGAAGACTCCAGAAAGGAGCAGCAGCGCCTTCAGGAGCTCCATGGCAGGCACAGGCGGGAGGTGGGAGACTCCTGGGTCTCGCCTTGAGGGGCTTGTCTGACTGCTACCGGTCACTTGCTTAGAAAGAGGCAGCTCCCCTGATAAATTGTCCCTCCAACAGCCGGAAGCACGCTGCTAAATCAGCAGAGACAAGGGGGGAAAGGTCTGTTATGGGGCAGAAGGCCAAAGAACAGAAGAAGGAAGGAAGGAAGGGCAGAGTGGCTTGTCCTCCAGATGGGAACAAAAAGGGACTCCGTGGGGCAACTTGAAGCCTACTTATCTGTCCCCAAAGCTTTAAAGACCCCGGAAGCAGCACAGAAAGCCTGACGCCCAGCCTATCCCAACTCTATCTGACAGTGCTTGCCGGGGTCCGCCCTGCCCCTGCTCGTACACCCGACTCTCCACCTGCACACCGCAGCCCTCTGCCCCACCACACACACCCCAGCCCTGCCTGCACACCCCCACCGTTGCTGCTCTGGCTGCAGACAGTCAGGATCAGGGTACCTACCTGCTGCACTTTCCGGGAGTCCCTGGAAAGTACTTACCCTTACTTTGACTCTCGGGACAAGAAACGGAGCGGGGAAACTGTGGTGATCACGTGACAGAGCTCTCTAGTGTCAGCTGTTCTCTGCCGCCAGCCTGCCAAGGAGGCGGGGCAGCTGCTGGACCTGGCCCAGACAAACAAGTCTCAATCAACCAGACTCAGCCCTGCCGGGGTTTCCTGGAGGCGACAGAACAAGTGAATCCAGCAAGTTGCACAACCTTTAGGAGCAGGGAGACTCAAAGGAGGAATCTAGCAGCAGCGCTGGGTGACCTTGGCTAGAGTGTTTAACCTCTCTGAGTTTCAAATTATTCGCGCTCTCTCTCTAAAATGAGAGCATTGACCAAGATCATCCTAACAGCAATTTTCCAGTTTCACTTGTGAGGATGTTGAGACCATACAATGCCTCTAATCCTCTTCAAATGAGATGTTTGTTACAATTATTTTTATCGCAAACTGCCAAAGGTCACACTTTCAAGAGAACCTATTTTTGTGCCAGGGTAATTATCGCAAGCTAAGACCCAACACAGATATATATGGACCTGGATAGCAGTTATTAATTAGCCATACTCGTTAATGTAATGCATGTGTTGTTGCTGGCCTAGGTCATGTTGTTAGGGAAACTAAAAAAGACAAAGGACTACATCAGAATTTGGGGGTCACATGTGGTGTGCACATCTCTAGCCCCAGCCACTCAGGAGACTGAAGGACAGATTGGCAGCCAGCTTGACCGACCGTGAGACCCTATCTCTTTAAAAGGAGAAAGAGAAGCTGGAAGAGGAGGGGGGTGGGAGCCAAGTGGGGTTCTTGGTGCACACCTATATCTAGAGTGTGGGAGGCTGAGGCAGGAGAATCACTCCAAGTTCCAAGCCAGACTGGGCTACTGAGACCTCATCTCAAAACTCAGGGAGACACAACATGGGGAAGGAAGGAAGGAGGGAGGGAGGGAAGGAAGGAGCAGCAATCAGCTCGGATTAAGAAGGGAAGTCTGCGTGCACGTGCATTTTGCTGGGAGAAGAGGCTACAGTGTTGTGGGTACTCACCAGAGGTGACCGCTCTAACGTGGGTTTGAGCCAATAGAAGGTCTTTATTAGCCGGACTGACTACACTGGGTGTTTGGGATCCCTGTGTAGAGAGCCTAGACTTTCTCAGGGTGAGCTTTTATGCACAATAACCTTGTCCTGGGTTGACACACTTCAGTTAACAAGAACAATTAGCCAGAAATGTTTCTACAGAAGCCAAAAAGCGAGGTGAGTACATTCAGAGACTTTCCCAGAACTGTGGACTTTGATGGATTAGGTCTTTGTTTTGGTTTTGGCAGGTGGTGCTGCCTACACGACATGCTGGGTTTTAGAGGTACTTCCATCATGGAGTCACCTGTGCTCAGGTCTGGAGCCCTGTGATAACAATGTCACTGGGAAACTATTTCTACCAAGGCCATGCACTCAGGTGTAATGTATCCTAACAACTGATCATCTTTGAGGGTCTACTACTCTTTTTTTTAACGGAGATTTCTTTTTCTTCTCCTAACATCGTAGGCTCTCAAACTTTTGCTATTGTAAAACATTTTATAAGAATGAAACTCCCCATTCTAGCCTGGGCTGCTATATAACTTTGGCCAAGGCCAGGGGCTGCAAGGAAGGAATTTCTGGACCTCACATTCCACACCTGCCTTAACTTTCCAGTTTCTAAGAAAACAGACTCTCTGGAGTCACTGAGCTGTCCAGACCTGAAGCTGACCCTCCCGCACAGCCCTGGTGGCTTCGAATCTCCATCAAAATCTCCACGGTTGACCTTTGACTCAGCTCCACCTTCCCTCTGGCCTTCAGCGACCTTTGTCTGTGAAGAGCCCACAGGGTCTGTGCGGGGACCCTCTCCTATATGAAAGGTCAGCACCCCCAGTTCTCTTGGCTAGAACAGAGCCCACTGTTAGAAATATAATCCCAAGGAGAAAAATCCACGTGTAGGCACACGCAGACCACATGAGAAGGACAGGCAGAACAAATGTGGGCCCATGCAGGTACACAGAGAACATTCATTGTGTAATAAAAATCCACGATGTTACAATCTGAGTTCACAGAAGCAGGTGGAAAAATGAGCCCATGACCGCTCCTCGGTGTGGTGGAGGAGAAGGTGTTTAGTGTAGAGATGAGGAAGCGCGCAGCCAAGGGCACCTGGAAGGGTTCAGACTGAACTAGGCCACGAGAAGAGACGAGAGGAGAGAAAAAGGAAGAGGGGGCAGAGAGAGAGAGAGGCCAAGGGCACCAAGAGAATGTGTAGCCAAAATGGCTGAGTTAGATAGGAGAAAACAGAAGAGAAGAAGCAGGGGGAGGGGAAGGGAGGCGCAGGGACTGGAGAGCTGTAGGGTAGGGGTGGGGTATGCCAGCCAGGTTCTTGTGAGCAGGGACTGAGAGAGCTTAGAGGCACCAGGGTGCCCGATAAGCACCGCAGGCATAGGGCAGGGGAGGAGCCATATGTCCCTTTTGCCAGAGACCAGGAGAATGAGTCCTTTTAGCAAGTAGGAACCATCTTAAGTCTCCGAGGGAATGCTGGCTTGTCTAAATGCCAGAGTTTGCAAAAAGGAATTTCCTGACATCTGACAACTGGAAAGGTCTGAAGGGGTGATAGAGATCAGGAGGGAACTATGGAGAGGTGGGAACCAGGAAGGAGTGGGGGGGGGGGCAGGTAAGAGAATACCAGGAGAGGGGACACATGAGGGCAGAGGACACTGACACACCCGTGTGCAAATGCCACACCCCTTTTTTAAAAACAATTTTTAAAGGTTTATTTATTTATTTATTATATGTAAGTACACTGTAGCTGTCTTCAGACACTCCAGAAGAGAGAGTCAAATCTTGTTTCAGATGGTTGTGAGCCACCATGTGGTTGCTTGGATTTGAACTCAGTACCTCAGGAAGAGCAGTCAGTGCTCTTAACCGCTGAGCCCTCTCTCCAGTCCAAATGCCACACTCCTTACTCTCTATGATAACTTAATGTTAGTAGGGGCTGGGGTGGTGGCTCAGTAGGTAGGGGGGTCGCCTAGCTTATCCACTTTATGCCTAATAAACTGGGCGTGGTAGCGCATGCTTGTGATTCAAGTGCTCCAGAAGCTGAGGCAGAAGCATTGCTGAGAGTTTGAAGCCATTCTGTGCTATCTAGGACAGCCTGGGCTATAGTTGTGAGATCTTGAAAAAAAAAAGTGTGTGTGTGTGTGTGTCCGTGTGTGTGTGTGTGTGTGTGTGTGTGTGTGTGCGTTCTTGTTGGTTTTGTTTGTTTTTGGTTTTGTTTGCTATGGTTTGGTTTTGAAGATAGGATCTCACCATGTAAATTAGGCTAGCCTTAAACTATTCATCCTCCTGCCTCCACCCTGCAGGTGCCAGGGTTACATGCACAATCAGAGCTATCCTGGGAACACCCCAGATAAAATGACAACAGGAACAACTGATTACACCTCAAAAGCAAAGTAAGACTAACTGATGGACTAGGACTTCAGATGTGTACCACACGCATGCATGCACACATGTGCACAGACTTCCCTAAACCTGCTTCTTTGTAAACTGGGAGTGTGGCACTTTCCCCGTAGATGTCCTTGTGGTTTTCAGCTTTATTTGGATCTATTTGACAAAAACCTGTGCACATTTAAAAGGTATCCAACAGGATGGTTTGTATTCACGTATGCTGTGAAAAGCTTCTGGTTATAAAAAACATTTAACATGTTTTGGGCCACTGTCCTCCTAGTACAGCAGTCACTACCATCTGTATCAGAAGCAATTCTCCTGGGAGGGGACCTGACATTCCCTCACAGAAGGAAGGCGTGGGGAGGGCCAGTAGACCCTCAGCAGAGACTGCGGCCACTTCCCACACCTCCCACCCAGCTGTGTGTAATTCTGCCCTAACTTCAGGTTGCTTCTGGTCCCAGAGGTGCCAGCAAGGGTAGAAAATAAACTGAAGTGACAACTCCATCTGGGCAGCTGTTAGGATGTCACCATCCATGCTGAGTGAGACTTTTCTGGGCCACTCATGCTCGGTGAAGAAATCTAATAAACCCAGGGGTTTTACCAACGTCTCTCACTGGAGCCCCATCTCGGTGGGGGTAGACATTTGCTCTCATTCCCACAGGAAAAGTTCAAATGATATCCGTCACCTTATTAGTCAGTGTACCTGTGTGTGTGTGTGTGTGTGTATACATGTGTGTTTGTGTATGTGGGTGTGTGTAAGTTGAGAACACATTTCGGTTTACTTAACAGATGGCCGAGCCAATAATCTAAATGCTAATGAGGCTTTGTGACACAGTTCCAACTGTAATGAGACTGCTTGACAAAGTTCCAGCTTTCAGCAGAGAGATGTCTGGCTCATGGCTGTTTTGGGATAAAATTTTCTATGTTTCTGGTGTTCCCTAATTGCCTTTTACCTTTGAAAGCACTGTTGTGGTGTTCTGAGATGGTCTGAGGGAGAGAAATGGAATAGGAAGAAAATACCTGAATTAAAAATAAATATAATCTTTTAAGTTTATTTTGTCTTTACCTTGCTCCCGGAGGCTGGGACAGAGGCCAAGACTGTGGACATGCAGAAAACCCACAAATAAAGTAGGGAACATTTCCTGCTAATTCTATAGAGATATCAGTCTGGGTAAGTTTATAAAAAGAAAGGATATGCAAAAGAGTTCAGGAAGGTAGGAATCAGGAGAACCTAGGTTAATTAGAAGTCCCGCCGCATCTTACTGGAGACTACTAAAACAGTAAGGATAGTAACTTTGTGGAGACTGGAGTCTGACTTTCTCCTCACATACAACAGTGAATTGAGTATAGAAAACATATTGGAGAGACATTGTATAAGAAATAAAAAAAGGAAATAAGAAATAGAAAGGCTTGAAATTCAGTTATAATTCAGCCTGTCAAGTTTTTGCTTTGCTTGTTAGGATCACATTTAAAAGATTAACTTTTTCAGACTTCAAACTGTTGAGTACCTGTAACCAAAAGGCTTTGATAGGGCGGAGACCAAGGCCTCTCCTCTGCGCCCCGCCTAACTAAACTTTATCCAAGAATCACAAGAGATTCAATTGACCCTTAGCACAGAGTCTGACACATGGCTCCAGTTCATTTGGCGTCAGCCCTTCCCAACGACTACGGCAGCTCAGGAAAGAGTATGAACCACGAACAGTTAGCGTCCACTTAGCAAGTTTCCAGATTCTATGGTCTGCGGCCAAACTGAGAAAGAGAAAACCTCTGTGCATGTAGCCCAAGACTCAGAGTATTGTAAGTGGTGGTGGTGGAAGCAGCCGATGGGAGTGTGGCTGAGAGGCTGGGCCTCTGAGTTGCCGGGTGACAGGCCTCACCACACCCCTGCACCTCCTCTCTTCAAGTAGCTTCACTGGCCAGAACTCTTAAAGGAAGCACGTTGGTTCCTGCTGACAAGTCCCAGGAGGGCTTTCTGTACCTGGCCTTCACACTGCTTTGTGTCTCCTGTGAGGAGCTCTGCCAAAATGGACACTCAACCTACCTTGCTTGCTTTGGCCTTATTTCTGGCCAAGAAGTGCTCCAGGCAGAGAACGGTGCAGGGGAAGCCAGAGAGGGCCAAGGAAAGGGAGCTGGCAAGGATGCCCGGTTCCTGCCACGCTCTGGTGTCTTAGATTGGGATAAGCTGCTTACTGCTGAGTAGGCTTACGGCTGTCACCTTTTCTCTCTGCTGCAGTTTCCTTCATCGTTAGGGGAACTAGAACAGTTCCCAGGCTGTGATTTCAGCTATAGATCACCCCTTCTGGCTTGTCCTGTTATTTTGATTATTACGTGACACTGGCTAGCTTGGTACTTGCCAAGTTGCTAAGATTATACTCATGCTACCACACCTTGCCCTGTAAATATTTTTTTAATTTGTTTTGCTATTTATTCTGTGCATGCGTGTCTTTGTCTATGTTTCTGCCACTTGCATGTCTAATACGCAGGTTGTAGCTAGAGGTTTCATTGTGAACTCAAGTGAAGCCATTATAGAGAGCTATACATATTACTTTTCAACGTTGTGATGGTTTTTTTTTAAAGTTATTTATTTTATGTATATGAATACACTGTCATTGTCTTCAGACACCAGAAGAGGGCATTGGATCCCATTACAGATGTTTGAAGGCCACCATGTGGTTACTGGGAATTGAACTCAGGACCTCTGGAAAAGCAGTCAGTGCTCTTAACTGCTGAGCCATCTCCCCAGCCCTGTGATTGTTTGTTTTAATTGTCAGTTTGATATGATTTAGAATCATCTGGGAAGGGCATCCTCCCAGGAGAAGGAAGGGCATCTTCCTCCCCAGTTGAAGGATTGCTTAGGTTAGGTCGTGACACCTAAGGGCAATTATCTTGATTATATGGAGCTGAGAGACCACTGAAAAGAAACTAAGACATGAAGATACATAAGTATTTCTTCATTTTGTCTGTTGAGAGGGTATAAAGATAGGGCTTATCCCCGGGCAGTGGTGGTGCACGCCTGTAATCGCAGCATTCTGGGAGGCAGAGGCAGGCAGATTTCTGAGTTCGAGGCCAGCCTGGTCTACAGAGTGAGTTCCAGGACAGCCAGGGCTATACAGAGAAACCCTGTCTCAAAAAAAACCAAACCCAAAAAAACCAAACCAAACCAAACCAAAACAAACCAAAACAAAACAAAAAAAAGATAGGGCTTATCTCTGGTGACCTGATTCTCAGGTCTTGGTTTATAATTTCATCCTCCAATAAGAAAGCAGAGGAGCCTGAAGAGATGGCCTAGTGGTTAGGAGCACTGTGTGTGCTTCACAAGGACTTGATTTCAGTTCCCATCACCCACATGACAGTTCACAATTGTTTGGTTTTAATACCACTGTTCTAATTTGTCGCTCTACATGTTCCCATTCCAGCTAGTGAGGGGTTCTCTCCTGCAGACTTCCCCACGCCCCACTCGTGTGCATGTGTATGTGCATAGGTAAATAGTTAATCATTTGTACTGATCAGGCCTCTGCACCAGGTCCCCAATGAGTCCCTCTCAGGGCAGCTCTCATTGTCACCGCCAAGCCAATCTTTCCCAGCTAGCTCTCACAGCATCCTAGCTGTGTTTCCTCTCTGCCATAGACTCTGTAAACTGAGGGAATCCTGTGCTCCCGTTCTGCACCCAAATACCTGGTAAAGCATGACTCTTAAATAGTTAACCAAATATCTTTATGTGTATAAAACTCCCAATTACATAATGCCAACTCACAATGGATGAGAAAGTCTTATCCCAATATTTCTAACCTCTCCAAAACACCAGAAATATGTCTGAAGCCATCTGGATATCCGCGTCTGTCTCTCTCTGTCTCTGTCTCTGTCTCTCTCTCTGTCTCTCTGTCTCTCTGTCTCTCTCTCTCTCTCTCTCTCTCTTCTCTCTCTGCTTACTCATGCAGACTCCCGAGGCTCTCTCTCTCTCCTCCCCCCACTTCTCTTAGCTCCTCCTCCTCTCTCCCCTCCAATCACTGGCCTCTCACTGCTTCAATGTGAATGGATAGGAAATAATTTGCAACATGTATGCAGTATTCATATACCTCCCCTCCCCCATTCCTGAGTATGGAACCTGAGGCCTTAGGCAAGCCAGACTTGTGTTCTCCATGGCCTTCTGATCCACCCTCTATGTGACAGAGTCTTATTCAAGCCAGCTTTGCACATCAATCCTCCTGCCTCAACCTCTCACGGCTGGGTTTACTGGTGTGAGGCACCCATGCCTAGCCCCATTGTTGATTATTGTAGTTTTATATAAGTCTGAAGGTCAGGCCATTTGTCTTCTAGCTTTGTGTTTCTCTTTCAGGGTTGCTTTGGGTATCCTGAGCCCTTTCCATTTCTGCAAATTTTAGGATCACTTCTTTGTTTTGTTTTGGTTTGGTTTGGTTATTTGGGTTTTGTTTGAGACAGGTTCTCAGGTATCCAAAGTAGGCCTCGAACCCCTGACTTTCTGCCTCCATATCTCATAGGATCAACTGCAAACACACACACACACACACACACACACACACACACACAATCTGCTGTGAAGTCTGAGGATGCAGTTCACAGTGCATAAAACGAGAGCAGTGACTCAAGCCTGTAATCCCAGGTTCAAGTCCAGCCTGACCCACAAGCAAAATAAAGAAATCCTGGTGTGATTTAAATTGGGATTTTAATTTTGATTGCTTTTGATTGTTATTTTTGATCAGAAGCTGTGCTTCCCTTTATCGTATCTATGACTACACATGGCCACTGAGCATTTGAAACATGGTTGGTTTGAAATGTGACTTGTCATAAGACTATAGGACCCACTGAACTTGAATGAAAAATGGGAGTCTATTAATAAATTTATTGTAGCCAGGTATGGTGGCCTACACCTTTAATCCAAGCATTCCAGAGGCAGAAACAGGAAGGATCTCTGTGACTTCAAGGAAAACTTGGTCTACATAGGAAGTTCCCAGGCCAGCTGGGACTACAGAGTAAGACTTTGTCTCAAATTAATAAATAAAGTAGAAAATTACCGAAGAGAAACCTGGCCCACACACACAGAACATACGCACACATGTACATATGCACACCTATATACACATGTATACATGCACATGTGTATATACACACACACACACACAGACCACACACACACACACACACACACACACACAAGTAGAAGCCCTAGCCCCCTGGAGAAAGTATAACTATGAAAACAGTGAATATTGGTTCTCACTCTCCCTGGAGCCATTTTATTTTTCATACACCCTGAGGCATTTTCCAGTTAATTGGTCTTCTGTCAAAGGGCAACAATGCTTATCTCCTTAAGACAGCCCAATGGTTACTGCCCAGATGGGCTCCAGGGCAAGCCCATGCTCATAGGCAGACTGAATGCTGTCCTGGCTTGTTAATTTGCTAAATAATGAAGCTCTGACTTTGGAAACATTTGTATTAACACAACAGCCAAGGCCCTGGATGACTGCTCCATAGTCAGGGGTTCCTCGTGTTGAGTGCAGAGAATGGGTCATTCTACCTGATACCCGCCCAGATTCCCTAGGCGAACCCCGCTCCCAGCGACCCCCACAGAGAATCTGCTTAGATCTGTGGATGAAAAATCCAGACACACACGCCAGTTAATTTTAAATTGCTAAGGTTCAATTGCTGGGTGCTACTAATCTGCTGTGGCTAGCATGCCCTCACCAATACTCCTAGCTCAGCAACCCAGATTTGTCATTAACTTTGGTTGTTAAGTTACCTTTAGTCCCCACTCCAGAGCCCATCCTCCCACCTAGAGAAGCAGCCTATGGCCGCTTCTCCTGAGATCTCACACGGCTGGTCACCTTTACTCCTGCAGAAGCACACCTAAAATCTCTCTCCCCTCCTCCTCTGTCTTCGGAAAAACTGGGAGTCCAGTCTATTCCACCCAGATCACTGGCCCTTAGCATCTTTATTGACAGATCAAGAACCAATTGGGGAAGAGAACCTCAGCACCAGAAAAGGCCCCTTACATCCTCACTGTCAAGGGTTGGCAGTCATAGACTGAAAATATCTGGGAGGAGGTTACACTGGCTGTGAGTGATGAGCAGTCTCAGCTCAGGGACAACCACACAGGAGCTATTAAGCCTTCAGTTTTAATTCAGTCAAAATGCCTGTAAGCTGAGAATTTGGGAGGCAGAGGTGGGAGAACTATCAGGTCTCTCCCAGAAGCAAATGCCAACAGTGAACACTGCCTGAGAGGCTTACATGTGTACTCATGACATACAGATGAGTTTCATTATGAAATTTCACACACCTGTACTGAGTGTTTTGTTCAAGTTCTCCCTATTACAGTCTCTTGAGGCCCACCCCCTGATAGTCACCTTCTTCCTAAATAATTCCTATTCTATTTGCATGTCACATATAGAAAGATAGATACAGAGATATGGGTTCTACACAGGGGTATGTAATACTTGTGTTTCTGAGTCTGGCTTATTTTATTTACCGAGGTCTCTGGTTCCATCCATCCCTGTGGTGATTTGAATAGGTATGACCCCCGTAGATTCATGCATTTGAATATTTGACCTAGGGAGTGGCACTATGAAGAAGTATGGCCTTGTTGGAGTAGGTATGATCTTGTTAGAGGAAGTGTGTCACTGTGTAGGTGGGCTTTGAAGTCTTCTGTGCTGAGGCTCTGCCCAGTATGGGAGAGAACTCCTGGCTGCTTTTGGATCAAGGTATAGAGCCCTTGGCTCCTCTACCACCATGTCTCCCTGGAAACTGCCATGTTTCCTGCCATGATGATAATGGACTAAACCTCTGATACTGTAAGCCAGCCTCAATTAAATGAATTCTTTTATAAGAGTTGCCTTGGTCATGGTGTCTCTTCACAGCAATGAAACCCCAACTAAGACAGAAGTTGGTACCAGGAACTGGATTATTGCTGTGACAGGCCTGACCATGCTTTTGTTTAAAGAAATGTGGATTTTGGAACTTTGGATTAGGAAAACAATAGAGTGCTTTAGGTAGGGCTTAATGGGCCATACTAGTAGAAGCATGGAAGACAGTGGGCTTGAGGGCTTTTTTGAATGATGGGGTCTTGGCTCAAGAAGTTTAAGAGGAGAAGAATTTTAGTATGTTGCCTGGAGATTGTCTTGTGATGTTTTGGTGAAGAATGTGGCTACTCTTTACTCTTGTCCAAAGAGTCTGCCTGAGACTTAGTTGAAAAGATTTAGATGAATTGCATTAACAAAGGAAATCTCAAAACAAGCCTAGCATAGACTTTATCCTGTGTTTCACTCTTATGAAGAGTGTTTTGATCAAACATAGCAAGCTTAGAAAGGAAAAATACAAAAGGTGTGAGTCAAGAATTAATGGGGAGGGGCTGGAGAGATGGCTCAGCAGTTAAGAGAACTGCTCTTCCAGAGGTCCTGAGTTCAATTCCCAGCAATCGCATGGTGGCTCACAACTATCTGTAATGGGACCTGGTGCTCTCTTCTGATGTGTCTGAAGAGAGCAATAGTGTACTCACATGCATAAAATAAATAAATAAATCTTTTAAAAAAAGAATTAAAGGGGAGCCAGGAAGAGGAATAGAGCTAAATCCTGTGCTCAGGGAGATAAACAGATTAAAGATATTAAATGGAATTAAGGGAATAGTGATCTTGGGGAAGATGCCCATCAAGCTAAGCTTTCACATTGTGAAAACAATGTTGAAAGGGGACATTGCCACCTATTCTAAATTTACTATGCATTTGTGGTTGTACAAGGGATAGTTACTTCATCTTAGGCATTATTATAATCTGGTTATTTTTTATTTGGACATAAAGATATATGATTGTGTGTCAAATTGACAAGGGCTGGATTGTGTTGGCTATTTTCAGTTGTCAACTTGACTATATCTGGAACTACAATCCAGAAATGAAGAGCACATCTGTGCTCCATATCTCAAGGCTGAAGGACACAGACTTTAGATCCAGAGCTTGAAGTGAGATGTGACCAAGCTTATCAAGATCTTGTGAAAAAATCCTGGGCATATTCCCAAAAGATGTCCCATTATGCCACAGGGCATGTGTTCCACTATCTTCTTGGAAGTCTTATTTGTGATAGCCAGAAGCTGGAAACAACCCAGATGTTCCACAACAGAAGAATGGATACAGAAAATGTGGTGTGTTTACACAATGGTCTATTTACACTACTCAGCTATTAAGAATGAGGACAACAGCACTGCTGGTGTAGTGGTATCATGCATGATTCCCATTCTTGGAGCTGGAGAGATAGGTCAGCAGTTAAGAGCACCAACTGCTACTCTTCCAGAGGTCCTGAGTTCAATTTCCAGCAACCACATGGTGGCTCACAGCCATCTGTAATGAGATCTGATGCCCTCTTCTAGTGTATCTGAAGAGAGCAATGGTGTACTCATATACATAAAATAAATAAATCTTTAAAAAAAAAGAATGAGGACATCGTGAGTTTTGCAGGCAAATGGATGGAACTAGAAAATATCATCTCATCCTGAGTGAAGTAACTCAGATCCAAAAGGATATGAATGATATGCGCTCACTAATTAATGGATATTAGACAGTCCACAGAACTAACAAGAAGGCTAGCAAGCTGAAGGGCCAAGTGAGGATGCCTCAGTCCCACCTGGGAAGGAGAAGAAGCAATGACAAGGGGGAGGAGGGAGGGAGGAGGGAGGAGGGAAGACAGAGGAGGGAGGAAGGAGGGAGGAACCTGGGTGGGAAAGGCAACAGGGAGGGGAAAAAGGAGGAACATGATTAAGTGTTGTGTGTGTGTGGGGGGAGGGGGATAGGACTGAATTCCTGAGGGCCAGCAGAAAGAATCAAAATAAGCAACCTCGGGAGGTAGGAGGTAGGGGGACCTTCTAGAATGTACCAGAGACCTGGGAGATGAAAAACTCTCAGGACTCAGAGGGAGGGACCTTAGATAAAATGCCCTACAATGGGGAAAGGGAACTTGTAGAGTCCACCTCCAGTAGAAAGACAGGGCATCAAGTGGAGGGGTGGGGTTTCCATCCCACAGTCAAAACTCTGACCCAAAATTGTTCCTGCCTGAAAGAACTGCAGGGACAAAAATGGAGAAGAGCCTGAGGAAAAGGAGGTCCAATGACAGGCCAAAATTGGGATTCAGCTCAGGGGGAGGCCCCAAAGCCTGACACTATTACTGATGCTATGGTGTGTTTACAAAGAGGGGTCTATCATGACTGCCCTTCAAAAGGCCCAACAAGCAGCTGTAAGAGTCAGATGCAGGGATTTACACCCAACCAGTGGACAGAAGTCAGTGACCCCTGTAGTTGAATTAGGGGAAAGCTGGAAAAAGCTGAGGAGGAGGCCGACCCTGTAGAAAGACCAGCAGTCTCAACTAACCTGGACCCCCAAGATCTCTCAGACACTGAGGTACCTACCAGGCAGCATGCACCAGCTGATATGAGGTCCCCAATACATGTACAGTAGAGGACTGCCAGGTCTGGACTCAGTCATAGAAGATGCACCTAACCCTCGAGAGACTTGGGGCCCCAGGGAGTGGGGAGGTCCAGTGAGGTGGGGGGGTGGTGGAGACATCCTCTTAGAGATAGAGGGGCTGGGGGGATGGAGGTGTGGGATGTGAATCAGTTGGAGAGTGGACTAGGAGGGGGATAAAGTCTGAACTGTAAAAAAGAATTTAAATAAAAGATCTTGTGAAAAAGAATTAAAGAAAAGCTTAGGTCCAGGAATGGTGATACCCGCCACCAGCACTTAGGACACAGGCGTGCAGATCTCTGAGTTCAAAGTCTACAGAGCAAGTTCCAGGACAGCCAAAATTAGGCAGTAAAGGAAATTACTGAAAACAGAAAACTGGTAAAGATGTAATGAAACAAGGAGGCCATGGTCCAGCCCCAGCAAGCCACAGAACTTGGCAACTTTGGCCATGTGGCTCTGGCTTTGGAGTCAAGAATAGAGGGGGTAACTGAGAAAATTGATGCTGGTTAGCTGGGAGCCAGCATCACCAAGGTGAAATCCTCTGAGAAGTGTTTTCTGAAAGCACAAAGAAGCTGTGTTCTAGAGATAGACATTGAGCTGGCAGTTGGACTTGGTAATATGTAAAAATCACCCAGGAGGTACAGGTTTTGAAGAATGAAGAGGTCGTGGAGAGAAGCTGAGGATTAGCACTATGAGAGACCAGGAAAGGCCAGTGGTGAAGGTGCAGTTTCAGTGGCAGTTGAAGGTCCAGGACTAAAGGGGTCATGCAAAGAAATTGAAGTTTAGTACCATGAAGAAAGTCCACGAGGCCACGAGAGGCTATTGGTGAAAGTGTAGCCTAGTTGCAGCAGAAGACCCCAGTGTATTTGAGATGCCAGCACCATAGGATGACCACCAAGGACAGTAAGTGGCAGCAGTGGACTGGAGTCAGCCAGAGCCTAGAGTGCTACAGAGGGCAGAGCTGGAGGAGCGACCCAAGCCCTTTGGAGGAGCCCAGAAGACATTGGAACAAGAAGCTGTGAAGTTGAAGTTGCCTTGGATATCCCAAGATGTTAGAGATGATAGAGCCATGGGATACCAGCTGAAGGAAGCTCCTAACAGGGAGTGGAACCAGCCCAAGGGAAAGAATTGTGCTGCAGTCAACAAAGCTGAAAGAAGTTGGACATCAGACATGGAGATGCAGAGTTTGAAGTTTGCCAGGTGGGTCTAACAATAATGCCACCTTCTTTCTTTCCTTTTCTATCCTTTTTTTCTCCTATCTATTGCTGGGGGTTAAAATGCGATAGAGACGGGTGAAAGAAAGAAGAACCTACAAAGTAGAAAAGTCCAAAAGTCCAGCCAAAAGTGGCGCCATCTGTGGGGCTAGGCAGAATGAAAACTTTTTTTTCAAATACCGGAGAGAGTACTGGGATTAAAGGCCTGTGCCACCACTGCTCAGATAACTGGCACTTTTCATAGTTACCACTCAACTTTTCTTCAATCTCTATCCTCAACCCCACAAAGTAGGTTCTCTCGTCACCTGCCGTGGTTCCCGTTGATAGGGCCTACTGAGCTGAGAGCACTTGTCAAAGTGCAAAGCTCTGAAGCCTCGCTCTGCACAGCTACTTACCACCTCTTCGCTTTATAGAGCCAAACCCTGTTGCTAAAATTTCCAACCCCAATAAGCCCATAAAAACAAAAATCACACAATCCAGTTATTATAAACTATAAGCTGTAAGCCTAGATTGTGCACATCTAACACGACACTAACTTATTCCCCAGCTATAAGATCCCTTGCTACTTGTGGTTTCCATTAATGCTATCTTAAAGGATGGTATGTAATAATAAGTCATGAGCAGTTTGAACCCAATGAGAGTTATTGGCTGTATCTAGACATTTAAGTCTCAGCTGGTCCCAGAGCTGTCTCTGTTTAGATGTGGGGGATACAGGCAAGCTCACCCCAGTGGAGATGCCCAGATCAGACTGCTGTGCCTGTGAGAAAGTTAACTGCTGTTTTTTCAGCTATTGGTCCTCAGCTGTGATGGCTGCGGCACAGGAAGTCACTCTCCAGGATCCTGGATCTTTCTTCAGGTTCAGGGAACGCCAACTGTGCTGTGGCACTCACACTGCCTATGTCCCAGCTCAGGGCTGGGGTGCTCCCTCTGGTTACCTTGATTTGCTTGGAACTTAGGGAGGGAGCTTCTCAGTAGCTCTCTGTAGACCCCTAGACCCACTCGGCATTTAATTTACATAGTGCCAAAGCTTTAGAGTGGAGCCCCAGGTGTTTATATTCGGGTTTGGGGGGGCACTTTTATCTCAGGTTAGTTGGGTTCAAAGCCCAATGTAGGTGTGCCAATTTGTTGCTGGAATTTCCAATCCTGAGAAGCCCATAAAAACACACAGTTCAGTTATTATAATTATAAGCTATAAGCCTAGATTGTGCAGATCTAACACTATGCTAACTTATTCCCCAGCTGTAAGACTCCTTGCTACCTGCAGTTCTTCCTGGCCACACGGTTCTGCTCCATCATGGCTTCCTCCTCTCCTTCCCTTCTCCTCTCCTCTCAACTGCTCTCACTCTCAAAACCTCCTGTCCCATCTTTCTCCTCCATTGCTCAATCACGGACTCTAGCCTTTATTGACCAGTTAAAATGCGGAGAAGGTTCACCTGAGACCACCTGAGTATGTGATTGACTGCTTGTTAGGGGGAGCAACCCCTGCTTGAGGAATCAGAATTAAAATCAGAATACAAACAGCATCAGGACGACCCACAACAAAACCCTTCTTGACATGTTTCTGGAGTCATGCAACAGTCCGTCACAAGATGGTGACCAAAACGTGGTATCTGCAGGCTTAGCCACCACCCAGTAGGCAGAAGAGGGTGAGTTCAGCAGTGGACTCTAGGCAAGGTTTTTGGGGCACAGCAATTTTGTCCTTCTTACCAGCAGAGTGGTCTTGGAAAAGACCCTTCGCTTCTCTAAGTTCCCCTAATTGCAAAATGTCCAACTTTGATGATTCTACTTGGGCTCCAGACCTGACCGTCCAGTGGCTCTTCAGGATCCCACCATCTGAGGCTTCCCCTGGCCTCTCAGCATTGAGGTAGAGATGACACAGTCTGTCTTCTAATATGATTCTTCCTGTGCAGAGCCAATTGCACAGGACTGGTGAGCGTCAGAATGAAAAGAAGATCCAATGCCTCATCTTTCAAATTTGAGTAGCTGGGCAGTAGTGGCACACACCTTTAATCCCAGCATTTGGGAGGCAGAGGCAGGCCAATTTCTGAGTTCGAGGCCAGCATGTTCTACAGAGTGAGTTCCAGGACAGCCAGGACTACACAAAGACACCCTGTATCGGGGAAAAAACAATTGAGTTTCAGGACTGTGGCACAGTGGGATTAAGTAGGAGAGCCCTGCTCCCATGTTTTTCTCAGGAGCAGCCACTGCCTGCCATTTCCAGCCAGTTCTCCCTTATCAAGTCACACCCTCCATGTGTGGGCCCGTGTACTGGAGGCTTTCCACAGAGATCTCTGGCCCGGCTGGTGAGAGAGTTCCAGCTAAGAGGAGCGAGCGCAAGCAGGGAGGGGAATTCGCTGCTACAGTTGGCTCCCCCCCCCCTGCTGTCTCCACCGCCATCTTGGTTACTCCAAGCCCTGCACTGAGTCTTGCTGGACTGGGCCAACGAAAGGCCTAACTAGCCAGGGAGGAGTGGCAGAGCTTCAGGCGGCACTGGCACTTGGGGAGAGTGGACCTCTTCCCAAGTATTACAACTCTTATGACAGAAGCTCTCTGAGACGGGGTAGTTCTCACACACCCTTTATCTGGATAGGATTCTTATATACAGTTTTGGGGTGGTTCAGGGTCTGATAGCAGGAACTTCTCTTTGACTTGGTCTTAGAGCTTGGGGAAACCTTATTTACAAGTGGGAGAGCTTGGTGCTGCTCCTTTGTGACTGATGGCCACACACCTCTCTGTGGGGGGCTGTGGGAGGCAGTAGCTCTGACAGGAGCCAGGGGCCCAAAGGGTGGGACTGAACTCCTGACACCCCTTGCAGGCAGAAGTCACCTGCTGGGTCTTCAGGGTTCAAAGCCAGAGCTCAACCGAGGACCACGGCTCACCACCCCACATCCATGTTCCGAGCATAATAGGTACCTTAATGTTCTCTGCAACCCCCTAGCCTCCGTGTTCTCCTTTCCTTGTCTGCTGGTTCTCCTTGTCCTGGAGCTCACTCTGTAGACCAGGCTGGCCTCGAACTCAGAAATCCGCCTACCTCTGCCTTCCAGAGTGCTGGGATTACAGGTGTGTGCCACCACCACCCGGTGTTTTTCTTTCTTTCTTTTTTTTTTTTTTTAAAGATTTATTTATTTATCTTCTTTCATTTGCATGGGTTTTTGTTTTTGTTTTTTCCCAGTGCTGGGGGTAGAGAGCAGCGTCATGGCGAGCTGGTCACCCCAGGCCTGCTTTCCACTGCATTCCCAAACGCTCGCCTCTCTGTCTTGTGCTGTGGATGTCCCAAGCCTTGACTTTCCTCACAGCTGTGCAAAAACTTCCCAGAGCTTTACAGATCATTTCTTCTGCTCCCACTTTTCATCTTGTGCCTCATGTTTGTACGATCCTCGAAGTTTGTTTGTATTTTAGCTTTAGAACAGAAAATAAAATTCAAATTGCTCTGGCTTTCAGCAGTGTTTAAAATCTGCTTCTCCAAGGGGTAACTTCTATGAACATGATCTTGTGCCAGATAAAATTACATGGGCCATGACTTTAAACTTAAAACAAAACAACTTCTTAGGGGCCAGAGAGATGACATAGCACCTGCTGATTGTGCAGAAGAGTTGGGTTTGGTTCAAGCACATGTATGGCAGCTCACGACTTCCTTTAACTTCAGTCCTAGGGAATCCAATGCTCTCTGCTAGCTTCTATGTGGGCACCAGGCACAGATATGGTGCACATACACCCATGCCGAGAAACATTCACATACATGAACTAAGTCATTTATTATTATTATTTTGGTTTTTCTTTTTTTGTTGTTGTTTTTTGTTTTTTGGAATTGGTGTTTTGTTTTTTTTTTCCGAGACAGGGTTTCTTTGTATAGCCCTGGCTGTCCTGGAACTCACTCTGTAGACCAGGCTGGCCTCGAACTCAGAAATCTGCCTGCCTCTGCCTTCCAGAGTGCTGGGATTACAGGTGTGCGCCACCACCACCCGGTGTTTTTCTTTCTTTCCTTTTTTTTTTTTTAAGATTTATTTATTTATTATATGTGAGAACACTGTAGCTGTCTTCAGACACTCCAGAAGAGGGTGTCAGATCTCATTACGGATGGTTGTGAGCCACATTGGTTGTAAGCTACCATGTGGTTGCTGGGATTTGAACTCAGGACCTTTGGAAGAGCAGTGACTGCTCTTAACTGCTGAGCCATCTCTCCAGACCCCTATTTTGGTTTTCCAGGACAGGTTTTCTCTGTGCAGCCCTGGCTGTCCTGAAACTTGCTCTATAGACCAGGCTGTCCTGGAACTCAGAGATCCATCTGCCTCTGTTTTCTGAGCTGGGCTTACTTATCTCATGATCAAAACCATAACAGTCATTTGTTACAAATTTTGTCTAGGAAGATTGCCACAGCAAAGGACTCCTGCCTCTGTCTCAAGGGTCCAATGCCACAGTTTCCCCTACTGGTGACATTGAATTGGAATCAAACTAACCATCAAATGGAGCAGCCTGCCATCCAGACGCACACAGGCTATCTCTGAATCTGAGTGGCTTTGCCTTTGCCTATGGTTCATAAGCCATTTTATCTGTTGCCTACAGACTTCCTTCCCCTTGATTTTTTTTAAAGATTTATTTATTTATTTATTTATTTTATGTGTCTGAGTATACTTTCTTTATGCTCACCAGAAGAGGGTGTCAGATCCCATTACAGATGGTTGTGAACCACCATGTGGTTGCTGGGAATTGAACTCAGGACCTCTAGAAGAGCAGTCAGGACTCTTAACCGCTGAGCCATCTCTCCAGCCCTGGGTTGACTTTTATAATTAAGATCGAACAAAGAACCTGTGATTGCCAGGGACTAGTTAGCAAACAAAATTGGGATCAGTTGATAAACTGCAACCAAAGAAACTGACATACTTTGTGACTTTATTGCCTATTAAATAAATTTTGCTACTGTGAAAAAACACAAAACATCTATATTTCTGCCATTGCACACACATTACCTAAAACAAGTGTGAATATATGTATCTGATGATTGTTCCTTAAGGGAAACAATACAGAACTTGTCTTTATATATGTATGTGTATACTGTGTGTATGGAGTATGTGTGTGCATGTTCCTGTGTGGGAGTGTAGGTGCACGTGAGCCATGGTATGAGGGTGGAGGTCAGAGGATAATGGTAGGTATTGGTCCTCCTCTTCCATTGCCTGACACAGTTTATTGTTGTAGGGAACACGTAAGCATCAGTGAGATGCAGACTCTAGCTGCCCTGTGAGCTTTCCAGTGTCTGGCTCCCATAGGAGTCACAGAATTATAGATTCAGCTTTATGTGGGCACTGAGGATCTAACTGAGTCTTAGTGACTGCCCTCCTGTGCTTTCTGCAGGCCGCTATGTCCTCAATCCCAGCGTGCAACTTCTGAACTTGTTTAGCTTTTAAACTCAGATGTAGTAAGTATATATTTAAGAACATTCCATGAATTACCTTATTCTTCTGAGCTTTAGGGATGTGTGTGTGTGTGTGTGTGTGTGAGAGAGAGAGAGAGAGAGAGAGAGAGAGAGAGACCCTTGAGGTACAGCATGGCCAGAGTACTCTAAAAGACTTTCAAGAGGAAGTCGGCCAAACTCTGACCACAGGGATAAAAAGCCCAAGATAGGCCCACAAAATCCCACCAATCCCAGGCCACCCTGGAAAGCCCCTCCCCCAAGAAACCCTATATAAAGCCTGCCTTCTGCTCAGTTTTTAGTGCTTCTCTCCCAAGTAGAGGCAGCCATCTTCTTGCGTCATGCCCAATGAATTTCTTGTGAAGTTTGTTGTGCAGTGTGACTTTGTGGTATTCCTTAGCTCCTAACTGCCAAGAGACCTTTCCCCTCAGAGCCTTAACACTTCAGTGTTCATGTGGGTGTGTGCACATGTTGTTGTGCCAGCAAGTGCTCATGAACCCCCAAAAGACCACCAAGGAGCCGTTTCCAATGTTATAGCATTAGGGTCTCGTTATTGTAAGCTCGGGCTTGGGCTCTCCTCCAACCCAACCCTGACACAGCAGGAGGGGAAGGGAAGGCAGAGCAGCCTCGAACCCTCAGCAGGACAAGTTATAGGAAAATAAAAGGGAGAGAGGAGGTGCCAGTCTGGCAAGCATCTAATAGAATGACTGTTAGGGTTAGGTTTAGGGTTAGGGTTAGGGTTAGGGGTTAGGGTTAGGGTTAGGGTTAGGGGTTAGGGGTTAGGTTTAGGGATAGGAATAGGGTTAGAGTTAGGGTTTGGGTTAGGGTTAAGGTTGGGTTAGGGATAGGGTTAGGGTTGGGGTTAGGGTTAGGGGTTAGGGTTAGGGTTAGGGTTAGGGTTAGGGTGAGTGCTCTGAAGCAAGACAGTATACAATCACAAACGGTCTGAAAGTACATCTGAAACAATCAGACTAATCTTTGATCAACTGTTGTTAGGAAGTAACTAGGGAGAACTCTGGCCAACAGCAAGCTGTGGGGTTCTTCCTGGTACTTGGGTATAGCTTAGGTTCTGCTGTGGGTCAAGTTCTCAGGCCCTTTTTTCTGTTCTTTAAGTTGAAGACTTGTCCCAAGATGGAGTAGGTTTGGCCTCTCACTATATGTTCAGTCATTTTGTTTTGGCTTGATTTTTTTTTTTGACAGGATTTCTCTGCCCTGGCTCTTCTAGAACTAGCTCTAGACTAGTCCGGCCCTGAACTCAAAAGATCCTACTGCCTCTGCCTCCAGGGTGCTGGGATTAAAGGTGTTTGCTACCATGCCTGGCTGATGTTTTCCTTTCTTAAAAAAACAGAAATGCAAGCTGGGCAGTGGTGGTGCCTACCTTTAATCCCAGCACTTAGGAGGCAAGAGGCAGGCAGATTTCTGAGTTCGCAGCCAGCCTGGTCTACAGAGTAAGTTCCAGGACAGCCAGGGCTATACAGAGAAACCCTGTTATGAAAAACCAAAACCAAACAAACAAACAAAAAACACAAAAAAACTCCAGAAATACCCACTAAACTTAAAGCTGCTAGCTTTTATAATGCTAGGCTGACTGGCCAGTAAGCTTAAGGAATCCAATTATCCCATGTCTAATTAGTGATTCCCCTCTCCATCCTATCAGATCGGGTATTACAGGCCCCCACTGCAACTTTTGTTAGGTTTTCTTGAGACAGGGTTTCTTTTGTGGCCCTGGCTGTCCTGGAACTCATTCTGAGGACCAGGCTGGCCTAGAACTCAGAGATCCACCAGCCTCAGCCTTCCGACTGCCTGCGCACAACTTTTATGTGTGTGCTGCAGATCTGAACTTCATATCCTTATGCTTGCATGTCAGGAATTCTGTCCCCTGGGTCATCTCTCAGCCCTGTTTTGTTTTCTTGATTTTGTTGTTTTGAGACACTATCTCTAGCCCAGGCTAGCTTGAAACTTAGGATATCCCAGCTTTGACTCCCGTGTGCTGTGATTACAGGCGTCACCATCATGTTATGCCTTCCATTATTTTCTTTTTCATTTTTGTTCTTTTGTTTTGTTTTGCTTTTGAGACAGTGTGTCACTTAATACCCTCACGGTCCTGGAATTCACAACGTAGATCCGGTTAGCCTCAGATTCATAGAGATCCGTTCCTTCTGTTTCAACTAATTCCTCAAATTTAAGAGGTTCCTTAGACCTCTCTATCCATGTGAGGTAAAAGGTAGGCCTTTGTTCTTTTTCATTCTAACATGAACAAACAAACTAGGTGCAGCTGAATCTAAGGCCAACGAGGCAAAATCTGGCCAGCCCGGTTTACAACGCCTAGCAACCGTTGCCATGACAATTCAACTCCCTTAAACTCTCTGGCTAGTCAGCCTAGCATTACAAAAGCTAGTAGCTTTAGGTTTAGTAAGCATTTGGGGGTTTTTTGTTTGTTTGTTTGTTTTTTAAAGAAGACATCAGCCAGGAGTGGTGGTGCACACCTTTAATCCCAGCACTCTGGAGGCAGAGGCAGTCAGTCGGATCTCAGAGCTCCGATACCAGACTCCAGAGCCCTCAGCATCCCAGAAGGCGTGGAGCTGTCTCCCAGCCTTCAGGCGTGCTGAATCCCGAAATGCACTGGGGCTTGCGTAGTCAAACAACCGGGTCTAGGGTGGTTATAAATCTGCCTAAATTTCAATGTTGGTTTAAAGCTTGCCTATATAGATTTTGGTAACTAAGAAAAGGACTAAAGGAACTACAACAATTAGTGATAGTTTGAGTAATAGAGAGAGTTTTGCAGTAAATAAAGAGGTCATCAAGAACACAACATTCTCCGGATTCCCACAGGCATATTTTCGGGCAGCCCGGCGCTGGAGGTGTGGGGTCCTTCAGGGCCCTAGTCAGGGCACGTGCGGGAGGAAGTAGCTCTGCGGTTCCGCGCTGCTTTAAAGAATTTCTCAACGTGGAGCTATGGGAGGTCTGGAGAAGAAGAAGGTGAGCGGGAAACAGGGTGGTGGGAGCTCGGACTTGCCGCTTTCCCTGGCCTCTGGAGACCGAGAGGTCGTGAGACGGCGGCCGGAGTGAACCTGCTGCACGCAGGCCCCTGGAGGCCGGGAAGAACTGTGCCGAGCTTTCCGTGGAAAGTTGTGAAGACAGGCTGAGCCGCCAAACCACAGAGTGATCGACGGGACGTAGAATTCATCCTTACGACTTAGGACTTTTTTAGTTGAGCCAGGCCCGGTCCTAGGTACTGGGAATTGAGAAGTAAGCAGTCAGATGTGGCCCCGCTTTCCCGGTGTCAACCTTTCCCGTTGAACAAAATAATCAGATAAAGTGGCTAAGGATTTTTAAGTGCGCTCCAGAGAAAGCTAGGGAGAAGCAGTAAAGTGGAGAGTAATAACAGGCACTAGTGTTGTCTTGGAGGTCCTCTTCTGATGTAGCTTTTTTTTTTTTTTTTTTTTTTTTTTTTTTTTTTTTTTTGATTTGGTTTCTCTTTATAGCCCTGGCTGTCCTGGAACTCTGTAGACCAGGCTGGCCTCGAACTCAGAAACCCCCCTGCCTCTGCCTCCCAGAGTGCTGGGATTACAGGCGTGCGCCACCACCGCCCTGCCGGACGTAGCATTTTAGTGGATATCTGAACTACCAGAACACTTTAGTCTGAGACATGAAAATGTTGGAGGGTGGGGATGGTCCTCAACTTTCCCCCAAAGAGAATTTTCTGCACTCAGATAAAGGGGAGACTTAGATTAGCGTGCAACTGTAGCTTCCAGCCGTAGTTTAAAGAGGCCCAGGCTCCAACAGAAATGCTTCATGGTTTATATGGGGTTAGACGCTGTCGAAGTATTATATTTTAGGGTGGTCTTTTTCTCCTTACAGGATTTATGAAAGCTGAAATTTGCAGGTTTCTGGTTAAACTAGTGTTGTCTTTAGCAGATGGAAGTTGTTATCCCTGTGGTATTGGGAGAAAAGGGGAAAGGGTGAGCATGTTAAAAGCAGAAGTCAGTTTTAGCTCTGTTGTCTCGGATCAGAGACAGTTTTTTCGTCCTATGCAACCTTGTGTTTCGTAAGTAAGCTTCTTAATCATAATTAATACAAAAGGTTGCTGTTTTTCTTTTCTCCTTCAGAAGCGCTTAGCTGAGAGAACTGCAGTGGAAGCAAATGCCCATGGCCAGTAGGTAGGAGAGGCGGGCAGTGCGCAGGGTTTTGGAAAGACACCAGCATAGCTGTGAGACGGAAACAAGCAATGTGTTGTGTAGGTGAGGTTGGAGCCGTATCATTTGAGGCTGGAGAAGACAACTGAAGAAAGTGGCTTGATCTGAGTTACTCTTGGCTTCTGTAAGAGACTGTGGGCACGAAGGGACTTCAGGGGATGGAGATGAAGTAAATGAGATGGCCCAAGTCTAAACTTTGACTTGAAAGTTTCTGATACCAATCTGCTTTGTTGTTTTTAATTACTTTTTTAAATTATTTATTTCTTTTTATGTATATGTGTGCTCTATCTGCATGCACACCTGCATGCCAGAAGAGAGCATCCAATCTTATTATAGGTATTTGTGAGCCACCATGTGGTTGCTGGGAATTGAATCCAGGACCTCTGGAAGAGCAGTCAGTTCTCTTAACCACTGAGCCATCTCCCCAACCCCTTTAATTACTTTTTTGAGACCATAATTACATTATTCCCCCTTTCCCACCAAACCTCTTCATATATCCTCACTTGCTCGCTTTCAAATTCATGGCCTCTTTTTAATATGTCTTTTATATACATATAAGTATATATGTATATATATGTCTCTAAATACATAGCTGAGTCTATATACTAGTGTTTGTGTGTTTGTGTGAGTGAGTGTGACAGAGAGGGAATCCTATTTCTCCCACTCTCAGCATTCCTTAGTTGCCTGCAGTTCTTTGTATAGGGTTCACATCTCTTGGTCTTTCTTCCATCCACATTAGCAAGTCTGTTGTCCTTGTCCAGCATATGTTTAAGCAGCCATGTAGGTGAGACTTTATGGGTATCGTTTCTGACATTCCTAGGAGACACAAATCTCAGCAAACTTCCTCATCCTCTGACTCTTAAATGTTTTCAGTTCCTTCTTCCACGGTGATCCCTGAGCCTTAGGTGTAGGCCTTATTTTGTAGATTAGGCTCCACAACTCTGCATTTTGATTGGTTGTGGTTTTCTGAAATGGTGTCTACTGCAAAGACGTTTCTTTGATGAGAGGTGAGGACTACACTTCTCTGTGGGTATAAGGACAAATACTTAAAATGTAGTCAGGGATTATGCTGATTTGTGAGGCAGTGGTTGTAGGTTCTCCTTCAGGACTGGGTGGCAGGGTAGTTGGCTAGGCATGGTTTTCCTATGTTGAGAGGGTCTTAAGTCCAAGTAGAAAACTGTCGGCTACTGCTCTGGTGTTCACACCTCTCCTGCCCCCTTCACTTTCTTGTGCCGTCCAGACTGCTGCTGTGGTTGTAGACATCACAGCTGGGTAGGATCGTAGTTGCTTCCTTCCCAGTACCATGAAAGCTGGGCCTCAGGGAGAAGGCCTGCAGGTCAGGTTCCTCAATGGCCTCTGATTCTTGCATTTGAAGTGCATGATGTTCTCAGTAGTAGGGATTAGTCCCTCCTCTGGGGAGTAACCAAGGGCAACAGCAGTAGCTCGGACTGCGGTTAGTGGTGAGATGGCTCACTGTAGACCACAGGCTGGCCTGGAGCTCATGGTCCTCCTCTTTCTACTTCCTGAGTATTGGAATTATAGGTGTTTACCACCATGCCTCGCTCAGTGAGAAATACTTTTCTTTTTCACATTTACTTAATGTGCATTCTCTCTCTCTCTCTCTCTCTCTCTCTCTCTCTCTCTCTCTCTCTCTCTCTCTCTCTCTCTCTCTCATGTCCCCACCAAGAACCACAGTGTACATGTGGAGGTCAGAGGACAGTTTGCAGGAGTTGGTTCTCTCCTTCCACTCTATGTGTTTTGGGATCAAACGAAGTTCATCCTTGAATGCCGTAAGGCTTATTAGCATGGGCCTGTTCCCAGTAGACAGTGGATGACTACAGGAAAGACTGACTAGTGTTTTATGGCTGTGGGGTGGGGGAACTACATAGGTAGTTCAGGGACCTGGGTATAGAGGCTCCTGCTATCACTACAGAGGAAGCTCTTGTCTGGGAGGATATGGGTGGCTATTGTTTCAGGCTCTTTGGAACAGGATGCTATTTTTCTCTCTAACAATGATATAAATGAGAAGCACCGTCTTAACACCATAGACATCCAGATGATTGAACAAGATAACTTGCTTCTTGGAGGCAGGTTAGAAACCAGGCTGGTTGTCTTTCTCACCCTTATAGCATCTGTCTAGCTTAAAGCTTTGAACATCATTAGTGTCTGGTGAATGAAGAGGGCAGGGAGGGAAAGGCTTAGGGCAAACATTTTCTTTTCTTTCTTTTTTTTTTTTTTAAAGATTTATTTATTGTATGTAAGTACACTGTAGCTGTCTTCAGACACCCCAGAAGAGGGCGTCAGATCTCATTACGGATGGTTGTGAGCCACCTTGTGATTGCTGGAATTTAAACTCATGTCCTGGAAGAGCAGTCAGTGCCTCCAACCCCAGCTTTTGAGCTGTGTGGCTTGAGTGGGCTGTAGACTGAGCTTGTTCCTTTGCTGTGAGATGGGTAGTGGGATGGCACCTATCCCACAGGCTTGTGGGGATCCATTGTGGAATCACTGCTAGACTGGGTGTAGAGCTGTGCTAAGTACTTCAGGACTGCAGCATGGCGTGGTTGCCCTTCTCTGTGCTGGCAGCGACAAGGACAGAACCAAGCTCCTTTGGTTAGGTTATCTCACTCCCTACAGCAATCTCCATCCCGGAAATATCTCTGCCACCTGCCCAGAACCTTAGCTGTCTCTAGAATTCACTTTTCCCACAGTTGAATGTCACTCACTGCAGTCGTCACTAATGGAGAATTGTTTCTTCTTCCCTAAGTATGAACGAGGCTCTGCAACCAATTATATCACCCGAAATAAGGCCCGGAAGAAGCTGCAGCTGAGCCTGCCTGATTTCAGGTGAGGTGGGAGAGGTACAGAATAGGGGGCCCTGGGAGCCTGGGTCGTGAAATGAATGCACAGCGAAAGCTCAGCCGCCTCCCAGCCTCACTGAGCTGTGTGGGCTCTGTAATGTTCTTCCTCTTCCTCAGCGCTTTGCTAGTGAGCTGAGCTTTGCCTTCTGTGGTCTGAGGAGAGGCCAGAGAACGAGCTCTTCGGGTGGGCTTTTACTGACTACCCTTTGACAGAAGCCCTGAGTCCTACGGCTAGGGACGCTTGCCTTGTAGAGTCAAATTTAAATGTTTGTGCACTCATTGGGTCCTTCTGTCAGGCTAATCCTGACCTGCAACCTCCCCTCTCTGTGTGTGTGTGTGTGTGTGTGTGTGTGTGTGTGTGTGTGTGTGCGCTGTTTACAGATTTTTGTTGTTTTGAAGAGAATTTCTTGTTTGCTTGGTTCTTTTGTTTGTTTTTTTTTGCAGGGTAGACATTGAATCAAAGCCCTCACATAATGCTGGTCAAACACTCTGCCACTGAGCTATATTCCCAAGCCTGTTTTTTCTGTCTGTCTGTTTGTTTTGAAAAGCAAGCTCCCATAGTCTAGACTGGCCTTAAACTTAGCTTCTCCTGCCTCAGCTCCTGAGTGCCAGGAGAGCAAGTGTGCACCCCTGTGCCTGGCTGCCCCTCTTCTTCAGTGCTTTTATATGTCTGGAATGTTGACTTCTCAGTATGCTCTTCACTCATTGCCTTGTCGATGTCTTGTCTGCTTGCACGGTGTGTTTAGGGACTTGTGATCATCAGACAAACCCACTTGGAAGATCTCGAAGCACAGAATCCCATGTTTTTTGGTTACGCTTGATTTTGAGGCCCAGCCTGGCTTTGCTCCTTTGATGGTCTAATAGATGCTTATCTTCCAGGCGGCTGTGCATCCTGAAAGGTATTTATCCTCATGAACCCAAGCATAAGAAGAAAGTTAACAAGGGTTCCACAGCAGCCCGAACGTTTTACCTTATCAAAGACATTAAGTTCCTCCTCCATGAACCCATCGTCAACAAATTCCGAGAATACAAGGTGAGGCCTGGGTTCTGGGTGTTTGCAGCGTTGTGAGTCACTGACCCCCAAGGTTGCTGGTCCACACTGAGGGTCAGTCCTATAGGGGGGAGGAGGTCATTCCACCTTAGAACGATGTCTCCCGGGTTCAGTAAGACTGCCTGTCTAAAAATCCTTTGCACAGGACCTATGTATCATTTTTAGCCAACTCTGCCCCCTTCAAAAAAAGATTATTACTATGATTTTTTTGCCCACAAGGCAAGAATGGCGCCATTACAGGGGCTTTTGGCGCTTTCTCCGCTCCTCAGCTCCCTTAGTCTAGCTCTTTGTCAGCTTGCTTCCAGGGCGCCTGGGCTTCTGTTCCATACATAAGCATACGTGCTCAAATGCCACATATATGCTCATATGTGCTCATGTATGCTCAAATGCCACAGGGATCAGAAACCTATCTCCACCATGTGTAGAGAGCGGAAAGGAGACTAATTTAATTAAACTGCTGTGCCTGGCTCCCCTGACTGGAAATGGGGCTCTCCGAGGAGTGGAGCCACCTGGTGGCCAGCAGGCGTCTGGGCAGCCCCCGTGGCTGTCTTGTGCAGCTACATCAGACAGTGCTAGAAACGGGCAAGCAGTGGGGATGTATCCAAGTCCTGCTGTTTATAAGCCTGCATACCGTTCAGGCTTCTGAGGAGCTTTGCAGCTCATTTGAACAGTTCTTGGGAGGAAAACATCTGTTGGTTTGGAAGATGTGGCCTTATAGTGTTTATCTCAGTTTTTTGTTGTTGTTCTTGTTGTTGTTTAACAACTAGTTTTGGGGTGATGCCCATAGGAGTTTGCAGTAAAAGCTAGTTCCTCTAGCCAGATCTGCCTCAATGCAAAACAGCTGATACGCTTTCTCATCCCAGGTAAACGTGGTGCTGTCCACACATCCGCGCATCAAGCGCGGGGCCTGGGCCGCCTCTGGTCATCCTCTCGGGTCTAGAGCCCCATGGAATGGGCTGAGGGCTGTTGGCACAGGCAAACAGCTATGGCCACTTTCAGAAGGCCTTGAGGAGACCCCGCGCCATGTTCACTCTCCACGGAGGAGATGCTCAGGCCTGGCTGCAGACTCATTGGTCCCTTCTTCCAGGTGTTTGTTCGGAAGCTCCGCAAGGCCTATGGGAAGAGCGAATGGAATGCCGTGGAGCGCCTGAAGGACAACAAACCCTTCTACAGACTGGACCACATTGTCAAGGAGCGGTGAGTCCTGCTCCTCAGAATGCTGCCGCTGCTTCTGAATGCTGTCCTAGTGCTGGGGAGGAAATGGGTGCAAGACCGACACTTGACTGACAGTGCATGTCCTCTTAGAGGAGTTAGACCAAAAGCTAAGCTAGCAAATCAAAGTCCTGATTGTAAGTAGCATTGTGTGCAGTAAGGGTCATAAGGCAGCAAGGAGAGGACTTAGGTGTATGGTATGGTTATATTATTGCATACCCAGAGAGATATCTGGAAATGACCTGTTTGGGGCAGCCAGGAATACACTTCATGAGCAAAGACAGCAGCACCTTCAACGGCCCCATGGTGGAAGAGCCAGAGCCACGAGTTTCCACACTACAGACATAGAAAGCATAAGAGAGGTCCGGTCGTAACTGTTTCTTGCTTAACCTTCCAAAGACCCCTCCCTGTCATTAGCTTATCAGTGGCTTTGATGTTCTCCCATTCACAGTGTCCTCTCATTCACAGAAGGTAACACATGGTTGAGGTTCCTGTGCTATATCTTGAGGTCATGAGAGTCACTGCAACTTTTTAGTTCATCAGTGGCTACAGCATTGTTTGCAGGTGCATGGCCAGCTGTGGGAAAGTTGTTGCTATCGCCATGTCAGGCAGTAGCTATGGCAGTGCCTAGCTTGGTGTCAGGGCCTCTGGCTAGAGGGCCTTGGAACCAACAGAATGGGCATGAGTACCACCCTGCAGGTACCCCACATTCATCGATGCTTTGCGGGACCTCGATGATGCCCTGTCGATGTGCTTCCTCTTTTCCACCTTCCCCCGGACGGGCAAGTGTCATGTGCAGACCATTCAGCTGTGCCGCCGGCTCACTGTGGAGTTCCTGCACTACGTCATCGCTGCCCGAGCCCTGCGCAAGGTGAGCTGAGGCTCTCTGGGGAGCCCTGGTCCTCCTCTGTCACTCCTTGGTTTTCATGCTGTTCTCCCTCCCTCCCAGGTCTTCCTGTCCATTAAAGGCATTTATTATCAGGCTGAGGTGCTGGGCCAGCCCATCGTTTGGATTGCACCCTATGCTTTCTCCCATGATGTAAGTGTGCCTGCTGGGGGGCCTTGTGCTGTTTCCTGGAAAGGTGTTGGTAGGGTGCTGTCTCGGGGTCCAGCACTTGCTACTCTGATTATTGGCTGTTGTGCGTGATGGGGCTGAGGGGCAGAGTAAGGCATGTGCTCTACAGCCCAGTCGGTCAGGAACCCTGATCAGTCACCTCTCAGTGTGCAATGAGCAAGGCCCATAGGCCAAGCCTAACTGAGCTTGTCCCGCTGCAGCACCTCTGCTGGAGCAGTGTTTCTAACCTTCCTGACCTGCGACTCTAGTACTGTTCCTCATGTGGTGGTAACCCCCGACTGCAAAATTATCTTTGTTTCTACTTCATAACTGTAAATTTTTTGTTATAAGTCATAATGTAAATATCTGATAATAAGATGGTCTGAGGTGGCCCACACATTGAGAACCGCTGTGCTAGGTGGCCTTGGACATGTTCCTTCACCCTTCTGCCTCAGTTACTGTGCTGCCATCTTCTCAGCCTTGCCTGAGGACTTCACAGAAAACAAGCCTTGAATGGACCTCGTTCTGAATGGGGCGGCCTTTGTGGTTGAATGGCAGTTCGGGCAGCTCTGGAGGTCAGGGACGCCCAGGACTTTGTACAGCTACTACCTGGATCAAACAGCAGAGCCCAGCCCTCCTCTCACACCCACTCTGTCACAGCATTCCACAGCAGAAGCGCTCACTCCTGCCTCCTCTGCCCCATCCTCCCCACAGCGTGACTCGGGGAAGGGAGCACTGGAGAGGCACTTGGCACATGGCATTGCCTCTTACTAGCTTCTCTTCAAGTCCTTGGGGCTCTTCCCAGGGCCGGGCTAAGAGGAGTCTGGTTTTGCTTTCTATGGAAGCCTTATTAGCTCCCAGTCCCCATGCCTGAGGATTGGTTCTAGCTCGGCTTGGCCCCTGAATTGTCTGTCTGGCAGGTACTTGGCTTCCTTTTCTGCTTGTTCATTTAGCAGGAACTGGTACCTTGCATGGATAACAGTTGTTGCAGAGTAAACTGGGCTTCTGAGCTTCTCGGGTTCAGGGGATAGCTGAAGTTGGAACCGGCCCTGTCTCTGGTTCACTGTAGTGGGACTTCTGTCTGGATAAGGTGTGGCCTTGGAGCTCAGCAGTCCCTCTTGCAGTTTTCCCAGAGACAGGCTTGAGGAGTGAGGATACACGGCCCTTCTTCCCCTCTCCATTTTTCTGCTCCTCCTCCTTCCTGCCTAACTTCTTTGGCCCTTTCTGTCTTTCCTTCTCTCTGATGTTGAACCCCCATTATGCTCAGACTGGTCTTTGTGTGTCCTTGGAGTGGTGAATAGGGCCCTGTGAGGACCAGCCTCCACACAGCTGGCCCTGGGGGAAGGGCATGGGCTGCCCATACCTCCTTCCTCCCAGCTTGCTGTCAACTGCTTCCTCTCAGCAAAGGGTGGCTGTAGCGAGGACCCTCATGCCTTTCCTCTGGGTAGCCGGTGCTGGGCAGTGGGACTTGGGTGGGTGCCTCCCAGTGGTTGGCAAGGCTTGGTGGGACTCTGGATAGGCTGCTTTGACTTTAGAGGGTGGGATTATTCCAGAATTGAGACACTTTAGTTTTAGATGAGCTGTGCACCTCTCTGCCTGCTGTGTGACAGTTGGGGAGGGTGATTTACCTCTGCTTCAGCCTAGTCTTAGGCTGGATTAGAGATGGAAATGCTAAATTGTGAGCTTCATCCCAGACTCTCCAGGGTATGGAGGGGTTGGGTCCTGCTCACCTGCTACAACTAGCCCCACCTGGCTTTCTGAGGCACCTTAGTCAGTAGATGCCTAGCATCTCTTCTGGGCTGTGGGCTATGGGCCACACACTCAGGCCTTGCTGGGCTCGGGAAGGTTGCTTTCCCAGTGCTCAGAGCAGCCCTGAAGCAGATCTTGAACACCTTCTGGAATGGGTGGAGAAGGCATGTGTCCTATGTCCCACTGATAAGTGACAGAGTGGGAGGGCCAGGAAGAGGTAGGGCAGGGACCTGGCACTGGCCTCCATGTACCCACAACCTTTGTGGCCTCTGTCCAGAGCCTCACTTGTACTTAAGGTCTTTGTGGGTTCGTAGCATAACACCTACCACCCCCCCCACCCCACCCCCATGCTAACACTGCTGATATTCCTGTCTCATACCTCCAGCATCCAACAGATGTGGACTACAGGGTCATGGCTACCTTCACTGAGTTCTATACCACGCTCCTGGGCTTTGTCAACTTCCGCCTCTACCAGTCACTCAACCTTCACTACCCACCCAAGGTAGAGTCCTAGCGTCTTCTCACCTAGCTTGCATGTAGTCCTTCTATCCTCACACTGAGGCAAGGGCTATAGGTGTCCTCTTCCCTCTTCTCAGCTTGAAGGTCTAGCCCAAGCAGAAACAAAGGTCAGCGAGGACACATATGCATTGGACTCTGAGAGCTCTATGGAGGTAAGAGGGACTTCAGGAGGTATTGGCCTTACGTCATTCGGATGGTCTTTGAACCGTGGATAGTTAGCTATTCTGCTAGGTGGGTGGGCTTAGGACTTACCCTTAGAACCCAGACCCAAACGTGCCCTGAAGCTGGTTTTGTTCCATACCCCACCCCACACCCTGATGAGGTTCCCTGCCTGCAAGCAAGCCACCTTGCAGTTCTACTCTCTACCTACAGAAACTGGCTGCCCTCAGTGCCAGCCTGGCCCGAGTGGTGGTGCCTGCTATAGAGGAGGCCGAGGCTGATGAGTTTCCTACAGATGGGGTGAGTGAGTATTGTGCTGCCTTCCTTCCTGCCAGGAGTGCACAGGGTGGGACAGGATGAGGGATTGGGGACCAGAAGGAAGCTCTAGTCTCTCCTCTGGTGGAGCTGGATGGCCTAATGGTGTGAAGCTTGGCCCCTTCTCTGCAGGAGGTGACAGCACAGGAGGAAGATCGAAGGAAAGAGATGGAGGCACAGGAAAAGCACAAGAAACTCTTTGAAGGCCTGAAGTTCTTCCTGAATCGAGAAGTGCCCCGTGAAGCATTGGCCTTCATCATCAGGTGGGGAGGCTTTAGCCAGCCCATAGCTCTGGCTGTACAATGTTCCAGGCTCCATCCTAGCCTGGAGGCCTGTTGGTAACATCATGAGCTTGTCTCCACTTCTCACAGCAATTATGTACAGAGGGCTTGACCTCATGCAGACACCTTCGGAGCACTCGGCTGAAGGGAGAGCTGCTGTTCTGTTACTAGCCAAGGCCTTTATCGAACCAGGAGTGTAGGTGTTACCCCAGACAAGTCTCTGGGCAGGCATAGGTACCTCCTAGAAGAGTGGGTTTGTAGGTAGTAAATCCAGAGAAACCAGCTTCCAGGGCAGGCAATCTAGTGCCTAAAAGGCTTATAGTTTCCCCTGTTCCTGTAGGAGTTTTGGTGGGGATGTATCCTGGGACAAGTCTTTGTGCATCGGAGCCACCTATGATGTCACAGATTCTTGCATCACCCACCAGATTGTTGACCGGCCGGGGCAGCAAACCCCCATCATTGGCAGGTAGATTGCCCTGGAGGGGAGGATGTATGTCCTAGGCCTTGGTGACACAGCGTTACCTTTGTGACCTTTCTTTGCTGGCTACTCCATACCAGGTACTATGTGCAGCCCCAGTGGGTGTTTGACTGTGTGAATGCCCGGCTCCTCCTCCCTGTGGCAGAGTACCTCCCTGGGGAGCAGCTGCCACCACATCTTTCGCCCTTCGTATCTGAGAAGGAAGGAGATTACATCCCCCCTGAGAAGCTGAAGCTACTGGCTCTGCAGCGGGGAGAAGATCCAGGTGAGCCGCGCAGGGTGCGCAGTTGTATGGACAGGATCCTCTGGGTGGTCCTGGCCCCTGTGCCCAAGCTGGCCACTTCCCTTGCCTACAGAGTTGGCAGACCCCCCGACAGCTGGAGCTGAAAGCTTTCAGCCCTGTAGGCATTTGCAATGTTAGTCTGGTGTCACATTTGGAGTCAGCTGAAGGGATCATTAGCTGGGCAGCATACCCTAGGGTTGTCAGTTTTTGCCCAGGTATCCAGAGTGTTCAAGAGAGGTCCTTAGAGTTTTCACTGAAGGCAGCTCAGCGGGGCTGTAGGAGCTGTTGGGGACCATTGGTGGGGCACCCTTGAGCTGCATTTGGAGTGCATAGAAGCAACTTTCCTAGCAAGTTGGTGCTAGGGAAGAGCAAACATATAGGCCTTTAGAAGTTACCTGATCTCTGCAGGAAACTTGGAAGAGGAGGATGAGGATGATGAAGATGATGACAACGAAGGTGATGGTGATGCTGCAGCAGAAAATGAGGAGGAAGATGGGGAAGCTGAGTCGGAGGAGGAGGAGGAGGCGCACCTGTCGGCTTTGGAGCAGCAAAGGCTGGAAGGAAAGGTAGGGAGCACTAGGCAGAGCCATCCCTGGGAAGCAGCCTGTCAGCCCAGAAGGCCCAGTTCACATGCAGATGCATTGTTCCCAGAAGCCCCAGGTTATGGCCGGCACTGTGAAGCTGGAAGACAAACAGCGACTGGCCCAGGAGGAAGAAAGTGAGGCCAAGCGCCTGGCCATCATGATGATGAAGAAGCGAGAAAAGTACCTTTATCAAAAGATCATGTTTGGCAAACGGCGCAAAGTCCGAGAGGTAGGTTCCTGCCCTGGCATGAGGCCTTCACGCAGCTGCACAGGATAGCGCTGGCCTGCCGGCTGCCTTCCAGACAGACTCTGGCCCGTGTGATCCGGGCCTCTCCCTTTAGACTTTTTGTTGATTTGGTTTTATGTAACTGGGAATAAAAACTAAGGCCTCACCCTAGACACTCCCCACCACTAAGCAGCATAGCTCTTGAGGATGGCGCTATCCCAGAGATTCAGGAAGAACTAAAGAAAAAGGAAACACCAAACAAAACAAAGCAGTTGTGCACTGAGGCCTCCAGAGGTGGCTGGCAGTCTTGCCTCTTCTCTGTTCTTTCTCTGACACTGTAGTGTGACCCCCAAAGCAGACCCTGCCAACCTCTAGTTGGTTCTTAGGAGCATTACTTGTAGCCCAGGAAAAAGTCTTCTTGTCCCTGTCTTGCCTCTTCCAGTAAAGGCTTGAATGGAATTTGTCTTTCCCTCAGAGAAGCTGATAGAAGAGTAGGCCTAGATTTTCCAAGCTGGAAATCTGTGGACCATGAAATAATGAGCTATATTGGCAATGGTAGGAGTGCTGTCCTTTCACCGTAAGGTTCAAGTTGAGATCTTTGGTAGCTTTTCTAGACTAGTTCTGCTGGTAAGTCAGCCCCAGTAAGGGAAGAGACCCCTCTCTGCTTGCCTGCTTCCTTCCTCACCCCAGCCTGAGTTCCTCTTTCCTTCTCACAGGCCAACAAGCTCGCAGAGAAGAGGAAAGCCCATGATGATGCTGTGAGGTCTGAGAGAAAGGCCAAGAGGACAAGGCCCGTGTGAGCTCCAGTCATCCGTCACTGAGATTTGGACTTGGCAGAAGCAAGCTAGTGAAAGAAACATCCACATCAGCCAGCACTCTTGTACTTTTGGTGGTGTGTGGCCAGCTCCAGCCTCCTGTGTGGTTCATGCCAGTGCCTGGGCAAAGAGGCCTCTACCCAATGCAGTTCTTAATCCAGGAGTCCGTCTGACATTATTTTCTTTGGATTTCCACAGCCTCCAACATAGCTGTGCCCATCCTGTGCTCAGGATGCTATTGTGGAGGAAGGGTGATGAGCTTTTGTTATTAAATGGTTGGATCTTTGCAGCCAATTGGCTTCTGAACACAAGAAGGGGTTGGAGAGGTGTCACCTGGACAGATCCAGATGGCTCGAGCACACTAGAACTCTTGAGTTCAGGGACAGTAGAAAGGTCACAAAACATTCTGGGCTTGGGTTCCATTCACACTTGCCCTGGCCTGGTTCCTATTTTGGCTCAGGCTCTACTCTGAACCTCCTTCCTCAAGTTAGGGTTTAAAGTTGTGGAATCTTCCTGCAAGCAGTATGCTAAGGGCTCACTTGTCCAGACCAGTCATGGTCTATAAATAACTGGCCTCCTTCACTCCCCGCTGGGGTTCACCAGACAGTGATAGAAGGTATCTTGTTAAGGGTTCCTTTGCTGTGATGAAGCCCCAAAACCAAAAAGTAAGATGGGGAGAGAAGTATTTATGGCTTACACTTCCATATTGCTGTCTATTACTCAAGGAACAGGACAAGACTCAAACGGGCTAGGAGCCTGGGGGCAGGTGTGCCACGGACTGACCCAGCTGAGGGAGTTACGACCGAGGGGAAACCAGGGCTTTGGTATTCAGGAAGGCATAGGTGCGGTGAGGTAATGACAGACAGACATACCAAAGAGTGGTTTGAATCTGCTGCGGCTTTACTTTTTAGTCAGGCATATTTATAGTATATTGAGGAACAGATTGAGGTTGGCACACCTCCAGAAACACTCAAACAATTGCTAAAGAAGATACATTTCCATCTTAAATTAGAACAGCAATGCCCACATGAACTTACTCTGTGAACCATGATCAAAAGCAAACTATGATCATGAACCTCAGACATAATGGTGTTCGAGTCTAACTTGTGGTTTAATAATCAATTGGAGAACCTGGGCCTTCAGACCAATTTGTATGCCATAAACCTGCCATCAAAAGTCAAAATGCTTTAAGAATGAACACATTCTTTACAAGAGCCCTCTATACTGCCCTGGACAGCAAACACCAATGTGGTCTGGCTCAAGCTAATCTATGTTTATAATCTAAAGAATATTATAGGACCTACCCTTCAATGCTTTTATCCATCTATTACCTTCTTATAAGTACCTGTACAACGCAATAGTTCATCAGTAGTCCTATACTTTTTCATACTTTATTCTTCCTGCTACAAACTATTCATAACATTCCCTAATGTCTCTGTTCTTTGTGCATTACCTTTGCTAAGGCTAGTGATAAAGACAGACCCTAAAAAAAAAAAAAAAAGACCCTGTTGAAAAACATTCCAAGACTTTCTTTCACTAAGGTTCAACATTGAGTTTAGGACTGGAAGCAGTAGGTATAATCGCCACATCCTCTTTTTCTTTCCACCGGAATACCAAGTTCTCCTTTATCAATTAACCAGCTTGTAGGCTGGGATTGTGTTGTATAAAGAATTAAGAATAGGAAGAAGAGGGCTGGAGAGATGGCTCAGCGGTTAAGAGCACTGACTGTTCTTCCAAAGGTTTTGAGTTCAAATCCCAGCAACCACATGGTGGCTCACAACCATCTGTAATGAGATCTGACGCCCTCTTCTGGTGCATCTGAAGACAGATACAGTGTACTTAATATAATGAATAAATAAATCTTAAAAAGAAAAAAGAATAGGAAGAAGAAAGACCCAGTGCAGAACCCATAACCCAGGAAGCGCAATATCCTTGGAGAACATCAGGCCCTTTCTAAGGCCAGAGGTGGGCACACTGCCAGGGACCTCCAGGGTGCCTAGCCCCAAGGGGCATTTTTCTCCTGTCTGCCTTAATGACAGTACTGTCATGTCACACAGACAACACTGGAGTTGGTGTGTCTCAGGAATGGATGCAGAGCCAGAGACAGGTGCTGCTTACTGGCTTGCTTTACAAGGCTTGCTTAACTAGAACCCAGGACTACCAGCCTAGGGGTGGCACCACCTACCGTGGCCCTCCCCCATTGATCACTACAGCTGGATCTCCTGAAGGCATTTCCTCAATGGAGGCCTCTTCCTCTGATGACTCAAGCTTGTGTCAAGTTGACACACAAAACAAGCCAATACCCCTTGTCAATCTCACACCCAAACATCACTATTAAGCCCCCAACCATTCCTTTTTTTTTTTTTTTTTTTTTTTTTTTTTTTTGGTTTTTTTGGTTTTTTGGATTTGGCTTTTTCGAGACAGGGTTTCTCTGTGTAGCCCTGGCTGTCCTGGAGCACTCTGTAGACCAGGCTGGCCTCGAACTCAGAAATCCGCCTGCCTCTGCCTCCTAGAGTAATGGGATTACAGGCATGCGCCACGACTGCCTGGTTCAACCTTTCCTTTCTTACTCATCTCCAAGACCACATAAGTAACTTTCTAAAAGTCTCATGGTCTTTAGAAACACATTAAAATTTCAGTCCCTTTAAAATAGCCAATCTATTAAAATTCAGACTCAACTGTAGGCTTCTGTATAATACTTCAAGAGGGAAAATCAAGATAGCCAACACCAGATTCTAACTGTCCAGTGTGTGGGATTCGCTCATCATCTGGACCCCTCCGAAGGGCTTGGGCCACTGCTCTACTCCACAGCTGTCTTCACACGAAGCCTGCCTTTCTAGGTCCATCTTGCCTTTTTTCTCTTCTGCTGTTGCTGTCCTTGGTGGCTATCCTAGTGGTAATGGCTTCTCCAAAACTACGCAGTCCCTTGCTGGAGCTGGGCTGCACTTTGACCAGTAGACTCTTGGTGCCACGCCCCAGCTTCTTTGCCCCACCTGTTCCTGGTCCTTCAACTGTCATTGAGGCTGTTCCTTCACCAGAGGCCTCTCCTGACCTCTCAGTGCCAAGCCTCAGCTGCTCTTCATGACCTCTTTATGCCTTCAAAACCAGTATCACCTGGGAGACATCTGCATATAACGAAGTCCTTGGCTGCCTCAGGAACACATCTGTTCTCAGAAAACACTTCCCAGAGGTTTCACCTCAGTGATGCTGATCTCTTTGTTTTGATTTTGAGACAGGGTTTCTCTGTGTAGCCCTGTCTGCCCTAGAACTCTGTAGACCAGGCTGACCCTCAGGCTCAGAGATCTGCCTGCCTCTGCCTCCAAGTGCTGGGTTTAAAGGTGTGCGCCACCACCACCAGGCTCTGATCTAAATCACTGATTCCTTAGCTCCAGTTTACCGGCATCTGCTGTTCAGTAGTGGGAAGGTTTCTCTTCAGTGGTGCTGGTCTCTTGTTAATTGTGGCTGACTTCCAAAGTCCTTCCACAATCCTCCCCAAAACACAGCAATACCCCATTCCTAGTACAAACTTGTCTGAGGATTTCTGTTGCTACAAGGAAACATGAATCACCATGACCAAAAAGCAAACTGAGGAGAAAGGCGTTTGGCTTACACTTCCCTGTCGCTGTCCATTCTTGAAGGATGTCAGGACAGGAACTCAAACAGCTGCATCCTCAGGGCAGAGCTGATGTAAAAGCCATGGTGGATGCTGCTTAGTAGCTTGCTTTACAAGGCTTGCTCAGCCTGCTTTCTTATGGAACCCAGGACTACCAGCCTAGGGATGATACCACCCACCGTGGGCTGGGCCCTCCCTATTGGTCACTGAGAAAATCCCTTAAAGCTGGGTCCCATGGAGGCATTTCCTCAGCTGAGAGGCTCCTTCCTCTGATGATTAGCTTCTGTAGACTCAAAACCTGCTGGTACAGGTGAAAGGTAAGGAGTGAGGCCTCAGGGCAGGTATAGCCTAACTTTCCATCCAAATGAGGCCACTGCTGGTATCGTTGTGACCTTTGTGGGCCTGCCTCCTCACTCCAGGTACCTCTGATGATAGACCTTACCTGGAAGTGTCCATGCATCATGACAGGGCCAGGGCTCTGGTCATTCAGTCCTTCCCAGGACTTCTTTCCCATTGCCCCTCCCCCACCCCACCCCGGCATTGCCCGCCCTGAATCTAAGGACCTGATGGATGGCCTGAAGACCTGTTGCGTATGTGGCATTTGTGCTGCAGCGGCTGCACCTCACCTTAAGGGGAAGGCAAGAGTTTTGGCAGGCTTTGACTTGTGGACCCGAAGGTCCCCCAAACTGGTGGTTTCACTGTATAAGTGGCATGAGTGGGCTCTATCTGATGCCATGTTCTGGCGTGGCACTTGGGAGAGGCAGGGACAAAGGGTTAGGACTTTTGAAGTCATAGCCTATAGCCTAGGAGGTGACTCAGGCCTGCATGGGTGTATGTGTCTCTAGGGCCCACATGGACAAAGAAAGGCAAGCCCATCAGATATGGAAGAATGCCTGGCAGTCAGGCCGATGTGGAATTTTCCCCATTCCAGGGTTGCCTAGAAATGTCGGGGGCAGTGGGACTCTGGTGATGGCCCATCTGGGGCTAATTCCTGGTTAGTTCCCATCCTTGGTTTTCCTATAGGATGTAAGACAGCCTGAACCCAGACAGGCACCTACTTCTTACTTGCCCAGATTTCTTGAGGAGGTACCCTCAAGAGGAAAGTTAGCTGAACCCTGTGAGAGACCCTGAGGCAGCCCCGAGGTCCTCGTTCTTCACCTGTCCTTGAATACCACAGTTGTGTTCCTGGCTCATCAGAGGGAGCTAGGAAGACCAGTGTTCCACGGCATCCTGCGGAGCTCCAGTGCTGTCCATAAAGGCCGGCAGCTAATCCTGCCCCTTTCTCCGGAGCCCAGGCTCCCCTCCCCAACACTACCACCAAGCCCCAGGCACCCTCTATTCCCTTCTGGGCTGGCAGCAGGACAATGGACCCCTTGGCCCATCGGAGACAAACAGGCCTTGTTGGGCAGGAGGCGGGGGCGCGATATTGCACCCCAGGGAACTGAATACAGCTTCTGTGCCTCTTGGGCAGGCGCGCAGTGGACAAGACGGGGGAGGGGGCCGTGGCGCCCATTGGCCCTGGCGTCAGGGGCAGGGCCGGGCTGCTGCCCTCACCTGGCGAGTGTTGAGAGCCGGTGCGGCAGCCGCTGCGGCGGCGGGGCGGAGGCATGGACCAGGCCTGCCAGCGCGCCGGTCCCGGCTAGTGCGCCCCGCCGCCCAGGGAGCGCCACGGCGGCGGCGGGGGCCCGGGCCGACCCCTGCCACCTGGAGCCCAAGGAGAACAGGACCAAGGTATGTCGGGAGGTCTTGCACTCTTGCTGGTGGTGCCCTGCCTCAGCCTACTTCCTGAACATCCTTCCTACGCTGCCCCAGGAGCCAACCTTGAATCGATCGATTGTGCTTGCCCAGCTAAAGATACAGAAATGCTGCGGAGCTGCTTCACCAACGCTGTGTCCTGGAGGCTCTGGCTGGTTGCTTGCCCTACTCTGGGTGCCCCTCCTCCCCTGACCCCAGGAGTCCCTGAAAATTGGGTGCGTGGGGCTAGGGAAGGCTAGCTGTTGCGCTCTGCTGAAACTGTGAGTTCGTTAATAATTAATCCTCTTAGACATTACGGCCTGGGCCCTAGTGGAGTAGGAGGCAGGAATCTCCCCACTCCTTACCTGCGTTCCCAGAAGAGGCAGCTGTCACAGTACAAACTGGGGGTCTTGGGCAGTGACAGACTCTTGTGATTGGGGAAAGCCCCTTGTATGTGTGCCCCTGAGGAGGTGAAGCCACAAAGGAGAGACTTGTCTCGTTGGGACAGGAGAGATCCTATCTGCAACTGCACAGTTCCGGAGTCATGGGCCAGCACTCTATAAAGGGGTGTCAGGTTGGTCTGCTCCCTTAGTGAGAGGTGGGCACAGAGAATGAGCCTTCTGTCCTCAGTGGAGCACCCCCTCACTCTTCCCGAGCTGTCTGTGGTGACAGGCACACATCTGGCTGCAGGAACTGACACCTGACACCCAGGGTTACTGGGGTAATAATGAGGATGGCATGGAAATCTTCAGGAGGAAAGAGGTGCGGAGGGAGAGCCAATCAGAAGAACGCAATCTCTTCCTCTTTGGAAGGGGTGACCTGAGGACCAGAGGGCCCTGCAGGCAGCTCAAGCTGCACTGTGCCCACAGGCATCCTTGCTACTTGTCTAGAGGGAAGACACTGAGGCTCAAGAAGTCAGTGACCTGCTGAAGGTCACACAGTTCAGAAGTGGTTGAGTTCACTGCAAATCACAGAATTTGGGTGTTTGGTTGGTTGGTTTGGGGTTTTGTTGTTGTCATTGTTTTGGTTTGGTTTTTGCCCCCTATCTCAGGATCCCAGCCTCTTGCCCAAACTGGAGGAGAGATGCCTTCCTCGGCATCTCTTTTACTTCCTGGGTTCTGTGCTGAATTCTCATATGAGATAACTCTGCCACTCCCAGTGCCTCTCACTGGGCTCTAAGGAAGAATAAACAAGTAAACAGTAAACTGTGCAGGAGAGCTGTGCAGGAGAGCAGTGATTCACTTGAGAATGACCCACCAATAGTAGGACTCTAGGCTCCGTCTGTGGCTTGTGACAAGCTTCTTGCTTTGGTTTGATACCATGAAATATGAATGACTCTAGAGAGGACACAGCAGGATGGGGCAGAAGTACCCCCAAAGCTTACCAGCTTGGAGACCTTTGGAATCATCAGGTGAGCGCTCTCTCTGGGGCAGGGAGGTTAGGCCCACAGGTGTTCCCTTTCTCTGACTCGTGTCTGCCTCAATTTTACTAGGTGTGGAATGTGAATATCGAGGCAAGTTAGGTATAACACATGGGAAACATAGATCATTGAAAGGGTGAGATGGCATGTCTATTGATCTAAAAGGGCCTAAGTTGTTCATTAACATAACCAGATCCACTGGCCAGGCACTGAGCTAAGGACTCCACACACCTCACACTTTTGGATCTTCCCAGAGAGACTGAGAGAGCATAGTTGTTAGGATAGAAACAGTTTCTTGCCAGAAATCACCCTGTTTCGGAACTCAGGAGCATTGTTGTATTAAGGGCATCCTAAGTCTGGGAACGGACAGCAGGTGTGCTTACCCAGAGCATTGTGTGTGGCGTCTGCAGTGCCTCCAAAACTTTTCTACCATGCCGCATGTTTACAAAATCAAGTACATCTTCAGAATGTGACTAGTATAAAGTATTGATATTTATTATTAATGCCTTCATGGTCAGCCCTGGTGGGAGGAGAGAGAGAGGGGGGGAGGGAGGATTAATGGATGGAGGAGTTTGGTTTTTTTGTTGACATCTGTGATGTGATTTGCCACTTCCCATTAGAGCTGTTGCTTTGGGTTCTTGGATCTGCTAGCAGGAAGGCTAGTAGTTTTGCATGAGCAGGGTAGTGTCTCAGAGAGAGCTGTGAATGTGCTTATAGCTTTGCCACAGTCACTGGGCCCATTTCTCTACCTGTTACTTAGGGCTAGCATATAATACCGAGATATTCTGTTGGGTGCCAAGTGCTCGTGTGTGTGTGTGTGTGTGTGTGTGTGTGTGTGTGTGTGTGTATGTGTGTATATGTGTGTGTATGTGTGTGTTGTGATTATGTGATTGCCCTTTGAAACAATAAGTTGCTAGGCATTGTGGCACATGCTTATATTTCTAGCATTTGGGAAACTGAGCAGGAGGATCGCAAGTTTGAAGTCAGTCAGGAGCATAGTGGTCTACACCACCATGTGGGTTCTAGAGATCAAACCCAAGTTATCAGGATTGGTGCAAACACCTTTACTTGCTGAGACATCTTGCTGGCCCATTATTTATAAAGTTTTACTATTTTCCAAAGCAATACAGACTCTGGTAAAATATGAATGCATACATATTCACATTGTATGTAAGGGATCTAATTAATGTGTCATTAATGGTAAGTAGCCCCATTCCCTGGGGAAGTACACTTTATATTCGGTACCATCTCAGGCCCTTTAAGTACAGATGTACAGTTTTGCCTTTATGAATACATTCATTCTTTACAGTGTGTAACAAGGCAGCTCTTTTAACATCTGGTCCTCAGTTTCCTTGTCTGTGAAATGAACATAAAAGGTCTATTCTAGCTTGCTTTCTGCCCAGGGATGATACTGCCCACAGTGGGCTGAGCCCTCTTACATGGTAAAAACTCCCCACAGATATTTAGTTATCAGCTTGAGATGCAGCACTGGCTTCCCTGGACCACAGCTTCTGTGCGCTGACCCTGAGGAATTTGCCTCAATCATGCTGGTCTCTTCTTAATCACACCTGATTTTTCAGCCCTGGTTAACAAGAATCAATTGTCCTAGTAGAGCAAAGCTTCTATAGATTCTTTTTAAACTTTTTAAAAAGATGTATTTATTTTATGTATATGAGTACACTGTCACTCTCTTCAGACACACCAGAAGAGGGCATTGGATCCCATTACAGATGGTTGTGAGCAACCATGTGGTCACTGGGAATTGAACTCAAGACCTCTGGAAGAGCAGTCAGCGCTCTTAATGACTGGTCCATCTCTCCAGCCCTTCCACAGATTCTTAATCTAAAATATAACACAAAGAGCCCTGAGGAAATTTCATTGGCCAGGTATCTACTGTCTACCTTTCTCTTAGCATTATCTTATGTTCCAACTTCCCACAGACCAGCTGGACCACCAACTCTGAGCATTTCGTGGTTCTTCCCACTTAAAGTTCCAAATACACACTTCTCAAAAACAAAACAAAACAAAACAAAACACCCAACAAGGCCTACAGTCAGGTCTGTCATAGCCATACCCCTGTTTTCTGGTAGCCATTTCTGTTCTAGTCAGGTTTCTATTGCTTGTGATAAACACCATGGCTAAAAAAGCAACTGTGAGAGAAAGGATTTATTTTAGCTTACAGGTCACAGTTCATCACTGGTGATGATGGCAAGACAGTAGCTCAAGGCAGGGGTTTAAAGCAGAAAATATTGTTTAGTGCCTTATACCCTGGATCATGTTAAGCAACCTTTCTAGGCCTACTCACCTGGAGATGGTGTTCCCACTACCAACTGGACACTCCTATATTAACTGGCAATTAAGAAAATGCCCTCATAGATATGACCATAAATCAATCAGATAGGAGCATAGGTCGCATTCTTTCTGTCTGATTCACACCATAAAGCTGCCTTCAAACTAGGTCAGTCCAGAAGTCAGAAAAGCTGATGTATATGAGAAAAAGAAAAAAAGAAAAAGAAAAACTGCCTCTCAGTCAGGGTGGTCCTCAAAGAGAGTTGACATACCCGTATCTAACCTTTAGGGTTTGGTTATTAGGAGAAAGAGCCTCAAAACCGGGCCTTCAAGTGAGAGAGAGCATTGGAGATGGAACCGAATAACACACCACAAGCAGCAAACAGAACCTTAAAGGGAAAGAGGACTTAGGCAGGAACTTTATTATACATAGCTTAGTGAGGGTAAGACTAGGAGGAACAGCCTCTGTAGACAGACTGCTGGCGGAGGATGACCCTTGGGCATCCGAGGCTCATACTGACTGTTATGAACTGTGATGTCCTGTGTTTTTAGAGCCTTCTGCTTCAGCCATTACCGGAGTGTGGGCATCGAGGAAGGAATGGCCTCCACAAAGTCCCTCTGATAAGGGACAAAGCCAACAGGAAACTGAGCTAAACCTCAGACTGCTGTGCTGGCTAAGCTTGAGTTTCAGGTTAGGAGCATGGATCTAGGAATTTCAGGCTAGGAGACTACTGTCTCCCTCCAAGGCCCTGGGACACCATCTCCAGCCAGCCCCAAACCTGCCAAATGGGTCCAAGCTATGTGTGGAACCCCTATAATTTGCTCAGGCAGGCTGCCCAGCATGGCATGAATTCTTTGATGAAGGACTTCGTGTTCAGAGACACCTTGCTTCCTCCGGATGCCTCAGTCTGTCAGCTATTACCCTGGGGGTCCTGTGTTGGCTGGTGAACGTCTGTGTCTGGGACATATTAGTATCTTTAGGTCTGAGCTACTAGCAGGTGTGTGTTTGGCCTGTGACTTTGTTGTTCCACACTCTGCCTTTGTAGGCCTTAGTTTCTTTTTTATGATGGGCCTGAGATGTGCAGTTGACCTACAGAGCAGCCAGAGAGTTTAAATAAGCTGCCCACATAGGTGTATCCGTTCACCTCTTTCCAGTTTCCCTCGCAGCCTTTGCTTCAAGCTTGCAGTGTCTGTGTGCCCTTGGCCCAAGGGCACCTAGAACCTTTCTGGACTCTTGGGTAAATGAGCTACGTGGCTGTTGGGGTCTAAAGAGGGGAGGAGATCACCCAGGGCTGTCCAGCCAGGGGACAGCCAGAAGACCATGGCACCTGGCATTCCATTTATTATCCCTAGGGAGGGAGCTCATAAATATTCACAGGCACTGGTGCGTGGGGTGTGGAAGGAGCCAGCTAGCTGCCTGCTGGGTATCATTGGAGCGTTCTTGTCTCTGACTGCAGAGGCAGCCTGGGTGTTGGGAGAGGAAAGGGGCGACCAGTCACAGCCCAAGGTGAGTGTGTCCCCCATATCCAGCATGGAGAGCAGAGGGTCTGTGCGCTGCTAACACTCTGAGACAGCTTTACCACCCGGGCAAGTTTCACAGCGTGTAGGTCGTAGTGAATGAGTCCTGCTTCTCCTTTGGTCCTGCAGAGTCCTAGCTGACCTGGAGGATGTTGGGTTTGGCTTGTTACCAATTCTCAGGATGATGTGGCTGGCTAGGCCATGAAACTAGGGATTAAGGAGAGAGAAAAGACAAGGGAACTGTCTATCCTGCCCGGCTTGGTCACCATCATGAGCAGAAGGAGGTACAGAACCTAGTTTTCTAGTCACTCCTTTTCCTTCCCCTGTGTGCTGTGTGACCTTGAGGATACTGTTGCCTTCTCTGAGGTTTGGCCTCCCTGCTTCTCTGGAAACCTACTCCTCAATGCCATCCATTTTTCTATCAGACTGGTTTGGGCTTAGTGTGCACATGATGGAGTGGGGCCAGCCTGGGACCCTGGGAGGGGCACGGTAATGATCAGTATAGCAAACGCCTGCCCCGTGCGAGCCTGTGTGCTCCATCCAAACATGGAGCGTCCCATGATGACAGGACATTGGTATCATTTTTAGAGGAGAAATGATGATCCACAGAAGGAAATAGTCTTGCTTAGGGCATACAGCAAGCTGGGGTGTTTGTGTTTGTGTGTGTGTGTGTGTGTTAGCATTTTAAATTACATTTAATTAGTTATTACGGGGAAGAGGTGGGAATGTGGAGGTCAGAGGTCAACTTCTGGCACCTGGGGATCAAACTTAGGTTATCAACTTTGGTAGCAAGCCTCTTTCCTTTCCAGCTGAGCCGCCTTCCCTTCATACTTAGTTTCCTGAACCAGGGTCTCTCTGTGTAGCCCAGCCTGTCCACAGGGTCACCCTCCTCCTGCCTCTGCCTCCTGAGCTGTAGGTATTACAGGTGTGGACCACCATACCTGGCTTCAGATCTGGCCTTTAAGACCAGAGCCCAGCCTGTGGGTGCTGGCTCTTTCTGGGTCTCTCGTGTGTTCTCTCACACGCATGTTCTCACCATTGCATGCATATCTTGTGTATGAGTGATTTTCACATATGACTTCTGTGTTTGGCTCACTCATGGCAGGGCACGGGGAGATTATTTCTTTATCTCTTTAAGACAAGGTCTTAGCTGGGCATGGTGGCGCACGCCTGTAATCCCAGCACTATGGGAGGCAGAGGCAGGAGGATTTCTGAGTTTGAGGCCAGCCTGGTCTAAAGAGTGAGTTCCAGGACAGCCAGGGCTACACAGAAAAATCCTGTCTCAAAAAAAAAAAATCCAAAAAAACAAAAAACAAAAACAAAAACAAACAAACAAACAAAAAAGACAAGGTCTTGATCTGCAGCCTGCTCTCACTGGCCTCTAAGTCCTCCGCTTCCTGAGTGCTTAGATCATAGGCATGCACCCTCACACCCAGTAATACATGATAGTCATCATCATCACCCCATCACCATCATCATCGTCACCGTCCTCACTATCTTTAGTGCTGGGGACAGAACCCACAGGTCCATGCACACTCAACAAACTTTACCACAGAGTCACACAGCTAAACCTTCTTGAGGCCTTTGGCATACATGTCACGCATGACCCTCACCCATAGGCTATCTCCCCTTGTGGGTGTCACCCAGGTGGTAGCTGCCTGACTAGAGGTCTTAGCTATGCTCTTCCCTCAGATGCCCAGGCCGTGGCATGTCATTTACCAAACACTCACCAAGTGCCAGGCTCAAGAGTCTCTGGGATCAATCACCCGCAGCTGATTAAAAGTGTGTGGGCTGTACCTCTCCTGTGAGGCAGGACTGGGCCCCTGGTCAACAATGATGGCAATGGCTAATTGTCACAGCTATTAATAATTAATACTCTGATCACCTGTCATTGGAACCACAGAGCTTTGGGGTGGTTCTCCCTCAAGCCAGGCTGCTGGATACTAGCCAATAGCCTTAGTTTGCTCAGAGGCTCTTCCAGTGACCTCGCTACTTTGTGACCAGCGTCTGCTGCAGGAGACTGAAATGCCAGAGAGGAGCGGTTTTGTTACCAAATTCCCAGAGGTCAGATGGCAAGGGGGTGAGGAGCCTTGACTACCTCAAGAAGTTGGCCCAGCAGTGGCGGCACACACCGCCTTTAATCCTAGCACTTGGGAGACAGAGGCAGGCGGATTTCTGAGTTCGAAGCTAGCCTGGTCTACAGAGTGAGTTCCAGGACAGCCAGGGCTACACAGAGAAACCCTGTCTCGAAAAAACAGAAAAAAAAAAAAAGAAGAAGCTGACCCAGAAGAAGCAGCCAGCAGGGTACCTTCTATTTCTCATCCCTTCATATTAGCTGTCTGCTCTGCCCACCAAGGTCAGACAGTTCTATGTTCCTAGGACAGAGCCCAGGCTACTGTCACCCCTGCCCCTCCCCCCACCCCCGGGCTTCAGGAGCCACTGCATACAAAGACACTGCATATGGGAGATCCACAGACACGGGCTCAAAATCCTGCCCTGTCCCTACTTGCTGAGTGACCCTGAGCAGATCATGTCACCTATTAGACCTCATTCTCCCTATCTACAAAATGGGGTGATGGTTTGACACAGTGGCACCCCCTGAGTGGAATTACGCAGTTGCTGTGGGGAAAGGTCCTGCCCCAGGCTTGCCTTCTAGCAGAGACTCAAATAGCCCCGTGGGGCGCAGTACACACAGGGACCTACTGAGGTTTCGAAAAACCCAAACAGAATGAGTGAATCTGTGATGTTCCGCGAGTGGGGGAGCATACTCTCCTGGGTGAGATCAGGAAGCCTCTGATTGGCAGCTTAGGATGCTGGTCTGCCCCCTACTGCCAGTCCTCCACCGTAGCCCTCCATCATCGAAGCTACTCGGGGGTCCGGAAGGTACTCTGGTGAGTGGGCGTGACAGGGTGGGCCCTCAGGCGTAGCAGAGAGGCAGCTACAAGAATCTTCGTCCCTCTAACACTAGAAAAACTAAGACCTTATGCTTACGGTCTGTTCCGGGCCTGAGCCTTGCTCCATGGGCTGGCTTTCTGCTAGCCCCTCTCCCTACCCTCAGCAGAAGGCTGGCGGCTGACAGGAACTCACCGGCAGACTCGTGGGCAGCTCCTCTCAGTCCCCTACCACGGACGGCTCCTTGCCCAGAACTCAGGAGGGTTGCAGCCAACACCAAGCGATACCAGTGTGCTGACCGCTCAGGAGGCTCCCCAGACTCCTCTCTGAAGACTTCTCTCCAACTGTAGATGAGAAACAGACCCCTCGGGGATCCCTGGCTTGTCTGAAATCAGTGTCAAAGCCCAGCCCTGAGGAGTCCAGCTGAGCTTGGTGGAGCACGCCTTTAATCCCAGCACGGGGCGGGGGTGGGGGGGTGGGGGAAGGGGAGACAGAGGCAGGTGGGTCTCAATGAGTTGAGGCAGTTTGCTCCATAGAGTGAGTACCAGGACAGCCAGGACTACCTAGTGAGGCCCTGTCTCTAAAACAAGCAAGCAAGCAACCAACCAACCAATCAACCAACCAACCAACCAACCAACCAATTAACCAACCAACCAACCAACCAATAAACCAGATACTGAGGCCCATACCTTCTCTCTCTGGTCTCTGTCCTGACTAGGTTTTTTTGTTTTGTTTTGTTTTCTTTTGTATTGTTAATTTGGTTTGGGTTTTGTGACACTGTCTGTTGATGTAGCTCAGGCTGGCCTGAATGCTTGACCCCCAGAGTCCCCTAGGATTACAGTCATGTGCACTTTGAAAATTTTAAACTGTGAGCGGGTGCACAGTTCAGTGGAGAATTCTTGGTCGGAATGCAGGAAGCCTTAGGCAAATCCCAGCATTGCTTAGGAAAAAAAAAAGAGGGGGGGGGTCCCAAAACCTGAAACCTGATCTACAGGTGATTTATTGTCCCCTTTCCTATTAAATAGTATACGTGAAATGCAAGTGCTGTGAATCTAATTAGAGAAATATTTCTTTGTGCACCCATCCCAGATACTCTCAGAGGATTGGATCTGGAAATGTTGAACACACATTGAGATCCTTAATCCAAAATCTGAAATTAAAGATCTAAAATCTGAAACGTTCTGAATATCAACATGATGCCACAAGAGGAAAATTCCAGAGCTGACCTCATGTGACAAGTCAGTCATTGGTGTGATACAAATATCATATAACATTCTCTTTTTTTTTTGTAAAGTTTTATTTCTTTATTTCATGTATGTGAATACACTGAAGCTGTTTTTAGACACACCAGAAGAAGGCATCAGATCCCATCACGGATGGTTGTGAGCCACCATGTGGTTGCTGGGAAATTGAACTCAAGACCTCTGGAAGAGCAGTCAATGCTCTTAACCACTGAGCCATCTCTCCAGCCTGAGTAAAACATTCTTTCTGGCTGAGTATGTGTATGAACATGTGTGTACATATGCACATGCATGTGGGGTCGAAGGTCAACATGACGTGTCTTCTCTGATTGCTTTCCACCTTTGTTTGGTTTTTCGAGACAGGGTCTCTCTGTGTAGCCCTGGCTGTGCTGGAACTCACTCTGTAGACCAGGCTGGCCTCGAAATGAGAGATCCCCTGCCTCTGTCTCTGGAGCGCTGGGATTAAAGGCCAGCTTCACCCACCTTCCTTTGTGAGGCAGGGTCTTTTATTAAACCTGAAGCTCACTCCACTGACTCGGCTGGCCACTGAGCTCGGGGAGTCTGCCCGTCTCTGTCTACCCAGAACTCGGATTACAAATGTGCCCTGCAGCTGCCTTTTGTTTTTAATGTGGTGTTAGGAAAATTGAGCTCATCTTTATGCTTGAGTAGTAAAGATTTTTGCTAGCTGGACATCTCCCCAGGCCCTCCAAGGTATTTCTTTATGCACATGAACATAACTCAAAATAGAAAGTGCCAAATCAGAACCATCTTTGGTTGAAGCATTTTGGTGATGCTCACTTGTTCTTCGCTGCCCTTCGGTAGATGGTTGCTTCTGTCCAGGTGTTCTTGTATGTTTACCTGAGTATGTTTCATATATGTTTACACAAATGGACTGGGAAAAGCGGTGCATATCACTCCAGAATTTTCCAGGGTGTTTTTGTTTTTGAGGATTGTTTTTGTTGTTGTTGTTTGGGTTTTTTTTTAATTTTGTTTCTGTTTTTGAGACAGGGTCTTACTATGTAGCCCTGGCTGCCCTAGAACTAGCTATGTAAACCAGGCTGGAGACAAACTCTCCGATATTTCTAACTCTGCCTTCCAAGAGTTGGGATTAAAGGTGTGCATTATCTTGCCTGGTTAAGATGTATTAATTTGGGGGCTGGAGAGATGGCTCAGCTGTTAAGGGCAGTGCCTGCTCTTCCAGAGGTCCTGAGTTCAATTTCCAGCAACCACATGGTGGCTCACAGCCATCTGTAATGGGATCTGATGCCCTCTTCTGGTGTGTCTGAAGACAGCTACAGTGTACTCATATAAATAAAAATAAATCTTAAAATAATTGTTTTTTTTTTTAAAAAGTTGTATTTATTCTAAAGTTTGTGTGCATCTCTCTCTCTCTCTCTCTCTCTCTCTCTCTCTCTCTCTCTCTCTCTCTCTCTCTGTGTGTGTGTGTGTGTGTGTGTGTGTGTGTGTGTAGAAGAGACCATTTTACCTCTGGAAGTTGGACTGGCAGGCAGTGGTGAACCACCTAGCATGGGTGCGGGGAACCGAATCCCAGCCCTGCACATCCTCCTAACCACCACTGAGCCATCTCCTCAGCCTTTCATTGGTGCATTGAGACAGCACCTCCCCCTACTATATTACCAGTGTAGTCCGGGTTGGTCTCAAACTAGACATGTAGCTAAGGCTGGTCCAGTCTCTCAGATGCCAGGCTTCATTCCATCTCTTTTCTTCTTTGTTTCTGTTGCTGGGGCTTGAACCAGGGCCTCTAGCACGTGTTTTCATGGTTGACTGGTCTTTCTTTCTTTCTTTCTTTCTTTCTTTCTTTCTTTCTTTCTTTCTTTCTTTCTTTCTTTCTTTCTTTCTTTCTTTCTTCCTTCCTTCCTTTCTGCCTTCTTTCCTTCCTTCCTTCCTTCTTTCCTTCTTTCCTTCTTTCCTGTCTTTCTGTCTGTCTTTCTCTTCCTTCCTCCATTCCTTCCTGTCTTTCTTTCTTTTTTTTTTTTTTAAGATTTATTTATTATTATATGTGAGTACACTGTAGCTGTCTTCAGACACCCCAGAAGAGGGCATCCAATCTCATTATGGATGGTTGCGAGCCACCATGTGATTGCTGGGATTTGAACTTAGGACCTTTGGAAGAACAGTCAGTGTTCTTAACCACTGAACCATCTCTCCAGCCCCCTGTCTTCCTTCCTTTCTTTCTTTCTATCTGGAACGGGCCTGGTGTATGTGATGTCCTTTTGTCCCTTGCTGCGGCTCACTGAAATTGTTTCTTTCTCCCACTTTCAGTTTCTAATCAAGTTACCATGAACACCTCTGACACACATGCATCCATGTGTTTCCAAAGACCCAGGACACGCCAGTGAACCTCATTTGGCACCGCTGGCCCTCTGGGCATACTGTCCCCAGTCCTTGCCCAGCCTCACACAGTGAGCAGAGTCTCTCCTTGTCACAGGAGAGGAGACATTCCCTCCAGTATGGCTTCCTCCTCTGCTGATTTCCTCACTGTGTTCTTTGCTTTGAGGTGAACTTCTTATTTGACAAGCCAAGGCTCGGAGCTTGCTGCCACCTTTCTGGGGGTGGGTCTGAGGGCCTTAGGTCGCTTTCCCAGGGAGGCTACTGAGCAGAGCAGTGCTGCCTCCACATGCACTTGGTGACATGCCACAAGTGAGGTCACAGGGCAGCGTGGATGACCTCCCGTAGCCCTGGGGGCTTGGAAGCACCAGCTAGGGGAGAAATGGAAAGTTTCAGCCTGTTCTGTACACCTGTGGGGAAGTAGAAAAGTTCCCTCACCTCAGCAGCTCTGACCTTAACTATTACCACTGACAGCTCTGTCTCCTGTGGATAAGGCCACTGCATCCACATCACATTGGCATCTGAAACAAACAACAAAAACTCACCAAAATACCCTATTAAAGTGAGCTAGTAGTTTTGTTTATTAGTTCGTTTTTAAGACAGGGTTTCTCTGTGTACTTCTAGCTGTCCTAGAACTTACTCTGTAGACCAGGCTAGCCTTCTAACTGCCTCCAAAGGGCTAGGACTAAAAGTGTGCGCCACCACTGCCCCACTGACTCAACAGTTTTTAATATGTACATTTTATGCAGTATTTGGAACAGAACTATACAACTAAATTTATTTATTTGTTTGTTTGTTTGTTTGTTTTAGTTCCAGCAGGGAAGGTGGTACAGGGGACAGAGAAGGCTGGCCCCACCCTCTGAAATAGAAAAGGTTATAGCCTTCCATGTGAAGGGCTGAGGCAGGATTTTCTCCTTTGTCTCTCAAAATGCATTCATTATAAAACCCACAAGGTCTACACAGACGGCAGTCATCACCTGTGTCCTTACTAGTCGACTAAAAGTTGGAACCACACTTGGCAGACCTTTCTCTCTGCCCATTTCGCCCGCTCTCTCTGAGTTGAGCCTACTGTCTTCTACCTTTCTAAGGTTCTGACCCTGTCAGGATCCTTCCCGGGAGTCCACAGAGCTGGCAAAAGCTGCTGCGAGTCCTGGCAGCTGTGGAGACTCCCTGGGACCCAGATCGTGACCCTTCTGTACTTCTGTGCTGTCCCTAGCGGTTTCCTGAGATGACTCTGCTGCCGAAGAAGCCCTGCAAGTCCAAGGCCAAGGGGCTACTGCTGGGCGCTCTCTTTACCAGTTTCCTGTTGCTGCTCTACTCGTATGTGGTACCTCCACTGTATCCCAACACGGCCTTCACGTGAGTGACATCAAAGTGGGCGTGGGGTGGGGCGGCGGTCTACAATGGAAGCTTTCTATTGGACAGCTTCCCAGGGCCACCTGCGCCACTCAGTGTGGGTCTGAAGTGGCAAGGTGGACGGAGCCTGACCCACAGAGCAGGAAAGTCGTTTAGCTCTGTGGCCAGGGCTTGAATTATAATCTGAGGCTCTAACAGGGCCACAGTAGGGTCCAGGATAGAGACGGACTGTGGTTTGTCCCAGAATACTTATCTGACACAAGGGCCCGGATTCGAACTTTTCAAACTTGGGCCTATGTGACTGTGTCCCTCTTCTTAAGCAGCGAGGCTCCCCCGCCTCCTCATGAGGCTGCTCAGCATATATCTAGTGCCGCCTGCACCTCAGTTAGCGGTACTAGGGTAATCTGAAAATTATTGCCAATAGCTGATTTTAACAAAACAAAACAAGGAGCTAAGGAGATAGCTCAGCTGTTAAGATTCTTACAAAGGATCCCAGTTCAATTCCCAGCACCCACGTAGCAGATCACAACTATTTGGAATTCCAGGGGACATGACACCCTCACACAAACATAATATAAGTGCAGGCAAAACGCCAATGTATATAAAATAAAAATAAATAAATTATTTAAAAACAACCCCCCCAATCCCTAATAATCTTGGACAGGAGAAAATTGGGGCTTTTCTAGCACCCATAAAACAATTGGTTAAACCTTAATGGCTGCATGAGAGGATGGTGGCTGCCTGGCTGGTCCAGCTCAAGCTCCTCCCAAGTCCCCATGCCACAGTCACCCCCTGACTTCTCCATCCCTGTCTCCCCCAGGACCTCAGAGGCCACAGCGCCCTGCTCCCCTGTTCCCAATGAGCCAGTGGCAACCACTCCCGCCAACGGCTCTGCCGGAGGGTGCCAACCTCGGCGAGATATTGTGTTCATGAAGACGCACAAGACCGCCAGCAGCACGCTGCTCAACATCCTCTTCCGCTTTGGGCAGAAGCACGAGCTCAAATTCGCCTTTCCCAATGGCCGCAATGACTTCCACTACCCGTCGTACTTCGCACGAAGCCTGGTGCAGGACTACCGCCCCGGGGCGTGCTTCAACATCATCTGCAACCACATGCGCTTCCACTACGAGGAGGTGCGCGGGCTGATGCGGCCGGGTGCCGCCTTCATCACCGTCATCCGCGACCCCGCTCGTCTCTTCGAGTCCTCTTTCCACTACTTTGGATCCCTGGTGCCGCTCACCTGGAAGCTGTCGAGCCGCAACAAGCTGGCCGAGTTCCTGCAGGACCCCGATCGCTACTACGACCCGAACAGCTACAACGCTCACTACCTCCGCAACCTGCTTTTCTTCGACCTGGGCTACGATAGTAGCCTGGACCCGGGTAGCCCGCAGGTGCAGGAACACATCCTGGAGGTGGAGCGCCGCTTCCACCTGGTGCTGCTGCAGGAGTACTTCGATGAATCCCTGGTGCTGCTCCGGGAGCTGCTGTGCTGGGACCTGGAGGATGTGCTGTACTTCAAGCTCAACGCGCGTCGCGACTCGCCGGTGCCTAGGCTCTCGGGCGAGCTGTACCGCCGAGCCACCGCCTGGAACCTGCTGGATGTGCGCCTCTACCGCCACTTCAACGCCAGCTTCTGGCGAAAGGTGGAGGCCTTCGGGCGTGAGCGCATGGCGCGCGAGGTAGCGGAGCTTCGCCAAGCTAACGAGCACATGCGCCGCATCTGCATAGATGGCGGCCAAGCGGTTGATGCTGAGGCCATCCAGGACTCGGCCATGCAGCCTTGGCAGCCCCTGGGCATCAAATCCATCCTGGGTTATAACCTCAAGAAGAGCATCGGGCCGCAACACGAGCAGCTCTGCCGGCGCATGCTCACGCCCGAAATCCAGTACCTGTCTGACCTCGGTGCCAATCTCTGGGTCACCAAGCTCTGGAAGTCCCTTAGAGACTTTCTAAGGTGGTGACATACCCTCCCCACCTCCGGTTTGGCTTCCTGATGCAGAAAGGCCGGGCAGAGAGCCTCTGGTACCTAGCCTTCCCCAGCCACGCCTAGTGCCACCCTGGGGTCCCTAGGGTCATAGCTGTCTGGGACTGGTCTCTCTGCACGAGAGGGCCTAACCGAGAGGTATTTAACTAATTATGCCATTTTTTAAATTAAATCCCCTTTATTTCCAGCCTCCTCTTACAAGGGGAGACTTAGAAGTAAAGAAATTTTATGTGTTTTTTGTTAATTGGCCTCACTGTGGTCTCTGGGTCTCTGGGGGGTGGGACCTTCCGACAGCCCTCTATAGACTAGAATGCAGCAGACAGAAGGCAGGGACCTGGTGTGTTTGTTACTTGCTGAAGTCGTGTGTGGTTCAGAGACTTCCACAAGCTGCCAAAACATGGAAGATCATGTGTGTGACTGAGCGCTGGCTATCCTTCTATGGATGAGTGCTTTGTGGGCAGTATTTCAGCACAAACGTTTAGTGGCCCGGGGATTTTAATTATCTCATGTGACCACTCCAGTAAGGAGGCAATTTTACTGCTCAGGCTATAAAGTACTTGCTGGGCTGTTTGGCAGCAGTGGTGTCCAGATTAGAGCCAAGATTAAAAACAAATGTGTGTGTGAAGTGCGCATGTGTGCACGCGACAGGGAGGCCAGGAACAGTCTGCGGGGCACTGTGCAGCAGGCCCTGAATCACACCATTTCTCAGTGACCACAGTAACTCTTTGAGGCAGACACAATCAGTGTGTCTTTCCAGATGTGGTAACTGACATCCTAAGGGAGGAGGGATTTGCTGGGGGAGGGTCACATCAAATTCAGGACCACGTGCTAAGGGCCCCCTCCCCCAATACTTTTCCATATTCAGTACCCATTTCACACTGTGCCAATGGCCCCTTTCTGGCATCCAACTAGCAGTTTCTGTCTCCACTGCCCCCTTTCACTCACTGCCACACAGCTGCTCTTTAATCTCAAAGATACCCCAGCATCTACCCAATAGCCCACATTTGTCTGAGTCCTTTTGTGGGTTGTGTCCAGAGAGAAAGATGGCTGCCAAGTCAATTGAGCATGGTGGGCTGTCGCCAGGGTCAAGAGTTGGCCGTGTGACTCCCTGCACCTGGTCCCCCACACCCCCAGGTAACAGGGACACAGAAGTCTCAGACTTCCAGCTAGAAGCAAAGTAGCCCTAGTCATAGCTAAGTAACAATTGTGGACTCTCTTGTGCCACGTTCAATCTAAGCGTTGATACACCAAACCAAATGTCTAACAACTCCCTGGCTTTATAAACCAAAATTCAGAAGGTGAACTTAGTTACCCACAGTCACAGAGTGAATAAGTGCCAATGTCAGAACTCCGATGCCAGCCTGAGAGCTGTCAGATCCTAAACCCTCACTAGGTTTGGATTAATTCTCCCTTGGTATTCAGCAGTAGGCCCAGCCATGCGGGGAGATGTTAGGGAGGCCATCTGTTGAGTGGTTACCGATACCATCCTGGCTGAGTGTGTTTGCTTTGTTTTAAGACAATCTCATTATGAAGCCCTAGTTGGCCTTGAACTCACAGAGATCTACCTACCTCTGCCTTCCTAGGGCTGGGGTTAAAGGTGTCCGCTGCCATGTGCTGTGAGATTGTCCTTGTTTTACTCCTGGATATTCCCTATCCCAGATCTCTTTACCTTCCACACAGGCCTGGACCCCCAGCCCACTGGAGCCACCACCTACCTTTCATGACTTTGTAAAGTTATAGTGTTTTCTGCCATCCCCCTACGCAGCCAGGGTTTAAACTATAGAGGGAAAACAAGTAGAACATGGCCGGGACTGGAGGCTGGAGTGGTGGTCAAGAGCACTCTATGCTCTTCCAGAACCCACCTCAGGCGATTACCCACAACCTAGAACTCTTGCTTCAGGGGATCCCATACCCTCTCCTGAGTTTTGTAGGCATCCGCACGCTCGCACATGCACACACACACTCACACACTCTCACACACACAATCCTTTGATGAAAGAGATTATTCCTAGGAAAATACATTTCACCCCAAATCTATATGCTAATTTGCTCTGCTTCTGTTAATCACAGAGCTATTATGGTAAAAATTTGATAATATCCTTGGATTAAGAAACCTCATAATTACATCTCTTTGGGTCTCAAAGAGCCTAGAAATGCCAGTTAAGTATTAGTATATGTTACTATATTATTAACTACTATTGTGATTGACATATCTGAACCATTGAAGATCCAAGGAGAGCATCTTGGCAGAGAGCAGAAGTATGATTCACTCCTCAGCACTTACTGTCTGTTGACCCTGAGAGCTTTGCCATCATTCATACATTTACTAATGTAATTAATATCTGAATGACTGGTTCCCGGGTCATGAGCAGTCTTGGAACATGAGTGATCCTGGCTTCCTCCCCAAGGCAGTGATGGAGACTCAAGAGAGGCTGAGAAACTATCTTAGGGTCACGGAGCAAGGCTGGCAGAGAGGAAACAGCTCAGAAACCTAGATCCATCTGACGCTCAAGCAGGGAAGTCCACGGCCTGAGAGCCAGAGGTCCAAGCTCCTAAGCTTTTGCAAAGTGGCTCTGCCGGTTCCAGTGTGCTTTTGCAGCTCCTGGACAGCAGGGGGTGCAAGGCATTGAGTTTGGTTTCCTCCCGCTGTTCCAGCCCTAGCTGGGCAAGCCAGCACACACTTGTAGCAACTGGGCAAGTTGACCTGATCTGATGTATGCCACCAAAACAGGGTCACAGTTGCCTCCTTCAGAAAAGCCCACAATGTGTTGAGGTCCCTTCTGACCAGGGTCTTACAGATGCCATCAAGTTAGAATGAGTAATTTCACAACCCCCAATCTAATATCTCTGTTGTTCTTATTAAAAAGAATTAAGAATGAAGACAGACATGGCAGTGTACGCCTGTACTGCCAGCATTCAAGAGTCTGAGGCAGGGGATGGAGAAATGGATCAGCGGTTAAAAGTACTGGTTGTTCTTCCAGAGGATGCAGATTTAGTTCCCAGAATATATGTGGTAGTTCATAGCCATCTCTAACTCCAACTCAAGGGGAGTCCTCTTCTGGACTCCATATGGAATGCATACATGCAGGCAAAACATTTATATACATAAAATAAAAAGATATTTAAGATAATAAAGTATAAACACACAGAACAGGACGGGATGCAGCCTAGCTTGCACTGCACTTGCCTGGCATGCAGAAAGCCCTTGGCTCAGTTAGTTACTAGTGCCACATTAACAAGTCATGGTGGTGCACACACTCCTGCTCACACGCTCCTGCACACACGCTCCTGCTCACACACTCCTGCACATACACTCCTGCACATACACTCCTGCTCACAGACTCCTGCTCACACGCTCCTGCTCACACACTCCTGCACACACACTCCTGCACATACACTCCTGCACATACACTCCTGCTCACAGACTCCTGCTCACACACTCCTGCACACACACTCCTGCACACACACTCCTGCTCACACACTCCTGCACACACACTCCTGCTCACACACTCCTGCACATACACTCCTGCTCACACACTCCTGCACACACACTCCTGCTTACATACTCCTGCACACACACTCCTGCTCACACACTCCTACACACACACTCCTGCTCACACACTCCTGCACACACACTCCTGCTCACACACTCCTGCTCACACACTCCTGCACACACACTCCTGCTCACACACTCCTGCTCACACACTACTGTAATCCTAGTAAGCGGCATGTGGAGGAGAGAGGATTGTGAGCATGAGTCTAGCCTGGGATTCATAGAGTTTGAGGCTAACCTAGGCTACATGAGACTGTCTTTCAAAAACAAAGAACTGAAAAAGAGGAAATGCCACATGACTACAGGTAGGAACCAGAGAGACACCAAACGGGGCTGTGGAGGAGCAAGGGGAAACAGCAGCATGCAGGAAGAGGCAAGGACCTTCTACCCAGAGTCTCAGAAGGGATGTGGCTCAGAACCTGATTCCAGACTTCCATCATCCAGGGCTTGTGACAGCCACAACAGGAAGGTTCTCTGTCCATGGGCTGACACTGCCTGTGTGAGACCCTCATCTACCACTCTCCCTTCCCAGTACACATCCACCGTGGCTGCAGGTGGTGCTTGGGAAGAAGCTAGCATAGTCTCTTGTGATGTTGAACATGTTCCCTCTTCCCTCTGTGGGCTGCCTTAGGCTTTTCTGTTGCTATGGCACTGAACTTGGGAAATTTACATGTATGTGCGCTTGCACCTGTGAGGGCCTTGGCAGAAGGGCACGAGGCAGGTGATGCTTCGTAACTCTTGCAAGAGCTTTCCCTGTCTCGTGAAACCGCACCGATCCCAGCGTAGGCTCCCACAATCTCATCACCCACATAGATCCCTCCACCTCTCAGGATGCTTACGCTGGGAACCAGATCCCCATGTGAACTGTAGAAGGGGCAAGCCACAATGAGACAGTCTCAGCCTCCGGACTGCCATGTTTTCAGAACTATCTCTGCTTCCTTCAGGTTTCCAGCCTCCAGCCTCAGCCTCAGCCTCCAGGCTCTGCCAGGGCTCCCTTGGCGAAGCTCTGCTCTCACAGGGTCCAACTGTGCCTCCTGTCTGGGATGTGCTGTCTGAGGGCTCAAGGACAGGGACCCAGTCTTATGGGCATAGTTGATTTCCATGCCTAGACAACTGCCTGGCACATGGTAGGATTGTTTTGTTTTGTTTGAGACAGGATAGCCGGGCAGTGGTGGCACACGCCTGTAATCCCAGCACTTGGGAGGCAGAGGCAGGTGGATTTCTGAGTTCAAGGCCAGCCTGGTCTACAGAGTGAGTTCCAGGACAGCCAGGGCTATACGGAGAAACCCTGTCTCGAGAAAACCAAATCCAAAAAAACAGAAAAAAAAAAAAAAGCAACAACAACAACAACAAAAGGAGACGGAGTGCTGTTTTGTAGACCAGGCTGGTCTTAAACACATGGCCAGTGCTCCTGCCTCAGCCTCCCAAGAGTGAGGATTGCAGATATATGCCATCATATTCAACTAGGTTATTTTTTAAATAGATTTCTCTATTTAATATTGTGACTACACTGTAACTGTCTTTAGATATACCAGAAGAGGGCATCAGATACCATTACAGATTCAGTTCTCTTAACTGTTGAGCCATCTCTCCAGCCCCAGCTAGGTTATTTTTAAAGATTTATTTTCTTATTTATTTAGGAGTTGGGTTTATTATTTATTTTTATGTATTTGTTTATTGTTTGTACATGAGTATGCTGTCACTGTCTTCAGACACACCAGAAGAGGGCATCGGACCCCATTACGGATGGTTGTGGGCCATCTGCGATGAACTGAACTCAGGACCTCTGGAAGAGCGGTCAGTTCTCTAAACCGCTGAGCCATCTCTCCAGCCTGGGTTTATTATTTATAATTTTTAATTATGTGCATGTGTGCTTGTGCGTGAGCATGTGCATATGTGATGTCCCTTGTGGTTACTGGGAACCCAGTTAGGGTCCTCTGCAAAAGCAGTCATCTTAACCTTTGAGCTACTCCTCCAACTCTCTGTAATTTTGTTCTGCTTTGGTTTTTGGTATGGGTTTTGCCTACACGGCTGTGCACCCCAACATGCATGCAGTACCTGCAGAGGCCAGAAGAGGGCACCAGAGTCCACAGAACTAGAGTGAGATTGTGAGGCAAGCTGCCACGTGGGTGTTAGGAATTGAACCCGTGACCTCTGGAAGAGCAACCAATGCTTAACTGCTAAGCCATCTCCCCAGCCCTGGTTTTTAATTATTGATGAAAGATGGAAAGAAAGGAAATGTGAAGGAAGGAGGAAGAGGCAGGAGGGTGAAAGCTGCACTTTTTCCAGGGACAGCAAGGGTTCGCAGCAGCCGTTCGAGCAGGCGGGACAGCGCTAGAAGCCAGCTTCAAGGTGGGCCACCATTAAGTTGTTACAATGACGGAGTTGGTAGGTGCCCAGGCTAGATAACTGGGTGGTCCAGGAAGAGCGCTGGGGTTTCCTGTTGAGCTTAAAATGCCACATTCTATGCAGAGCAGACCAGAACCAACAGCCTCTGGGGCGACACTTGCCCGAGAGTGCCCGACTTGGTGCATCAACACACCGGCTGTGTTCTCTGAATCAGACCCCGCTGCAGTTTGCCGTGCCACCTGACCTGGAACCCAGAGAACTGTTACCTGCCATCTCAGCCCAGCGGGAAGCGATCAGGGACTTGCCCCACCTCAAGCCTTCCTTCATGCTCCTCAAAGGCTGAGGCTGGTTCCTTAGCATCCCATTGCAGAGGGAGGAAGGGAATCAGCAGAGCTGGCAGGCACCCGGCCCGGCACACCCGGCGTCAGCGACTCTTCCTTCGTCACTCAGTCCCTTCTCTAGGGAGAGGAGACATCTGCAGGCCTGAGGGGCCTGGCCAATCCCCGATGACATCAGTGACACTTACGGAGCCCCCCTGACCCCTGCTTGTCTCTACCTTGACCTCAGTTCTGCCTCCACTTCCCACCCAATTCTACTGTGCTAGGTCTTAGGTAAGGCTAGGGTTGAGCTGGGATGGGGGTCAGAGGTAAATGAGAGAAGTGCATTAGCTAGTGCATTGTTGCTCTGTAACAAATAACTCAGCAAGCCTGCTCGGTGGGTCGAGGTGTTTGATGAACTGAGTTAGACCCCAGATCCATGTAAAGGCGGGACGCCACAAAGCTCTTCTCTGGCGTCTATGAACATGCCCAAACATACAACACACTGTTGTTGACTGACTGATAGACTGTATTCTGAGCCAAACAATTGCCATCTTCAGGCATTCAACTGTACGAAGAAGCCCTATTAAAAGACCATTTCAGCTGGACTTGTTGTGGTTCGAACCCCCACCGAATATCCAATGGCTTCCTACAAACTGACAACTCTGCAGGTAACACACACACACACACCACCACCACCACCACCACCACCACCACCAATCAATAATAACAAACAAAAATATCCATATTTTGGTATGCCTAATAGATTGGTTTTAAGACATTCTCCAGTAAATACCAAAACCCCTGGGTGCTCAAGGGTCTCATTTTCTGATATAGCCTACACACTGCCTCTTTGCACATCTGATATTATCTGTGGGTTGTTCATAATAGAATGGAAATACTCTGTGATTGTTATACTACTGCTTACAGAAGAGCCCAAGAAAAAAATCTGTGCATGTCCCACAGATGAAATTTTATTATCATTATTATTTTCTGTATATGGTATTTTGCTTATATGTATGTATGTATGTATGTATGTACGTATGTATGTATGTATGTATGCACACCATGTGCATGCTTAGTACCTGAGGGGGGTCAGAAGATAGTACCAGAACCCCCGGGTCTGAAGTTACAGTCTTGAGTCACCCTGTGTGGGCTGGGAATCGAGCCCAGATCCTCTGTGGTTGCCATCCGGCATTTTGTCACAAGGAAAAGTGATGGATGCATTTACCAACTCCCCTAGGCCCTGCCTCTTAAGGACTCCATGGCCTCTGCACCCTGCTAAGCTAAGGGCTTTGGAAATCCCTCCAGACCCAATTTCCTTATCAGTTCACAGGGAAAACAACTGTTTTCTACTCTGTTTTGAGTATAAGTTTGACAGGATTTGGAAATATCTAGATTACAAAAGTGTGTGTGTGTGTGTGTGTGTGTGTGTGTGTGTGTGTGTGTGAGAGAGAGAGAGAGAGAGAGAGAGAGAGAGAGAGAGAGAGACCCTGAATTCTTGGCTCTATCCCATAGACTGTGGGTGTGAGTAGAGTATGGGAGAAAGTAAGCCAGCTACCACAGGCATTCTTGATCTGCCTCTGGACCACCAGGATGTGAGGGGCTCTGCTACACACACACACACACACACACACACACACACACACACAAAACATGGGGCAACAATTTCCCAAACCATAATCCAAAACAAATCCTCTGTTTTTGGTTACATGATTTATTTGTTTGGATTGGGGAGCAGAAGTGCCACAGCGCCTGTGTGCAGGGCAGAGGACAATTTGTGAGAGTTGGTTCTCCCCTTTCATCGTGTGGGTCTTGGGAATCCAAGTCGGGTGGTCAGGCCTGGTGATTTTTGTGTATTATGGTGTCTTTGTGTGTTATGCTATCTCAAGGCAGGGAAGGCATAGCATCTTGGGTTCCATCCATGGCAGAGGGAGCTTGCTGAGTGTCTTGGAAGATCCCATCTGATCAGGACCCAAACAGTCAGGAACCAGAGACAGACAGCACATTTAAGGTAACACCAACATCAAATGTCAGCCGGCAAGACCTCCAGCCTTGGAGCCACCACCTGGATACCAAGTTTTAAAAACGCAAGTCTGTGGAAGCATTTCACATTCAAACTGTAACAATAGGGAGAGTGGAACCTTGGCCTTTTCTCTCTTTCATTGCAGTTGTGGAGAAAGGATTTGGTTCTGCTGTGGTGGGCTGCCTGCTCCCCAAAGACTGAAAGCAGCAGGTCCACCCAGATCATGAGCTTGTATGCACGTATGTGTATTTGCATATGTGTAGAGGCCAGAAGCGACAGTGGGTGTTTTCCTCAATTGCTACACCTTTTCTTTTATTTTTTAAGATATATTTATTTATTATATGTAAGTACACTGTAGCTGTCTTCAGACACTCCAGAAGAGGGCATCCAATCTCATTATAGATGGTTGTGAGCCACCATGTAGTTGCTGGGATTTGAATTCAGGACCTCTGGAAAAGCAGTCAGTGCTCTTAACCGCTGAGCCATCTCTCCAGCCCCTACACCTTATTTTCAAGGCAGTGTCTCTCACTGTTTCAGCTCTGCTGGCTGCCCAGTGAGCCCCAGGTATCCTCCTGTCTCTGGGATCCCAGCACTGGAGTTACAGATTGGGAAGTAAGAGTTCAAACTCAGGTCCTCACAGTAGGGCAGCAGGCACTGCAGGGGCCGAGCTATTTCCCCAGCTCCACAATCCTTTCCCTTTTGTAAAATAGAATCTCCATCTCCAAACACTAACCCCATCGCCCTTCTCCTAGGCACACCCTCCACTTGACATTCCACTCACCGCCCATCCCAGTCACCCTCTCCCCCAATCCTTCTCCCAACCTCCATCCCCTTCTTCTCTGAGGAGGTGAGTGCCTCCCTGGGTATCTCCCTAACCCTGACATTTCAAGTCTCTGTGATGCTAGGCACTTCCTCTCCCAGTGAGGCTGGACAAGGCAGCCCAGCTAGAAGAACATATCCCACGCACAGGCCACAGCTTTTGGGATAGCCCCCATTCCAGTTGTTCAGGACTCATATGGAGACCAAGCTGCACATCTGATACATATGATTGGGGAGGCCTAGGTCCAGCCCATGTATGTTCTTTGGTTGGTGCTTCAGACTCTGAGAGCTCCAAGGGTCCAGGCTAGTTGACTCTGTTGGTCTCCTGGTGGAGTTCCTATCCCCCTTGGGATCTCAATCCTTCCTCCTATTCTTCCCTCAGAGACTTTCCTGCTTTCTATACAATTCTAAGAAGTTCCTGGGAGTGGGATTATGTAACAAATGATTGGCCCATGGAATCTTCATCTAGTATGATCTGTCTGCGTGTGTGTTCATTGCACCAGTGCAAGGTTCAGCCACACTGATGCTTGTGACTGTAGGATAGCAAATGAGGTCCTGAGGGGATGTGTGTCATTGACATGAGCTGTCCGTGTCGAGGATCAGAGCCTCAGACTCAGGAAGTGGCAAAGCCTTCCCCAGGGCAGGCTCAAGGACATGGTAAATGGTGACCTCCCTTCTCAACTTGGGTGTGTCTACTTTTCAATTGCTATGACAAAATACTACAGCCAAGGCAACTTATAAAAGAAAGTATTTAATTTGGGGCTTATGATTTCAGAGGGTTAGAGCCCATAACCTTCACGGAGCATGGCAGCAGGTGTGCAGGCAGGCATGGGACTGGAGCAGTAGCTGAGAACTTGCTCTACAATCACCAGCCAGAGAAGGCAAGACCAGTGACACACCACCTCCAACAAGGCCACACCTCCTAATCCTTCCCAAACAATTCCATCCATCGGGAAATGAGGATTTAAATATATGAGTCTATGGTGCCATTCTCATCCAAATCACCACAATCCACATCTTGACGCCCATAAGCCTGTGGCCATATCATAATACAAAACACAATTAATCCAACTGCAACTCTCTCTCTCCTCTCTCTCTCTCTCTCTGGCTGATTCCACACCTTCTCTGCAGCTCTCCTCAGCAGACATCGTCCATCTCCTGACCTTCACATCTCTGGAATTTCCAGAGATATCCAGGCTTCGCTTCCACAGTTTCTCTTGGGTCCTCCATGAAGAGACTCTTCTGCCACAGGGCTGGCCTCAGTGCCTCAGGGACTTTCCTTAAGTGTAGAAGAAGATTCCACAACCTCCTTACTCTCTATCCATCACTGAACCGATGCTGACACGTTTGACTACCTGCTTGGGATGGAGCGGGAGGGGGCTGGGGCTATCCCTGGATCACATTTGCATAAGTTTTAGGAACAGGAAATCCCATAGGCCTTTTCATTTTGCAAATGGGAAGCTTGGCTGGTAGGGTCTTGCCCCAAGGCCTCCCTCTCTTCATTCCATTTCAGATGCGGCCTCTCCTTAATCTCCTTCCCTCTTTCAGCACAAGCCTTTGCTCCAACATTAAACTTCCCAGTGCCCTGTACTCCTCAGACTGAACACTTTGTACTTGTTTTTGCTTTACTTGCTCTTTTTTTTTTATTGTAGATCTGCATAAAGAACGATTGCTAATAACTACCAGACACAGTCAACACTAGGCTGTCTTGAAATCTCCTCTTCTAAGGAAATTAATCCATTATCTTTCAATTTAACCTCTGGCAGATTCCTAGGACAAGGACAAAAAGTCTTTGCCAAAATATCACAAGAATGGTCCCTAGCCCAGCAGCTGTTACTGTCCCCTCTGAAGCCTCTTGAGCTGGGCCTTCATGGTCACACATCTCTCAGCACTGCTGTCTTCCAGGCTCCCACTGGATGACCCGTCAAGTCCCACCTATAGCATTCCATCACTCTCCTAGCCCAAAGTCTTCTACATTCATCCAAAAACTACTTGGCCAGACCTGTTTCAGCAATACTCCATCTCCTCATATCAGCTTCTGACTTAGTTGCTTTTCCATTGCTGTTACCAAGGCAACAAATAAAAGAAAGTGTTTAACGGGGACTCACATTTCCAGAGGCCTACAGTCTATACCATGTGGCAGGGACTGAGGTAGCTGGGAGGGAACTGTGGTGCTGGAGCAGTAGCTAGGAGCTTACATCTGATCTATAGACATAGGCAGAGAGAGGCAGAGGGAAAGAGGAAGGGGGAGGAAGGGAGGGAAGGAGGGAAGGAGGAAGAGAAGAGAGAGAGAAAGAGAAAGAGGGAGGGAGGGAGGGAAGGAGAGGGAGACGGGGAGGAAGGGAGGAAGGGAGAGGGGGAAGGAGGGAGGGGGGAGGGAGAGAGAGAGAGGGGGAGAGAGAGGGAGAGAGAGAGAGAGAAAGAAAGAGAGAGAGAGAGAAGAGAGAGAGAGAGAGAGAGAGAGAGAGAGAGAGAGAGAGAGAGAGAGAGAGAGAGAGAGATGATATAGGCATTTTGAAATCTCAACATCAAACCCAGGGTCACACCTCCTCCAACAAGAGTACCCCTCCTAATCGTTCCCAGACAGTTCAAAAACTAGGGTCCATGCATTCACATAGGAGCCTGTGGGGAACATTCTCAAATACTGGCAGGGTGTGCAGAAAATGTCCACTCTCTTTCTTGCCCCAGAAGTTGACTGCATGAAGACTGCTCCCCCACAGCCTGCTCTTGTGGAGGTTCGCTGCACGGACCTCCTTGTTCAGCTGCAAATGGTGACCTCTTAGGATCTGATAAGCACACTGAGTTTCTGGGGTGCTGTGGCCTATCCATCAGAGAGGACCCCCACACCATGCAAAGCACAGTATAAGACAGAATATCATTCTTTACTGGGAGTGGTAAACATATTAGTAATATCAGCACACTTGGAAAACAGGCAGGAGGATCTCTGGGAGTTCAACATCATTTGTACAGCCAAATGTCAGGCCGGTCAGGACTACATAGTAAACCCTATCTCAAAAAGTATAAATGAAGAAATAATGATGATGATGATGGTGGTGGTGGTGGTGGTGATGATGATGATGATGATAATCATCTTTTTCAGGCTGAATAAGATTCTATTATGTGGCTCTGTTCCGGTTTGTATAACTGTTCACCTGAGGATGGACATGTAGGTGGCTTCTGCACATTATTCATGATTAATGCCTGTTCCAGACTCACCTTGCAGACTTTTAGGGGCCACACAAGAAGAGTGAAACAAGAGTCTTGGTAAGTTGCCCAGGCTATCCTTGAACTATCAATCTTCTTGTCTCAGCTTCCTGAGTCCTGGGATTACAGGTATGCACTATCAAACCTGGCTACCTTGTCAACTCACGCATACAGTGTTTTCATGCATACAGTAAAATACATACCAGCATATGTAACATGTGCAAATATACTACCATGTGTAAATATACTTCATATTATGTAACACATACTTTGGTAAAAGTCTTATAAAACACAAGTGAGTTGCCATGTGATTCTGCAACTATTCTGGTCAGCCATATTGGGTGTGGCTCTACAAGTGCTCTGTCCCAGCAGGTTCTGCCCCGCCCTTTATAATGACTGCACAGTATTTCACAGCATAGACAGTCTCCTTGCTTTTTGAACCAGTCACCTCAGGAAATGTCTTTCTAAGGCAGATCTTAAGGATAACGCTGCTATAAAGTCTTAAAGGAGAGCTAGGGAAGCCACAACCCCAAGACTCCAAAAGAGGAGCCTGGCCCCACATCACAAGCCAATGACAGTTTCTGCTGGTGTCCCTCTAAAGTCCCTTTAAATATACACTGTAACAGATCCACACAGCAGAATATTATTCAATCTGAAAAAGGTTGTCATTGTTATTATTTCTTATTTTTATTCTTTGAGATAGGACTATGTAGTTCTAATTGGCCTGACATTTGGCTATGGTGATGAGGTTGAACTTCCAGTAATACTGTTCTTCAAGTGCCAAGATAACTGATATGTTTGCCACTCCTAGTAAAATATCAAAACAAATGGTCTTTGTCTTGCTTTGTTTTAACTAATTGTGTGTGTGTGTGTGTGTGTGTGTGTGTGTGTGTAAGTGTGTAAGTGTACCATGATGCACGTGTGGCGGTCAAAGACAGTTTGTGAGAATTGGTTCTCTCCTTTCACCGTGTGGATTCTGAAGATTAAACGCATGTCTTCAGGCTTGGTGAGCAATCACTGTCACTAAAGCCGTTTAACTAACCTGTGCTTTGGTCTTTGAAACAGGATCTCATGTAGACCAGGCTGGCCTCAAACTCATTATGTAGCCTAGAAGGACCTTCAACTGCCTCTGGTTGCCAAGGGCTGGGATTTCAGGTGGGCAACATGCAGAGTGGGAAATGACCTTTTAATTTATCCTCCTTATGTATTCACGGTCAAGACCAGTGTTCCCAAGACTGGGGAGATGGCTCAGTAGGCACAGTGTGTGGCATCAGGGCCTATGTTCAAATCTCAACACCCACTTAAAAGCCACATAGAGTGGCCGTAAAGCTGACAGAGACAGGGGAGCCTTAAGGCTTGCTGGCCAGCCAGTCCAGCTGAACTGGAAGGCTCCAGGCTCAGTGAGAGACCCTGTCTCAAAAAACAAGGTGAAGTGATTGAAGAAGACACTCAGTGTCAACCTCTGGCCTTCCAACATGGACACACAATACATTTGAGCACACACACACACACACACACACACAAAACCATGCACATCAGAAACCTCTTCACAGACACACCAGAGATGTGTCAGCTCAGTGATTTTTTGTTCGTTTGTTTGTTTCGGTTTTTTCGAGACAGAGTTTCTCTGTGTAGCCCTGGCTGTCCTGGAACTCACTCTGTAGACCAGGCTAGCCTCAAACTCAGAAATCCACCCGCCTCTGCCTCCCAAGTACTGGGATTAAAGGCGTGCGCCACCACCGCCCGGCTCAGCTCAGAGATTCTTAATCCAGTCAAATTGACAATGAGGGTGTAGGAATTCTGATGACAAGATACACTCACCCTGGGAAATGTGTCCTCAGGTAACTTGCTGTGGCTGCACAGAGTGTACTTAAGTGACAGTATGATGTCAGTGTGGTATTATCTATGTTACTGTCCTTGTATATGTAATAAATTATGATTTTTTTAAATGATAAAGTCTGCCTATGTAACACAGGCTAGCCTAGCTCTTACAATCCTCCTGTTTTGAATTATTAATATGCACTATGTATTTGACATTGTGTCGGATAGTTTTGTCACAACTTGGTACAATCTGAAGTCATCTGAGAGAAGGGATTCGCGATTGCAGAAATGTCTCTGTAAGATCAGGTTGTAGGCAAGCTGGTAAGGCTTGAGTTCCTGTCCCAACTTCCTTGGATGCTGAACAGTTTGGTGGAAGTGCAAGCCAAGTAAACTCTCTTCCCTGTCTTTCTGGAAAGGCAGAAGCTAATGCACAGGCAGGGGTGGAGTCCCGCTCACTGGCTGCTCCCCATGGCTTGCTCAGCCTGCTTTCTTACAGAACTGAGGACCACCAGCCCAGTAGTGGCACCAATTACTATGGTCTGGGCCTTCCTACATCAGTCACTAATTAAGAAAATGCCCTACAGGCTTGCCTACAGCTCGATCTAATAGAGGTTTTTTTTTCTCAGTTAAACACCAGTATCACTAGCTTGGGCCAAGTTGACATAAAACTAGTCAGCACAGAAAAGATGTCCCAATGTCAGGACCTGTTCCTTGATGATCTGACCTCAATCTCTTTGAGTCCTGTGACCTCATGGTTCCTTTCCTTTCTCATGTGGCTTTCTTTTGGTGATCTCCTTCACCTAGAATGTTCTCTTACCATCTCCACCTAAGAGGTTCCGTTCAACACCATCTGCTCTGAGAGTCAATCCGGGACTCCCTGTTACAGAGGTCATGATTAGATCTCACTTAGGGGAGTTTATCTTTCAACAGCCAGGGTAGGTGATCATCAAGGATGTAGGACTTAAGTTACAGTCAAGGCAAGGTTTCAAACCCTGACTCATCTCTCCTAGCTTCCGAAGCACAGGCTTTGCTTGTGTAACACGGGGACGTTAGTTCAATGAAGATGCCCATGTCTCCCAAGCCTGACCATTAAGAGACTGAAACAGTCACAGAAGAACATACCCAATGGGAACTGTGGGGCTGGATCTGTGGGGAGCAGGCTTAGAGCAAGAGGTGGGTGGAGGCATGTCCAAACCCTGGAAATCTCATCCTCATCCTCCCTCTCTGTCCTGGGCCTGCATGTCCCAGTCAGTGCACAGTCCCCCTTGACCTATGCATGCCCCCTGTCCTGTGACCCATGCCTCGTGCCCCCACCCTTGCCCCATCAGAGGAGGTCACGCAGCCTGGTAAGCAAACAGTCCTATATAGCAGCGTCTGGAGTTCCTCTTTATGCCAATGAGGCATCCCCAGCACCCTGACCCTGAGCTAATGAAGCCCACTCCCCCCTCCCCCATAGCCCCTGCTCACGCCCCTCCACCTCAGTTAAGGGAGCTTTTCACTTCCGTGCTCACAGGTTGCCTGAGGTCTCTTGTCACCCCTAGCAGTTCCTGTCTCAATTTCCTTCTCAGGCCCCGAGTCTGATCTTGGACCAGGTGATCATAGTGTTAAGGGAGTGTGGGCGGAGTGGGAACAATGGACAGAGAACAACGTCTGAAAAGAACACAGCAGGCTCTGTCTGAAGAGCCATTCCCTTGGCAGTGTAGGGAAGAGGTGAGAGGAGCGGTCCACTGAGATAAGAGGCCCTGTGCTGGGCGGAAGCAGTGGGATGCTCTAGGGCCCCCAGACTCTCCTCACCCAGTGCCATGCTTCTTGGGAAAGGTTGAAGACCTCTTAGCTTGTTGAAGAAAGAGGCAGAAGTTCTAGGGTGGTCTCATGGCTCCAGACCCCCAGCCCATGTCTTTCCTGATCCTGGATCTCAAGAGCAGTTTACTCAGGTACCCCTTACTCAGCTTTCTTCATGCCCTGCCCCTACCACCTCTACAGTCGGTCCATCATCTCCTTTCCTGGAGAGTAGGGTGTGAGGCGTGAACCAGGCCCCACTTTTCTTTGAGATCTCCCTTGAATAGCTCTGTGTTGAGCCCTAACACCCTTAGAGCCAAACTTTCTCTCTCCCGGGCAGACCCAGATCTGAGGCCACTTGCTAGGTTCTATGCCACGCAGTTACTCCATCCAAGTGTCACCACAACCAAGACCTACCTAGTGGAGGGACATCCAGTGGCATCTGTCTAGCTAAGAAGATATCTGAAGGCTGAGACCAATATAACTATGGTATAAGGATGGAGCGAGAAAGCTCCCATGAAGTCCTTTGTCCATCATGATGCAGGGGCCCTGTCTGCCGAAACATTTTCTGTTGGCAGGTCACCCTCTCTAGCTAAAGCTGCCAGTGCAGCACCTGTGACACACGAAGAGGCAGAGACTTCAAGAACACCTGTGAGCCAGCCATGGGTGTAGAATGTGGGTCACATCGTGACAACACCAGTATCAACCTTCTCAGCTCCTGAGGCAGGCTGAACTCGGGGCACAAGGCAGGGAGGGGTAAGGATGTATCTGAGGAGGAAATACCTTAGTCAGGTTTCTAGTGCTGCCATAGACACTGTGACCAAAACAGCTTGGGAGGAAAGGGTTTATTTCAGCTTAAAACTCTCAGGTCACACTCTGTCACTGAGGGAAGTCGGGGCAGGAATCAAAGCAGGAACATGGACGCTGGAGCAGAGGCCGTGGAGGGGCGCTGAGTACCAGGTTGTTCCCCATGGCTTGCTCAGCCTGCTCCTCTATACCTGCTAGAACCAGCAGCCGAGGGGTGGCACTGCCACAGTAATCTGGGTCTTTCCGTGCCAATTATCAATCAAGAAAATGTCCCTCACCCTGTCACCATTTTGACACTTTGGGTCTGAGTGAAGCTGAGATGGAAGGAAGGAAGGAAGGAAGGAAGGAAGGAAGGAAGGAAGGAAGGAAGGAAGGAAGAAAAGGAAAGGAAGGGAAAGAAAAGAAAAGAGAAGAGAAGAAAAGAAAAGAAAGGAAAGGAAAGGAAAGGAAAGGAAAGGAAAGGAAAGGAAAGGAAAGGAAAGGAAAGGAAAAGAAAAGAAAAGAAAAGAAAAGAAAAGAAAAGAAAAGAAGGCCCCATAGACTTGCCTACAGCTAATCCGCTGGACACATTTTTTCAACTTCTTCCTTCTTACACGATCTATTTAGGCTGGTGTCAAGTTGATGAAAATCCCAAGCAGGACAGGGAGGCACCTGTTCTCCAAACCACTGACCCAGATGATAAAATGTCCTCTGTGCCAACAGCAGCTAAAGTTTGAGGTCCCATGACACGCAGGTTCAGGGAAGAACTTGTGAGCGACCTGGAACATGGGACTCAGGCAGGCAGAAAGCCACAGCACAGCAGCCAAGGCCTGGCCCTGCTTCTCGCACCTGGGTTCTAGTCCTGGCTTTGCTGCTGGGTGACCCCAAGAAATGGGAGAGCCCAAGATCCAACATGGCAGCCGCTCATCTCTGCACCTGGTGGTACTTGGTGTGTCCCACTGCACCAGGGCCATGGACAAAGCTCCCAAAGTGAGTGACTTGAACGACTCTATTCTAGAGACGGGAAGTCAGAGAGATCAAGGGGTTCCCCGAGTTAGTTCCTTCAAGTACTAGGAGGTCGCATGCCTTTCCCTGGCTGCTGACTGTTCGCTGTAATCTTAATGTGTGGAGGCATCACCCCAACTTCAGCCCTCATGGGGTGTGGCTCCCTCTGTGTCCAAATTGTCCCCCTTCTGCAGCACTGGATATGAAACCCCGGGGCCATGTGAACGCAAACCCTCCCACAGAGCTCCATCGCCGGGCAACGTGCTCCTTTTTATAAGTTTGTACTGGATCCACACTACACACTCAACTCCCATTAGGTGCCGCTAATGGCTCCACTGCTCTTAAACCCATTACGGCTGTGACAACTCTATTTTCAACCATGGTCACTTTGGCGCTGCTGGGCATTGGCATTTGCCATTTGGATAGAGGAGGGCATGATTTAATACCAGTCTAGGGTTACTGAATGCTCAGGAGTCTGGGAGTCTTGAAATGCACAGTGTTAAACATACATTGGATTTAAAAGATTTAGAACCCTCTCCCAAAATACGGCACAGCTCGATATTACTTGAATATTAATGTGATCGTTTACCTTATTTCTTAATCACATTGCTCATGTGTTGAAGTGGCAACATTGTAGATTTATACTTTGAAGTTTTTTGTTTGCTTGTTTGTCGTATGTGTGTTTTTTCCAGACAGGGTTTTTCTGTGTAACAGAGCCCTGACTGTCCTGGATTGGCTGTATAGAGTAGGCTGGACTCGAACTCACAGAGATCTGGCTGCCTCTGTCTCCTGAGTGCTGGGATCAAAAGTAAGTTCTTTTTGGGTCAGTGCCTGTGGTCCCGAATCCTGCCTTGCCTCTGGGGTATGGGAGCGCTGCTTGGGCAGGAGAACTGGAAGACACTAGACTACATCTGATCCTAATCTGCCATTGGGCGCTGGGCTCGTGGGAGGTAAACAACACACCAGCCAGGGGACAGGAGAAGGCAGCCTTGGGGGGGGGGGGGGGCTCAGCCGGGTGAGAAACTGCATAGGCTGGGGTTCCCTGACTCCTGGGCATCCAGGCCACACTGGAAACTGTGCAGAGTCAGAAGCGGAGGGGACCCAAGAGCCTGTGAGGAGAAGCCCTGAGCCAGGGTTCCCCAAACTCCTGGAAATCCAGATGCCCCCGGAAGTCGAGGGGAGCTGGGAGCAGAGGGAGCCCACGGACTGAGAATGAAGCCCACGGACCAAGGGCAGATGGTCAAGGGGGATAGGGAAGGGACGACTCTGGCAGGGGGGTGCTCTGGCGGCAGGGGGTGGGGAGGTCTTGCGTGGGAGGCAGGGGACTTTAGCTCAGTGGAGGCAAGTCTGGGAGCTCAGAGTGTCCTCTGTGGGAGACTTAAGTGGCTCAGTTCTGTAGACAAAGGCTGCATGCTCCCCAGGGCGGTTCTTGAAGAAAGAGACAGTCCATACTTATTCGTACTGTTTATCAACTGTTCATCATGGAAAATGGGTGCATACCACGTCCCCAGAGTGGACTGGAGATTAAATACCTTTTGCAGGAAGGGATGCCGGGAAGTGAAGCTTATTGGCTAAGCCCTCAGAGCCATCTGGATGCCTCATTAACATGGAGAACTCTGTTCTGATCTACTGGTGAATATTGGTCACGTTCCTATGTGGGGAGTGTGGTCGCTCGCACGGTCCAGGCCAGGAATCTGTAGGGAGCAGGGAGCTGCCGTCTGTCCTCAGATGGGTGCCGAGGTGCTGGGGTCTCTGAACCCACTCAACCTTCCCAAGTTTCCTGGCACGGTCCACTGCCCGACAAGTGGCAGTTTTGCCACGAGCAGTTTCCTGCTGTCCTGGATGAGGTAATGTGGAATGCAAAGCACTTGTAAATGAATTTCCCCTCCTCTAGTGGCTTGAAAATTTCAGGTGGCAGGGTGACTCATATTATTTTTCTGTTAGTCAGCACTGAACTAATATTGACAAGCCCTTAGAGCAGACCTGGTGAGCAGAGCTGGCTAAACATAGGCCTGTCTTTGCAGGAGACAGTCACTGGGGACTTTTTCCTTTCCTCAGAGATGGGAAAGTTAAGCAGGCTCCTTTCCACTTTTAATCCTTTACTGAGTGGATTTGTCTCACCTCCCAGGAGTATGAGGCACACACCATCTGGTCCCATTGATTCATGGTTATTTTTTCCCTGTATTACAAATGCTTCACCAACTACATCAAGTACCATATAGTTTATTTAAACTTGTTTCAAATTTCTGTTAAAAATGCATGTTTGTGTGTGTGTGTGTGTGTGTGTGTGTATACATTTCTGGGTTTTACTTTTTTTCTCATTGGGGTGTGTGCATGTGTGTATATGTGTGTCTGTGTATAAGTGTGTGTGTCCCATGATGTGAGTGTGGAGGTCAGAGGAGACCTCTCAGGAGTTTGCACTTTTCTTCTAGTTTGTAGGTCCCAGGGATGGAACTGACTCATCAGACCTGGTGAGGAAATTCATTTACAAGTGCTTTACTTGCTGAGTCATCTCTCCAGACCTATATATAGTCAATAGAATTTTAAATCTCAACTATCTTCCATCAGGATTGTCATTGAGCAAAGTGGTAAAATGTTTGAGGAATCTGTTAAGTGTTGTCATTTCTAGAAAAACAGTGCTATTCCTGCCCGTAATATGTGACACTCTCAGGGCTGGAGAGGTGGCTCAGTGGTTAAGAGCACTGGCTGTTCTTCCAGAGATTCCCAGCACCCATACGGTGGCTCACAACCATCGATAACTCTGTTTTCAGGGGCTCTGACACCCTCTTTTAGATACTGTATATAGGTGGTTCACAGACATATATACATGAAATTAAACTTATACATAAATTATTATATATTATATTTATATATATACACATGCATGAATGTCTCCATTTCACCAACTCATAACTAATACTATCATCATTTTTTACAAAGTGCCTGTGTTGCTTGTTTTCTTTCTGATATCTCTGGGGTGTAAGGCATCTCACTGCTCAAATACCTGTGAACATCAAGACCTGGGGTGGAAGCAGTCAGCCTCCTGATGGACTGTGTGTTTGCTTCTCTGAGAATCAAAACTCGCGATTCTCTTTCCGTTAGTGCCTTATTTTTCTCATAAATTTTTTATTTGTTCTTAATGAACATACCAATCTTTGTACATTTGCTTTCTGCAAATTCACCCCAGCAGATAAACAGAGTCTCATGTAGCCCAGGCTGGCCTCCACTGTCTAAGTAGCCAAAGATGACCTTGAATTCCTTGTTTCCACCAGATTCTAATGTTACAGCTGGGCGCCTGTGTAACGTTTTCTTACGAAGCAGGCCCTCAGACTGAGGGTATAGCTCAGTGGCAAAGCCACTACCAAACACGTGCAAGGCTCTGAGGTCTATTTCTTTGTTTATTTATGGTATGAATGTTTGTCTGCATGGATGACTGTGCTCCACATGTGTGCCTGGTGCCTGCAGAAGCCAAAGATAGCATCAGACCCCCTGGAACTGGAGTTGTAGATGGCTGGGAATCACCATGTGGGTGCTGGAAATTGAACCCAGATCCTTTGGAAGAGCAACTGTGTTCTTGATTGCCGAGCCATCATCTCTGGGCTCCAATTTATTTATTCTTATTTTATGTATATGGATATTTTGCCTGAACATGAGTATGGGTGCTGTTAGGCCAGAGCCCCTGCTCATCCATTGCACATGCTGGGAAACCCCATCTGCCCTCATCCTTCCCCCATCCTACCCTCCAACCTCCCCAACCCCCACCAGCTTGAAGAAAGCCCTGGGTTAGCATGTCATCACTCCTTGACTCCAAGTTTCCCTCAACCCACCCAAGAGTGCCTGCCCAGGGTCTCAGTTTTGTTTTGTTTTTAAAGATTTATTTACTTATTATATGTAAGTACACTGTAGCTGTCTTCAGACACTCCAGAAGAGGGCCTCAGATCTCATTACGGATGGTTGTGAACCACCATGTGGTTGCTGGGATTTGAACTCAGGACCTTCAGAAGAGCAGTCAGTGCTCTTAACCACTGAACCATCTCTCCAGCCCCAGGGGCTCAGTTTTTGACCAAGTAGGGACATAATCCTAGCCCCAACTGACACATAGATACACTTTTTTTTTAAAAAAGATGACTTAGTATGGAGTCCAGGACCTCTCAGTCCTCCCACTTCAGCCTCCCAATTATGCTGGAATTACAGTCATGTGCCACCACACACTGAACTGCTTAATAGCTGCATTCAAAAAAATACGTATGTTTGTGTGAGTGGATGTGTGCGCGCCATGTGATGCGATGCCCTAGAAGGCCAGAAGAGGGCGTCAGATCCCCTGGACCTGGAGTTACAGGCTGGAGTCACAGCTGTGAGCTGCCTGCTATGGATGCCTTAGAACAAATCTGGGTTTTCTGTGCGAGCAACAAGCACTCTGAACCACTGCGCCACTTCTCCAGGCCTGGGTCCCTGGACTCCCAAAAGGGAGAAAGAACAAACAGAACATAAGAGGGTTTGTAGGTCAGTGAAAATATTCCTTCTGAAACCACAGCTGGAGACATTTCACTTGGCAGTTCTTAACCCTCACTGACTCCTAACACTGCCCTAAAGAAAAATCTATCAATTACAAAATAGGCCTTTCACTCCAGGACTCACCAGGCAGAGGCAGGAGGATCTCTGTGGGTTTAAAGTCAGCCTGGTCTACAGAGTAAGTTCCTGGCTGGCAAGGGCTGCATAGTGAGTCTCTGTCTCAAAAAATAAAAACTATGAAAAAATAAAATAAATGCATTTTGTGCTGGTCCACTCCGAGTCCTTTCATCCGAGGAGTAGCTCAGTCTATAACAGGCTTGTCCCGCGTCCCAGCTCCAGAGCCGTATAAACCAGTGTCGTAGTTAGGCCTACTATGGCTTGGACAAAACAACATGACCAAAGCAGCTTGGGAGGAAAGGGTTTATCCAGCTTACACTTCCACATCACAGTTCATCATCAAAGGAAGTCAGGACAGGAACTCACACAGGGCAGGAACCTGGAGGCAGGAGCCGATGCAGAGGCCATGGAGGGGTGCTGCTTACTGGCTAGCTTCCTATGGCTAGCTCAGCCTGCTTTCTTATAGAACGGAGGACCACCAGCCCAGGGCTGTCACTACCCACAATGGGCTGGGCCATCCCCCCACTGATCACTATAGGTTTGCCAATAGCCCAATCCGATGGAGGCACTTTCTCAATTGATGCTTCCTCCTTTCTGATAACTTTAGCTTGTGTCAAGTTATATAAAATTATCCAGTATACCAGATATGATGGCACCTGCCCATAATTCCTTCACTGGGGAGGAGAAACAGGAGAATCAAGGGTGTAAATTTCTCCTTGATTACATAGTGAGTTTGAAACCATCTTGGTCTACATAAGAACCCTGTCTCTCTCTTTTTTTTAATGTGTAGTTTGTATATTTTGGAATATCTGAAATTAAGATATAAACATATATATAATCAATAGGAAATTGAATGAAATATTTACTGTTTCTGGTGCTAAGTCATCGAAACCTGATTTGCTGTTTCTACTTAGCACAGACCGTTCTTGCAGGTGACCAATCACATCTCCAACGGGCAATAGTCCCACCTGGGCCCATGCTTGCTCATCTCCTCTCTAGAACTTGATTTGACCCGTGGAGGACAAGGGGGAAGGTCTCAGTGGCCTGTTTCACTGTCTCCTCCCTGCTCCCTTGCCACCCGCCTTTCGGAAAAGTCATGCCAAGGTAGCCTGTGTTTTCTCACCCTACCCAGAGAGGTCAGCCTCCTCCCCCCACCCCTGGCCCTCTCCCTCCCGGAGGCTCACCACCTGGGCCATCCTGCAGTTCCTGCCTATGCCGACTGCCTTCATAAGAGTTTTGAAACTATGTCCGTAACAACGAAGTGTGACATGCCAGGCATTCTGCTAACACAGGAGACACATCTTACCTAATCCTTCCTAACATCTGGAGGGCTGGAACCATTTGGCAAATAAGAGCTCTCCTGGCCAGCCTGTGTCCAAGGTCAGGGGGAGGGGCCGGACTCTCCTTAGGCAAAAGGACGCAGAAGTGGTGACATCCTCGACTCCCACTTGGCTCAGTAAGGGTGAGCTCCGTGAACCTGTCCTTAGGTGAACACTTTAACACCCACTCCACACACTCGCCTACAATCCTACCCTCTGAGTGGCAGAGCCCTGAGCGTGTGAAGACCTGGAGGCGAGGGCCACCTCTTGAGGTCTGGTCACCTCTCTACCCCATTAAGGTAGGCTCGATGACCTGGGGCAGATAAAACAAAACAAAAACAAAAACCAGGGAGCACTGGGTAGGGCGGGGCAGGAACAGGGACTCTCCCTTGGGGCGGGACCAACAGGAGACCAGCTAAGTAAAGCCGGTAGAGGGTGGCAGCGGCTGAGGCCCAGCAGAGAGCACCATGAGCGGACAAGTCGGGGACCTGAGCCCACAGCAGCAGGAGGCCCTGGCCAGGGTGAGGGGTGAGGTGGGAGGGAAGGCACAGGAGCCAAGCGGAACCCAAGCAGCCCACGTTGGCTACAGCTTTATGTAGGGAATGGTTGGTGAAGCCAGTGCTCCAGTGCACTGTTCTCAGGCTACTGCATGGTAGCAGCCCCTGGACTAGACCCCCTTCTTTGAGCAAGCACTGTGTGTGTGTGTGTGTGTGTGTGTGTATGTGTGCTCACGCGTGTGCAAATTTAGCCTTCCAGCACAGCCTGCCCCACCACCCATCCCTGGCCTCTGTTCCCAGCCGGTGACTACTGCCAGGCAGATTTGGAGATCCCTGCCAGATTGCGACAATGTTTGGTTTGCTTTGGTTTCTGTTGCCCGGGTTCCCAGTCTTCTCCTTATCGGACTACTTGTTTACTTTTAGTTATTACAGAGAAATAGAGGGTTGGGGGTCTGATTTTGAGAGCCTCCTGCAGGCTGTACCCGGAGAAGGGAAGGGGGGGCCCAGGTCTCAGGAGTCCCACCCAGGTTCACATTCAACCTTGTTTGAAGGGGAAGTTTAAGAATCGTGACAGGAAGCCAGGTACTGAAGGTGTGAGTCTGGAGTCCCAAGCCTTGTGAGACAAAGACCAGAAGATGGTGAGTTCCAGGCCAGCCTGAACATGGCGACACTGTCTCAAAGAACAAGAGATGAACGGCTTGTTTTCTAGTGTCTACCATGGGGAAGAACCTTATAGGGAGAAATGAGAATCCTGGGTGAAGAAGGAGACCCAGGGATTCAGCCATTAAGGGGTCCTTAGTGGAACAGGAGGGATCTTCTGATGAACCTCCCAGGGCTGATGGTCTCAGGAGGCACCAGGCACAATGTTCATTTGGACCTGGAGACCTGGTCTCTGGGAGTGGGTTATGGTAGAACCCCACCAGATGCTCTACTTTCTCCACTGACTAAAACTAACGAATGCTTGGCATTTCAAAATGGATAGGAAAAGAAAGGAGGAAGGCTGGGATGGCTACGGACGGCCCAGAGCTCGGCACTACCGTGCTCTGGATCACGGTCTTCAGTGTGACACTACAGGGTGGCTTCTCTCCAGGCTGAGTGAGCAGTCACCTGGAGGGGAGGACCGCGAAGCATTATTATTTATTAAGGGATACTGGCCCCTTTCACACCCTCCAACTCCCACCCCTAACAAAATTTCTTCTGGCCCCTGAGGCTGCAGCTGCTTCCTGGTGTGAATCCTCCCTTTGCCTGCTGGGAGTCAGGCTTTAATCCTACCTCATGTGCATCTGAGACCATCACACTGAATGGCAGTGGGACGCTAGCTACATGAGGCGTGGTGGCGGCTACGAATTTACCAAAAAATAAAAAGGCCAAAGAGAAGTTGGATGTTTTATATATATTTTTCTTTTTTTTTTTTTCTTTTTGGTTTTTTGAGACAGGGTTTCTCTGTGTAGCCCTGGCTGTCCTGGAACTTACTTTGTAGACTAGGCTGGCCTCCAACTCAGAAATCTGCCTGCCTCTGCCTCCCAAGTACTGGGATTAAAGGCATGCGACACCACCGCCCAGCCTGGAACTCACTCTGTAGACCAGGTTGGGGTGTTTGTTTGTTTGTTTTCTATAGACTTATTTATTTGTGTATATGAGCACTTTATCTGAATGTACACCCGCCTGTCAGAATGGGGCATCAGACTCATTACAGACCTTTGTAAGCTACCATGTGGTTGCTGGGATTTGAACTCAGGACCTCTGGAAGAGCAGTCAGTGCTCTTAACCACTGAGCCATCTCTCCAGTCCAAGGAGAAGTTGCTAAATACACAGCTGCATGGTGACAATCCCAGAGAAGAGACCATGCCAACTCAGGTGGTGCCGGCCGCGTCAGTCATAGCAGCTAACTGGAAGTTTAGTCTTCTCATGGGCTACTCGTGCGGGGTCATCAGCTGCACCTGAGGCTGGCTGTAGTAAACTGTAGGGCACCAGGTATTTCCAGACTGGCTGCTCGGTGTTAGGCTGCAAATGTTAGTATACGGCACTGTGCAACATCAGGCCCCAGTGCTCACGGTCCAACTGTTACAGGGTGGGAATTTGTACCTTTAGGTTTTTTTTACATATTCCTTTTTAATTATGTAAGCAAAGCCAAGTGCAGTCTCATTTCGTTCTTTGTTGGATTATTATTATTAGGCAGGCGAGGTAGCACATACCTTTAATCTCAGTCCTTGAGAGGTAGAACGATCTCTGCGAGTTCCAGGCCAGTCTGGTTTACACGGTAAGACCTTGTCTCAAAATAACAATTATTATTGCTACTTTTAAGAAATTTGGGGTACCTAGCCCCGGATGGCTTTAAACCCACAAGATCCACTTACCTCTGCCTCTTGGGTACTAGGCCCTGCCCAGGCTTACAGAGGTGTGTGTGTGTGTCTGTGTGTCTGTGTGTCTGTGCCTGTGTGTGTATATGTGTGTGCATGTGTATGTGTGTGTCTGTGTCTGTGTATGTGTGTGTATGTGTGTCTGTGTGTGTGTCTGTATGTGTATGTGTGTCTGTGTGTGTGTCTGTATGTGTATGTGTGTGTATGTGTGTGTCTGTGTGTCTGTGTGTCTGTGCCTGTGTGTGTATATGTGTGTGCATGTGTATGTGTGTGTCTGTGTGTGTCTGTGTCTGTGTATGTGTGTGTATGCGTGTCTGTGTGTGTGTCTGTATGTGTATGTGTGTGTATGTGTGTGTCTGTGTGTCTGTGTATGTATGTGTGTATGTGTGTGTATCTGTATGTGTATGTGTGTGTATATGTGTGTATGTGTGTGTATATGTGTGTGTATGTGAGTGTATATGTATGTGTGTATGTGTGTATGTGTGTGTCTGTGTGTGTGTCTGTATATGTGTGTGTGTATATGTGTGTGTGTATATGTGTGTGTATGTGAGTGTATATGTATGTGTGTGTGTGTATGTATGTGTGTGTGTATATGTGTGTGTGTGTGTAGCTATATGAGTGCACCACATGCATGCCTGGTGCCTGAGAGGGACAGAAGAGAGCACTGGATCTCCTGAAACTGGAGTTATGATGGTGAGACTCGATACGGGTGCTAGGAATCAAACGCGGGTCGCTGGAGGAAGAGCAGTCATCTTTGACTGATGAGCTAGCTCTCCAGCCCTGTAGGTTTTCTTTTTTTCCTCTTTTTTGAGATATGCTTTCCATTCTTAGTCCAGGCTAGCCTCAAACTCACGATCCTCCTGCCTCAGCTTCCTGAGTGCTAGGGTTACAGACCTGAAGCACCAAACCTGGTTTACGTGTATATTTCAAACTCATTCAAGCCTTTGGACAAATTTGACATTACCTTCATTTCACAAATGAGGAAGAGAAACTCAGAGGGAGTAAGTCTTCTCTAATCCCAAGCATCAGGATGCAGTTTCTGGGGTAACGTCTCTAGAGCTGTCAGACTAGCCTTCATCAGAATCACCCTGAAGCGAGGGAGAAAAGGCTGGGGCACTGGTACTTATGTACTCGAACCAGAGGGAAGGCTCTGGTACTAGCCAGAAAGGGAACTTGTCTCCCAAGAAGAGAGTCACATAGTTCTGATAACTCTTGAGACCACCTTGCAGGGCAGACTGGAGCCCACACAGTGACGGGTCAGTGATGGGCAGAACCACCCCTTGCCAGGACTGCTTGATTATATAACCTTTACCCTTTGCTTAAGCCTTATTCCTGGACCACAGACTTGTGATAGCGGGTCACTGGACCTCTTATTTCTCTTTCCATCATGGCCACACTGAGTAAATTTCCTGTCTCAGCTTTTCACTGTAGCTTGCCTAGTAACTAACTGGCCTGCTGAGGACAGGTGGCCACGACTGCCTCCTTAGAGCTGCCAGGGCCCAGGCTCTGACCCAGATGACCAGGAAGCCTCTGATCATCACATCCATCCTTTTCCTCCTAGTTCCGGGAGAACCTCCAGGATGTGCTGCCCACCCTGCCCAAGGCTGATGACCACTTCCTTCTGCGCTGGCTCCGAGGTGAGGTCAAGGGGTCAGGGAGGCAGAGAGCAAGGGAACGGAGAGAAAGGAGCATGGCAGCAAGAAAGTGAGGGGGGCACCTCCGGGAACAGTCTTAACAGTCTTGCTGTGACACAGGCTTCCCGTTGGCCTGCTCTGGGCTGGCAGTCTAAGCCCCACTACCATCAAAAGCACAGCACTGACTCTTCTGAACCTTAGTCTCTCTGTCCTGCATGGACATGAGTCACGTGAATGAAATGGGGACATGACTGTTTGTAGGGATGGGTAGAGGAGGCTCATTGTAGGCGTGAAGGAGAGCATGGGCAGAGGCATCTGGACCAGTCCAGACTGACCTGGGCCATGGGGGTGGGGTCAAGAGAGGAAGGGGCGGGGCAAAGAGAGTGCCTAGGAAGCTAGGGATCTAGAGCACCTAGAGACAGGGTAGGGAAAATGGCTGAGGTTATACAGAGACCAGAGGCTGGGAAAGGGGCGGGGGGGGGGGGGGCCGGGGGGGCGGCATGCCAGCCAGGATGACTAAGTGTCAAGATGGCTGCCAGGACGGCCAGGGTCCACTTTGATATTTTAAATGGGCACCTCAGTTAGCCATTTGTCGTGAGTTAAGACCTAGCCTCACTAAGTATGCAGGATTTTATTTATAGACTTAAAAAGGTCAAATATCACAGCACTGTGGTGTGTGTGTGTTGTGTTGGTGCACGTGGATGTCAGAGATGACTGCCGGGTGCTTTCCTTAATCACTTTATTTATTGGGCAGGGTCTCTTGCGGAACCTAGAGCTTGCTGATTCACTAGTCTAACTAGACAGTTTTGCCCCAGGGAATCCTCCGTCTCCACCTCCCTGGTTTGGGGATTACACATGGGCTGTTAGGGAGGTGCTAGGATATGAACGAGTCCTCGTTGCTGTGTGGCAGTGCTCCACTGAGCCACCTCCCTAGTCCTGGCATTTCCTCAGTCTGTCAGTCAGAACCTGAGAACCTGAGGCCTGGCCCCAGTGACGTGTGGGTTCTTATGCAAACACTAGAGCATAACTCCAAATGATCTCCGTGTCACTCTCCTAATGGTCAGTCTCAAGAAAAGAACTGGTCCTGTAAAATCTGTCCACTTTGTAAGTAGCCTGCTGTTCTGTCTAGATACGGAGCCGGGACGGACAACTAAACAACGCCCTTAGCTTTAATGAAAACCTAACTCCCACTCCTCTCAGGAGGCACTGCCCCTCTCTCAGAGCTCTTCGCCTTCTGTTTCTTCTAATCATGTGTTTTTTCTTTAATGAATCTGTTCCATGTCTGTCTGGGTCTTCTAATACTTTTACCCCAGTGCCTCTGGGTTCAACAGGGCCCAGGGCCTCCCCAGCCCGGCCTTGAACACAATCTGTAGAACTTGGGTCTGCCTTCAGTCCCCCTGGGGCTTTGAACAAACACAAAGAACTGAACTGAAGTAATTGTAGAGATGGGGCTTCTTCTAGAAATCACAGCAGTCTGGAAAAGTAATACCAGAAATGGCACAGGGCTGGGGGGAAATGATTTTAACTCACAGGATAGAGTTTGTGCTTTAGGTAAATCATTCCAGAAGGTGGCACAAGGCGTGTGGCTTAAATAGTTGTCAACAAGACAGGCTTGTGAGACCCAGCTCCACGTGTGCTGGTGGAGCCCTGGTGAGAAGCTGGCCTCTCAGCCTTGCTTTCTTCTGCTGTGTCACGGGGCGGGGCACTGATCCCTGTCTGCAAGATGCTGAATCAAAAGTGAGGTCACCAGGCTTTGTCAGGGAGGCTGCTCCTCCCCTCTCTGTTGCTCCTCCCCTCTCTGTTGCTCCTCCCCCTCTCTGTTGCTCCTCCCCTCTCTGTTGCTCCTCCCCTCTCTGTTGCTCCTCCCCTCTCTGTTGCTCTCCCCTCTCTTTTGTTCTCTCTGGTTTTTTTTTTTAAAGATTTATTTTATTTATTATATGTAAGTACACTGTAGCTGTCTTCAGACACACCCAGAAGAGGGCGTCAGATTTCATTTACAGATGGTTGTGAGCCACCATGTGGTTGCTGGATTTGAACTCAGGACCTTAGGAAGAACAGTCAGTGTTCTTAACCGCTGAGCCATCTCACCAGCCCTCTCTCTGGTTTTTTTGTTTTGGTTTTTTTTTTGGTTTGGTGGTTGGTTGGTTTTTTTCCGAGACCAGGGTTTCTCAGTGTAGCCCTAGCTGTCCTGGAACTCACTCTGCAGACCAGGCTGGCCTCGAACTCAGAAATTCGCCTGCCTCTGCCCCCCAAGTGCTGGGATTTAAAAGGCGTGCGCCACTACCGCCTTGCTCTCTCTGTGTTTTAAAAAAAACATTTTTAGAAAACTTTATTTTAAAACAGCTTTAGGTTTTCAGAAAGAAAAAAACCCCAGGGGCTCAACAAAAACTTGTGGAATTCCTGTATGAAGTAATATCCAATTATAAAATATAATGAGAACTCGGGTACAACTCAAACCAGCCACTAAACCTATAAAACTCCTAGAATTTTTAACTTAGAGCAAAAAGATCCACATGCACCGAACAAACCAAACCTTAAATGCTAATATATTTAAGCTGCCACATTCGATTTGGTAGTCTGTAGACATAATTAAATTACAACTTCAGACCCTCGTCTCCCTAGATGCCTTGGTTCCTCAGTAGCCGCATACAGCTAGTGACTGCCACTCTGAGCAGTTCAGAGATGGTGGGGGACCATTCCATGGACTAGCCCTGATGCCGGTGATGCTAATAAAACACATAGGCGGAGGGAAGGGTGGGCGGCAATCCCCAGCGCTTGTTCTCAGACACGTGTAGTGATGCTCACACTGACAGGCCACTGCTTACGATGGTCTCGCCTGTGGGACTGGAGCCCTTAGGAGGCAGGCTCAGGCTCAGTGGAAGCTGCCGAGAAATGGGATGGGCTGTGGGTGTGTGTGTAAATGCCTTGTCAGAGGAGAGGCTGGGTGAGTGGCCGCTGTGGTCATTTCTTGACGTGGTTCATGAACAGGGGCAAAGGCTGTCTGGCACGAAAGCCACCTTCCACTTGGACATCCCTGATGGTGCACTGCTACTTCAGCTCCGTCAGGAGAGACTTGGACAGCGAGCTAGTAGCATTTAAAGAGGAAGCTGCAAGAAGCTGCTAAGCTGAGGCAGGAGGATTACATGAACTCTCTCTCAGTTTCAAGAGATATAGAACCAGAAATCACATGTGTAGGTAAAGATACTCAAAACATATCCAAGGTCTGCTGGGAGTTGGTATACACCTTTAATCCCAGCACGCAGGAGGCAGAAGCAGCAGATCTCTGAGTTTGAGGCCAGGCTGCCAGCCTCATGAGTGAGTCCCAGACAGCCAGGGCTATTCACAGAGGAGAATATATATGTATGTGTGTGTGTGTATATATGTGTATATATACATGTATATGTGTATATATACATATGTGTATATATGTGTGTATGTATGTATATGTATGCACGTGTGTATGTATGTATGGTATGTATGTATATATGTGTATGTTTATGTGTGTGTGTGTGTGTGTGTGTACACGCACATGTGCACATATTCCAAGACTAGAGAGATGCCCGAATTCATTAGGTATATGCTGAGCAAATATAAAAGACCAAGTTTCTTCTCCCAGCACCATATAAACATCATGGTCTGTGTGTGACTTCAGACACCCAACATCGTCCTCAGGCCTCCATGTTCATGTGCACACACATGCACATGAGCAAAACACATACACTACACACAAAATTTCCATACCCAGAGTGCATTCTGAGGGTATCAGGAAAAATAAGGACACCCTAATTTTGTCCTCATGAGCCTCTGGGACCAGCTCATCCTAACAGTTTTAAATGATTTTTATATTTTTTATTTGTTATTTATTGGGGGAGTGGAGGACTCATGCAATCAATGCACACGGAGGCCAGAGAAGTTTGCAGCTTGGGTTCTTTCCAGAGATCAAACTCAGGTCATCAGGCGTGGTGGTTCAATGAAAACAAAGAAAAAGAAATAGAAATGGAAAAGGAAAGGACACGACTGTTTCTAGCTCTGGTGGAGGAGAAAGCTTACAGAAGGGACAGCAGAGCCAGAGGCAGGGACAACTGGGCGAGTCCAGAATGGATGTGACCCTGAGCCAGGCGTGTGACGAGCCGGGGGAGGGGAGAGTCAGACCAGAGGCCAGGAGGGTAAAGGGTAGACCAAAGGGTCTGGTAACCAAAATAGCTGTATCATACAGAGAAGGGCAGCCCAGCCCCTGGGCTGGAGATTTAGTGTAGGGGCCAGGTGTGCCAGCCATAACCTGTAACAGGCAGGGACTGAGCGATGCTGGGAGAACTTGGCATCTACGTCCACTTTGGGAAGTCAAGTGGTCACCTCAGGTAGCCTTTTGTTCCCAGTTTGAGACCTAACAGTAGGAAGCACTTTATACATCCGGAGCCATCTTGCTCATTCCCTATAACCAGCTCACTCTAGATTTGGCCTCTCCTTCCTATGTTTTTGCAGCTCGAAACTTTGACCTTAAGAAATCTGAGGACATGCTACGAAAGGTAGGATCCCTGTGTCCTGACATCCTCCATCCCCCATCCCCTATCCCCACTCCCACCCCCCACCCCACCCCTCCACCCTCTGGTGTGGATCCAGGTCTCTGGCCAACAAAGGTTGTCCCTTCTCAGATTTCCCTTTCCATCCTCTTGGATCCTGTTTTGAACAAAGCCCGAGCCCCTCCTCTTGAGCCCCTCTCCCACCTCCATCCCCAGTTCTGTGGAGCCTAAAGGGGCTCTGATAGAATCTTATGACTGTGAGCAGAGACCTGGCCCTGTGGCCTAATACTTGGGAAGACTGGGGTCAGATAGACTGCAGCTCCCGCATGTCTCTGCAGCATGTGGAGTTTCGGATTCAGCAGGGACCTGGACCACATCCTCACAGTGGCAGGCACCAGAGGTGAGCCCCTTGCAGTATCCCCTAGGCCTGCTGATTGCCTCCCCCCATCTCCACCACTGGATGGTGCAGTGTGGGCTGGTTTGAGTCAGGACTTTTGTTCCTGTGTCCAGGCGATCCAACTCTATGACTCTGGTGGTCTGTGTGGCTATGACTACGAAGGCTGCCCTGTGTGGTTTGACATCATTGGGACACTGGGGACCCCAAGGGGGCTCTTTATGTCAGCCTCTAAGCAGGACATGATCCGGAAGCGTACCAAAGTCTATGAGATGCTTCTCCGTGAGTGTGAGCTGCAGAGTCAGAAGGTGAGTGGTGCGGCTCAGGTAAGGGGTACGGCGGCCTTAGTGTGTCCAGATGGGACAGGAGGGTACCGCAAAGATTAGCACCTTATCTCTCTAAAACTTACAGCTCTCAGTATGGTTTTCTCCTTCTTTAATGCCTCAGTGAACATCTGTATGTGGTGTGTGTGTGTGTGTGTGTGTGTGTGTGTGTTGAGAGAGAGGAGAGAGAGGAGAGAGAGAGAGAGAGAAGAGAGAGAGAGAGAGAGAAAGGAGAGGGGAGAGAGAGAGAGTCTGTAATTAAGGTCACTAGTGTCCGTTTTCCTTCTAGCTGACTTTGTAAAGTGCCTGCTGAGCAGGCGTGAAGACAACACTCAGATTCCCAGCACCCACACAAAAGCCAGGCCCTGGCGCCAACCCTGGGTGTAGTGAGAGCCCTTAGCTCTGCTCCCAGGGACTTCTTGGGACAGCCAGCTTTGCTCGTGGCAAAGTCAGTCACCTCTGTCGATTCTCTAACTAGGGAAAACTGATGGCCGACCAGTGACTTTGTGCTTCCCACATGGGACTCAAGGAGAGACTACAGAGTTACTAATATATATAATTATATATGTAAAATATGTATCATATATATCATAGGTGTACTATATCATATATCACTATATATTTTGCATATTCATATATTCTATATATGAACATATTATATATATATAAATGTTCATATTTTCATATATACATGTATGTATGTATGTATATAATGTATGTATGTATGTATGTATGTATGTATGTATGTATGAAATCCTAGGGTCAGTGAGATGGCTGAGAGGGTAAAGACACTTGTAACCATGCCTGACAACCTGAGCTCAGTTCCTGGAACTAACATGGCGGGAGGAGAGAACTGACTTCTGCAAGCTGTCTTTTGACTTCCATACAAGCACTGTGGTGCTGTGATATGCACACGCAACACATACCACCTGCCACACAGGATGGATGGATGGATAGATAGATAGATAGATAGATAGATAGATAGATAGATAGACAGATAGATAGATAGGTAGATGGACAGACGGATAGATAGATAGATAGATAGATAGATAGATAGATAGATAGATAGATAGATAGATAGGTAGATAGATAGATAGATAGATAGATAGATAGATAGATAGATAGATAGATAGATAGATAGATAGGTAGATAGATAGGTAGGTAGGTAGATGGATAGATGGATGGACAGACAGATAGATACAGTTGGATCTGGCAGCACATCCCTTTAATCCCAGTACTGGGGAGACAGAGAGGCAGGTGGAGCTCTGTGAGTTTGAGGCCAAAGAGATTCTTTCTAGAAAAGCAAACAAGCGCATATGCATGGAACCCTCAAGAGTGCAGCGTCTGTTCCAAGAAGGCCTCGTATTCCCCTGGACAGGTCTCGCCTTCTGCCCCAAGGGTCCTTTTACCTCTGCATCTTTCAGAGTGAATTCAGTGCAGAAGGCAACCCTGTTCATCTTGTGAATAAAATAGGAGCCCAGCACACACCATGGTGTATGTGTGGAGATGGAGAACCATCTCTCCTTCCATCCAGGGTCCCAGGAATTGAACCCAGGTCATTGGTCTTGCCAGCAAGTACCTTTACCTGGTGAGCCATCTTCTCAAGCCCCGAACCCCCTTTAGTCACACTCCAGGACAGTGTTGAGCAAACTGTGATGAGACTCAGAGGGCCTACCTAGGGCTCACATTCAACATGCCCTCACATCTCAGGTGAATGCTGTCTGTTTGGGGCGTGCCATGGGCTCAACAGGTCCCTCTGCCATGGGTTGTGGGAGGCAAGGAGGAGAGGGCTGGCCAGGGTGCCCTGGGTGCATCGAGATCTAAGCCGTGTGTACATCTGCCCCACGCAGCTGGGCAGGAAGATTGAGAGAATAGTGATGGTGTTCGACATGGAAGGGCTGAGCCTGAGGCACTTATGGAAGCCCGCGGTGGAGGTCTACCAGCAGGTAAGGCAGAGGGCAAAGGCAGCGACGGGTCCAGGCCAGGAGAGACCCATGGCACATAACGGCTTCCCGTCCATGGAAAAGCAGAGACAGCTTCCAGGGGAACCTGTGGACCAGCCTGGCCTTGAGAAGCTGTTTGTGGGACCACCCTAAGAGGAGGAGGAGGAGGGGAAGGGGAGAGGGAGGAGGGGAGAGGGGAGAGGGGAGAGGGAGGAGGGGAGAGGGAGGAGGGGAGAAGGGAGCAGGAGGAAGGGAAGGAGGAGGAAGAGGAGGAGGGGGAGGAGGAGGAGGAAGAGGAGGAAGGACAGCCCAGAGGAGGCTGCACATGTCATGGGGAAGGCCAGGGTGGGTCTCTTGCTGTTGCAGCAGAGCTGCAGAAGTGCAGAAGTCTGGGCAGTCAAGGTGTTGGGCACAGCCATGACCGACATCACTTTGACTTGACAGTTTTTTGCCATGGTGGAAGCAAATTATCCTGAGACAGTGAAAAATTTAATCGTTATTCGAGGTGAGCCGGTGCCTGGGGAAGAGAGACTGAGGAGGGGCAGCGGTAAAGAAGTCTTTGAATGAGAACTTCTCTAAGTCATCTCTTGTAGGGAGCAAGGGTTTGGTTTGTGTTTTTAAGTCCATTCTTTCACAGACTGGAATTTTTGTGATGTGAAAAATCCTGCCCCGGTATGTGGCAGCCATGTTGGTTTCCAAATGTTTGCTGCTCCCCTCGGTGTAGATTGGGCAGGTGGCCACGAGCCAAACCAGCTGACCGATATTCTGTGAGAAAGGATGGTCCCCGTCTCCAATGGCCACCCCAAATTCCCCAGGTCCAGATGGCCTGGGTTCACATCTGGCTAGTGCTCTCATCTCAAGCAAGTGGGTTTCACCTCTCTGAGGCTCAGTCGTCCCGTGTTGTGAAGTGGGGACGCCATGGCACCCACCCCTGTGAGACAGCTGGGATGCTGAACGAGAGGCCTGCTAAATGAGAAGGTTACACACAAAACCTGGCCCACAAAGAGCACTCACTGAGTGCGTGTCCTCGGGGAGGGACAGGTCATCTGAAGCAGATTGCCCCACCTGTGTCAGGACAGGAAGGGGTGTCCTCAAGGAATCACCGTGGCCGGCTGTGGGTCCGGCTTGTGCCCAACTCCCTACAACTAGATTTTGGGACACCGCTGGTTGCTGAGGCCCAGGGACCATGCCGTCACTTTAAGGCTGACAGCCCTAAGACTGAGGTGGAAGTCCTTGACTAAAGCTCACACAGCAGGGCATGGTGGCATCCAGATCTGAGCCTCCTGCTCAGTGTGTGACCCTGGCTGTTTACACAGCAGCGTATCCGCTCGTCCAGCTTTCCAACGCAGGTCTGTGTGTTTCAGCTCCCAAGCTTTTCCCAGTGGCCTTCAACCTGGTCAAATCGTTCATGGGAGAGGCAACACAAAAGAAGATAGTGATTCTGGGAGGTAAGTGTCTTGACCCATGGTCCCCAGGTAGAGCCGGCTCTGTGCTTGTCTGGAAATCAGAGGCTGCTGCTGAAGGCCGCCTTCCACTGGGACATCTTCTTCACAGCCGTGGCCTGGCCTCATCAGCACACTTCCAGTTCCAGGTCATGGCCTAAGAGCCAGAAAGCAAGCTCACCAGACTCTCAGGGGAGCAAGCGGTCCCCGCGGTGGGCTCTCAGTCGGCCTCCTAGAACCCCTCAGAAGTCCCTGTTCCTCCCACAGGTAACTGGAAACAAGAGCTTCTCAAGTTTATAAGCCCTGACCAGCTGCCTGTGGAATTTGGGGGGACTATGACTGATCCTGACGGTAACCCCAAGTGCCTGACCAAGGTACAGAGGGCCCAGAGGATGGGGAGGGAGGAGACCACCAATGCCCCACTACTGTTAGCTGACCCACGTCTGACTCACAGATCAACTATGGAGGCGATGTGCCCAAGCACTATTACCTGAGCAATCAGGAGAGGCCACAGTACGAGCACACTGTGGTCGTGGGCCGAGGCTCCACCCACCAGGTGGAGAATGAGATCCTGTTCCCAGGCTGTGTGCTCAGGTAGGGACAGTGACTACCACACACCTGGGCACAGCTGGGAGGGCCTCCCGGCCCACACAGGAGGGTCAGTGGGCTCTTACCCGCTCCAGGTGGCAGTTTGCATCAGATGGTGGAGACATTGGCTTTGGAATTTTCCTGAAGACCAGGATGGGGGAGCGGCAGAAGGCCGGAGAGATGGTGGAAGTGCTGCCCAGCCAGCGCTACAACACCCACATGGTGCCTGAAGATGGGAGTCTCACCTGCCTCAAGGCTGGAGTCTGTAAGAGCTTCAAGTTTTCCCACAGTTGTCTTTGTGATAGAAAGAAAGCTAGCTATCGTGGGCCAGTCTGGTCTTTCTGGGTCTCAGGGAGGGTGTGGGGACTGTACATAAGGACTCCGGGGTTGCAGTCCTTCGGGTCTTGGATCCAGAGTGTAGACGTGAGGGAGGAGGTGCATTTTACAATAACCAGGGCTCAGAGCTAAGGGACAGCTAACTGGGTACCCATGATCTTTGTCAGAGGTCCCCAGAAGGAGCCTGCCCACTTATCTGAACTCCAAACATCCCAAAGAGGTGGCTAGAACTGAGGTCTAGAACTGAGGTCAGTTTCACCAAAATCAATATGGTCTAGTGTCTTAGCCAGCTTTCCGTATTGTACTCAGATACTCAGGCAATCAGCTTCGGCAAAAAAAAAAGTGGGGGAGGGGATGTTACCACGCAACTCTGGAGAGTCTTGTCCAAGATCCAGTGACCTTATTGCTCTGGGGCCCTGGCAAGGTTGGCACAGCATGGCAAGAACACCCAGAGCAAAAACACTTATGTCCCAGGCCAGGAAGCAAGAGGGGAAGGGAGAGGCCACGTGTGCCAGCGCACGGCGCTAATCCTAGCCCTCAGAGGACACTCAGTCAAGAGGATCAGAAGCTCAAAGAAAGCCTAGGCTGGAGATGAGACCTGCGAGTCCCCTCCTGGGTCCCCATTACCTTCTGACAGTGCTACCCTGGGGACCAAGACCATGACTCTTACCCAAACCATAGGGATGGGGATGGCAACTTTTCTTCAGAGGCTGCTGCAAGGAGGGACTCAGGAACTGTGAAATGCTGCTATAATGCTGAAGATCCACAAGGGGCCACACCCCCTGCTGTAGTCACTATGCTCCCAGGAGGCGGTCACGAGCAGTGGGCCAGGGCAGGGCAGTGACTGATGCACACACCCTAGCCACGGGCCTGGTCAGCATGTTCCCACCCTCACAGGGGCTGCCCTTACCCTGCTTCTCATCTCTCCATCCTTGCAGATGTCCTGCGCTTTGACAACACCTATAGCCTCCTGCACGCCAAGAAGGTTGGCTACACCGCCGAGGTGCTTCTTCCCGACAAGGCCTGTGAGGAGAAGTTGCAGGGCCTCAGGTCAACGAGCCCGCCCCAGGACAGCAAAGACTCTGGCCGCCTCTGACCCTGCTCCATGCAACTCCCTCACATACCCCTTGCGCCCCAGGCAGGGTGAGGCTGAGGATGCCCACAGAGATCTCCAACCCTCATCTCCATCTCAGCCTCCCTTGGGACCACTCAGACACAGACCAGCACTTTCATCCCCTGTGCCCAGAGAACGGGGCTGAGGGTGACATCTCATATCCCCTGAGAAAGGACCCTGCCTCTTGTTCTCATCCTCCTGAAGATCCCCAGCCACCCACCCACCCACCCACCCAGAATTCAGCCATGCCTGGTATCCCAGCTGGGATTGGGTACATGGAATCCGTGTCTGGTTCCCCACAGAAAGCACAGCTGCAGGGTGACTTCTCTCCAATTGGAGGTCAGCAAGGATGGAAGGGCCAGCTGGAGGCAGCTGGGCAGGCTGTGAAGGGGGGAGAGGCCCCGGCTCAAGCAGAGTATCAATACCTTTCAAAATCCACCCCACCCCACCCCCGCCTCCTTTGGAAGGAACAGCAGCCATGGAAAGGCAGGGCGAGGCGGGGGAACCCAGAGGAAAAGCCACACTCAGCCAGGAGGCTGAGCAGGTTGCTGAATCTAAAGAACACACACACACACACACACACACACACACTTGTGCATGTGCGCCCCCCCCCCATACGCACACCTGCTAGGATCCTACTGACACTCAGTTTTGACATTTCCTCTTTCTTAAGGCAGTTGCTCAGGCAAAGCCTCACGGTGTAGCCCAGGCTGGCCTTCTTCAGTGTCTTGAATGCTAGCACTGCATACGGGCACCACTATGCCTGGCCCAGGTGGAACTCAGGACCAAAGCTAAGCAGCAGGGAGGCACAGGTACTTGAGGGCAGAGTGAATCGCTCTGGGGATTTGTCCTGACCTCTAACTTGCTTCTTGGAGAACCTTCTAGCTTTCCACCCATCTGCGTGTCTAAGGAGAGGGTTGAGGCTGCCAGCATCGCTTCCCGGGAGACCCAGGAGGTGGCAGGTGATAGCTTGTTCCATGTGATATCTCAAAGGCTGGCCCTCCTGGTGTACACAGGCAGGCAGACAGCCCACTCCTGCTCCGTTGGGTGTACCGAACCTAACAGCAGATGCTGCTGAGCTTGATCCAGTGTGGCTCTGTGGACCAGCTCTGAGAGGCGGCGACCAGGGGCCTAGGAGCTGAGGCTGTCCTGCACTGCTCCCTCCTGGGCCTCTGGCTGGGACAGAAGACCTGTGTGTCCCATTTAGGGTGGCTTAGACACTGGCTTAGGTTACTGATGTTGCCTTCTTTGTTTGTCCTTCTGTGCTGCTGGGCCAAATGTCCCTGGAATTAATGATCTCATAGATGTTCCTGGAAAGGGAGTCCTTACTTCAAAGTGCCACCAGCCTAGAAGCCATAGCAGACACCGCCTTGTCGAGGCCCCTTGCAAGCAAGAAGTCAGACCCTGCCCTTTTCTGCTTCCAGATCCCGTCTTTGGTTTTCTCTGCTTGCTAGATGTCTTCATTAGCAAAGATATGTTAATGGAGAAAAACAGTAAACCTTGTAGATGAGGGAGCTCTTCGGGGTAGCCCCTAACCATGGTATCTGGACCAGTTGGACTATTTACAGTCAAGGTTTAGAGTCTGAATCAGGGGTTAAATGCCAAGAGGCATTGCCAGGAGAAATTCCTGCCAAAGATCAGCTTAAGCAGATTGTCAAGAGGAAAAAAAAAATCTATGTTTTTTTCTGGATCCAACGAGATAGCCTGGGGCTGTTAGGCAAGGGTCATGGGGCATTTTTCAAGTCTAGGGTTGCTCCTGCACTCGCGATGTGGCAAGCATAGAACCCCTCTTGTTTCTCTGAGGCAACCCAACTTCTTGGGGGTCACTTCCCATCTTCTGGCAGACAGGGTTGTCGCTGATTAGGAAAAGCTCCATCTCGTCTTGCTTCTTGTCTTGCTTCTTGTCTTGACAAGCTCTTGGAATGACTCATGTCATTGAAATAGGAGGCCTCTGGACTTGAACCCTGATCCTTGTCCTTCCAAGCACTCAATTTTCTTCATCAGTACACAATCACTAGCATTTCTTGTTGGTGATGGACACAGTACTGCCCTGTGCACGAGGACAGCTGATTCTTCCATCACAGAGACAGACAGACGACACCGGTTGCTGGGAGCACAGGGGTAGGCAGCAGGCATGAGATGCCAGCTGCAGGTACCAGCGGCTCTGGATCCCAGCGCGGGCACAACACACCTCACAGTTAAGCAAGGAGCACAGAGGTTGCCTGAGGAGGTGAGGCAGAACCGGCCTGGGAAAGGGTCACTGAGAGCTCAGGAAGTCTCGTGGGATTAACCCTCACTCCTGCGGCCTTATCTAATCCTGGGTCACTGCAGTGTGATGCTGTCGCCTGCAAAGTTCATGGCTGAGAGTCATGCCAACGGAGTTACGAGAAAACACCCACAGAAAACACCCGCACCATGTTTCACCCAACTTTATGGGTTCAGTGTTTGGTTAGGTTCCTATCGACTCTGGACCTCATGTGGCTTATAGGGTCAGGTTGGACACCCTGGTAGAGTGTCACTTTGGATTTCTTCCCTTCCCTCCTCCTCCTTCTCTTTCTTCTTCACCATCCTCCCTCTTTTCCTTCTTCGCCTTCTTCCTCCTCCATCTTTCACGTCTCAGTTCATCTTCCTCCTCCTCCTCCTCCTCCTCCATACGCGTGTGTGTTTCTATTGTCAGAACTCAGGTCCTTGCACACAAGGACACAAGCCTTTTGCTAGTGAGCTACGTCCCCAGCCAAAAAACAAAAACAAACAAAAAACCCTGATGCTTTTTTTTAACCAAAAATAGTTTCTGTCTTCCTTCCTTTCTTCCTTTCTTCCTTCCTCCTTCCTCCTTCCTTCCTTCTTCCTTCCTCCTTCCTTCCTTCCTTAGCAGTTACTGAGCATCTGTCCAGCACCTGGCATTGCAGGCCCTGGGGACAGTAGGCACCCTGGGCTGAGCCGACTCTGCCAACAGGAGGCTTGCTAGCACCGAGGGAGGCAGAAGTGACCTTGGCGATCAGAAGTCAAATGTGCATGCTGTCTTCTCGTGTCTTTGAGGGGGTGGGGACCAGATCTGTGGGACACACCCAGAAAAGAATGAGCTTTGGCTCAAGGAACTGACCATAGAAGGGCCGGGGTAGGGTGACCTAATGGGGACACTCCTCTGGGCTGAGGAATGGGGTACAAGTGGCCATAGGGTGTTTGGGCCAAAGGGGAGTCAGGGGAATTCAACTTAGGCAGACATCACATCATGTTAACAGATGTCAATAAATTGTACTTCAATGTAAGTTACGAAATGGCTGTAAGAGTGTGGTGTGTCAGGGGTGGGGTGGCATTTTTGTCAGGGGGTCGTAGATCCCCTGGGAATCTTGAGGCCTCCTCTATCCAGGGGCTGCAGACAAAGCAAGGCCTACTTGTCCCAGGTCACCTCCTTGTGAAAGTCCTCAGCGCCTTAGAAGAAGGCACCCGGTGCACTTATTTATAGGATTGTTTTTGTGACAGTTGAAAAAAAGCCATCTATGCCCATCCACCCCCAGATCCCCACCCAGCCAAGCTCATGAGTTTGAAAAGGGCACAACAGAGCCACCATGTTCAGAGCAGGTTTTCAGCTGTGTCCTCCGTCCATCCCTCCACAGTCTGCACAGAGCCTTGTGTCCTTGTGTGCCACCCTGAGGCTGGCAGAGATGAAGACCCATTTTACAGGACAGGACATGGAGGCTTAGCACCTTGGTAAAAGGGGTGTCTAATGGCAGGCGGAGGCAGGTACCCAGGTCAGCTGCTCCCTGGGTCCTCGTTGCTGCCTGAGAGGAGACAGTGGCCTCTGTCAAGGACTGTGTGGTGGAGCTTCAGTGTGGGACAGAGGAAAGCCTGGAATTTCACGGCCTAGAGAAAGGCCAACTCATTCTGAACTTGCTCTCAACCCAGTCCAGTCTGCAAACCTTATGTCCAGTTGCAGAAGAGGAGATTCAGGCTTGGACAGGAAGAGGCTTGTCCTGAGACACTGAAAGCCAAACTTGAGAGGCAGAGGCAAGTGAATATCTGTGAGTGAGTTCGAGCCCAGCGTGGTCCACAGAGTGGATTCCAGGACAGAGAAACACTGTCTTGAAAAGCAAGCAAACAAGGCAAGATGTGAACTTGATGGGTGGGGCAAGGGATGCAGCCTGGTGCTGGAGCACCTGCTCAACACGTGCGGGACCCTAGGTTCAATCCTAGAACCACGAAAAACAGCGACAGCCTGAAACCACGAACCTTGAGTCCAACTGGCTTGTGGAAGGTGGGAGGGAACAGGCTCTTTAGCTTCATTAGAAAAAACAACTAGGTCAACCAGGAACAGAGACGCGTTCCCATGGCCTTGTGATAGCTACCTTCCTCCACAAGGGGGCGGTGTCGGGCCAGGAGCTCAAGCTCACCACCCCAGATGTTTGAGGCTTCCAGCATGGCAGAAAAAGGCGGTCGATCCCAGTCAGAGCCTGCATCTGTAGCTTGTTCTCACTGCACTGTCTTGTCCCATAGCCTTTGCCCAGTCACCACCTGTAGCTTTAATTTTTTTTAAATCATATTTTTAATGATAGTTTTAAATGCTTTAACCTCTCTTGTAGCCCACCACCTACCAGAGGTAGTGGAAAAGAAAGGATACAGGGGGGCTGGGGAGATGGCTTGGTGGTTAAGAGCACTGACTGCTCTTCTGAAGGTTCTGAGTTCAAATCCCAGCAACCACATGGTGGCTCACAAGCATCCATAATGAGTTCTGACGCCCTCTTCTGGTGTGTCTGAAGACAGCTACAGTGTACTTACATATAATAAATAAATAAATCTTAAAAAAAAAAAAAAAGGATACAGGGAAAGTGGACCTGTTTAGAAAGGTTCTTCGGAGCAACTCCCATTTGTGTTGTCTGGAAATCGGCAGTTCAGTTCACAGGTCAGCAGCGGCAGCAGGTCGATCCAATCACAAAGACTTCACGGATACACCAGCTGTCCAGTTCGGTAGAGTCGGGTTAGCAGCCACAGGGACACACCCAGCAGAGACAGGCAGGCCTCAGCCTTGGCTCCAGTCAGCAGAAGGGACCAGCAGCAATACCAGGAGTTCTCCACTGTGCCTCTCTCAGGGAAGCGAAGATCAGTGAAATCATGAGACCCGCAGTGTTGCACAGCTGGAGCAGCGAACCGAGCTCTTCGAGGTCCTGTTTATACCCTCCGAGCACCACCAGAGACCCTGGTGACGCATCGCAATAATCCTTTGCATGTGAAAGTGTACAGACAGTGGTGCACTGTGGGACACCCTGGGACACGCTGCAGCTGCCATGAAGAGAGGGTTTTTATGTCTTGTTTTATTTTTTGTTTTTGTGTGTGTGTTATTTTCTTCTGTGAAGGAGGTTGCAAGGGTGAAGGGCAGATATGAGGGGACAGGGAGATGAGTGGGACTGGGGTGCATGATGTGAAACTCACGGAGAATCAATAAAAAGTTTTTAAAAAGGAAAGAAGTCTTTCAAAAATTAGAAACTGGGGGGTGGGGGAGGGAACGGGACAGGTGAGCCACAGAAGCAACAAAGCAGCCAGGTGTGGTGGCGCCTGCTTTAGTCCCAGAGTTTGGGAGCCTGAGGTAGGCGGATCTTTGTGAGTTTGGGGCTAACCTGGTCTACATGGTGCCAGGCTAGCCAGAGCTAGTGAGACACAGTGAGACTTTGTCTCAGGGGGTGAAAAGAGGGAGGAGGAGGGAGGGAGGGAGGAAGAAAGGAAGGAAGAAGAAGAGGAAGAGGAAGTAACACAGTAGAGTTGCTCTGCTGAGGAAGGCAGTGTTAGGCCTTTGTTTGCTGTAAATGACAGAGTGTATTTATACAACTGTAAATGCTTAGCCCGTGTGTGGCACAGCCCGTGTGTGGCACAGCCCGTGTGTGGCACAGCCTATGGTTTCCAGGCCTCACCTCAAACAGACGGTAGTGTGAACACTACAAGCTGGTGTAACACACTAAGTGTGTATATCCCTGAATATATCTAACTTAAGGAAAATGTGTAAAGTGCTAGGACTTTGCAACTGCCACCCCCACCCCACCCTTCTGGGACTGCTAACACTCCATGGTCTGTGCCGTAGACAGCCGATGGACTGTTGTTACTGAAGCGCGGACTTCACTGAACTGTCATGTAACTTGGGGAGTCTCCAGACTTCCCCACAAACCAGCATTTGCCCCCAAAATGAAATGGAGGGGCTAGAAAGATGCCTCAGTAGATAGAGTGTGGCTATGCAAACATGGCTTTGTATTACTAGTACCCACATAAGAGGCTTGCTTGGCGTGGGGACCCTCTTCTGTCACCCCAGCACTGAGAGAGCAGAGTGGCATGCTGGGAGCTGGGAGCCATCCAGACCCGTTGAGCTCCAGTTCCAGCAAGAGACTCTGTCACAAAGGATATGGTGGAGAAATGATACTGACCTCTGGATCCACACATACACTCACCAGGCGAGTGTACCTGCACACACATGTACACACACACACACACACACCACACATCGAATACACACAGACCACACATACGACACACACAAACACATACCACACACTACACACATACACACATACACACAACACACACACAACCATACACAGACCACACGTACTGCATACATACACACAAACACACACATGCACACCACACACACTGCACACACACACTACATACACAACCACACACAGACCACACACACTACACACACAACCACACACAGACCACACCCACACACATACCACAGACCATACACACATCACACACAAACACATACACCACACAACCTGTAGGACCGTGAAAGGCAGCATGGTTCCTGGTTGAGCAAAGGCTAGAAACCCTGGTGACCCTGAAGGGACAGAAGGAGTTTTGCCCCGCTCCTGGACACCCAGCTTCTGACACGTAGCTACAGCCCCCCTCTCGTATACACAAACACACACAGAGACCACACACACACTACACACAAACACACACAGAGGCCACACATACCACACACACACCACACACAAACACACACACCACACACTACACAGACAGGTACACACAAAAACATGCACACAGACCACACACATACTACATACATATACACACACAAACACGCCACACACAAACACATACCACATGCACACACATATCACACAAACACACATACACACACACCCCCCACCCCACACACCCCACAACAGAATTGGTGAGACAGAAAAGGATTTGCTATCCAGCTTGACTACCACGCCATCCTCTAGGACCTAATAAGATCCTAAGGCTTACAAGGCAATAACAAACTTGGAGGTGGGTAAAGAGGTATGCATATTACATGGGTGTGGCACAAACTTGCAATCCCTGCACTTGGGAAATCTGGGAAGGTTGGTCAGGAGTTCAGGGCCACCTGTGGCTACATAGTCAGTTCTGGAGAGCCTGAGCTACATGAGACTCTATTTGAAAAAGTTATGTATTCATAGTTAGGCATTCTCGGTTAAACTGTGATCTGTTTGGTTATTGTCTTGGCCTAAGTTCTGCCAGGTTTTTCTGGCTTTAGAACAATGTTCATTGCTTGAAGGGATACATAGCTTCCCTTGACATGATTATTCTTTCTTGGTGGAGGCAGCTTCAGTTCCCAAGACAGGCTAGCCAGTGGCACTCTGGGTGAGGGGTAGAAGCACCCTTGCTTGAAGAAAATAAACTTTGTATTGCCAGTTTTTAGAGACTCTAAGATTCTTTCTGCTGTGTATGTGTGTGTGTGTGTGTGTGTGTGCATGTGCACATGTATCTGTGTCATAGCATGTGCACATGAGTGCAGGTGTCCTTGGAGGCCAGACCCCACTGGAGTTGGAGTTATGGGCTTTTGTGAGCTGCCCAGAATGGACACTGGGCACCAAACGTAGGTCCCCTGAGCCTTCTCTCAGCCCCTAGATAGAAACAGAGCTATGGAGAGGATGAACCAGGGTTCGCCCCAGGGGTGAAGTCAGCAAAGAGTCCAGCTGCAAGACGAAGGCACAGATGCAGAGATGCAGAGATGCAGAGATGCAGAGATGCGGACAGAGACACTGTGTTTGCCCACTCATTCAAAGGCACTGAGTAAAAATTTCATGGTTTTTAGTCAAAGCAATGTCTGAATCTGTGTTTTTTTTTTTAAACTTTAAATTGATTCTTTGTGAGTTTCACATCATGCACCCCAGTTCTGCTTATCTCCCCGACCCCTGGTATCTGTAACCTCCCCCCACATTGAACACACACACACACACACACACACCAAAACAAAACATAGAAAATATCTCATTGTGGAAGCCGTAACGTGTCACAGTGTGTCCCACAGTCTATTCCTCTGTCCATACGTCTTGGAAATGTCCATTGCAGTGAGTCATTGGGTCATTGGTCTGGTTCAAGATCTCTGGAGTCTGTGACACCATCAATATTGGATCGTCACTGGGACTCCTCCTGGTTATCCTGTTGCTGTCCTGTGTCATGGAGATCCTGCAGTTTCAGATTGGCAAGACAGGCCATTTTACATGTCCCAACAGTGTGCAGATGACACAGATTTGGGGTTAGGTCAACTCAAGTCCCTGGACCTGGGCCTGGGTGGTAACCCACTGATCAGCCCCTGGCTCCCCCTTATCCTCATCACCAGGGTGATCTCTGTAGCACCGCTCTGGCTAGCCCACCCAACAATGCCACCACAGGCAAGAGGCCGGGTCATCTCACCTGCTCTCATGCCCACCCACACCTCCAGAGCCGCCCAGTTGAGGCACAGTGCCCACTCTCTCAAGTGCTGCGGCAGGCATCATGGGGTCTGTGGCAGCTCTCTCTCTCAGACCCTCAGGGTTGGCTCGCTATGCCTTCGCCATCAGGGCTGGCTTCACCATGTTGCTAGGTGAGGTACTGGGCCCCTCGGCCTCTGGATCTTGGTTGCAGTTAGGTTAGATATTTGCACACAACCCTGTGGATGTCCTCAAAGCCATGGAGCTGTGTATGAAGAGTGAAGCACTGTGTGTGTGGATCACGTTACATTTTCTTCCATTTTCCTTAACGAAAGAAGCTCAGTAGTGGAGCGCTCTGCTAGCACGCACTAGGCTCTGGGTTGGATCCCTAGCACTGGAAAAAATTATAAAGAGCTTATCTGTTTATATATAAATCCACCCAGGGTACAGCCAGGGACTGCCAGAGGCCATGTGGGAGCACCACCGGATGCAGCCACACCCTACTGTATTTCTCCCTCCCCTTTTCTCTCCCTTTCCTGTGCTCCGAGCTCTCTCTGCCTGCTCCTTGCTAGCACCGGTTGCCCACCATGAGGCCTCTGCACTCCCTGCAGACTCCCATGGCTGATTTCAGCATGATCTACTTAGGCAAGGCAGGCAGGAGTGTGTGGACACTGGAGTGGGAGGGGGGGTATGGGGGGCGCTTTCACATTGCCTGGAAATCTAGGAGGGTTCTTGGGAGAGGCGAGGCAACTCTCTCAACTCCCCCACCTGTGTTTGCTCGTGTGTTGTTGTGGTTGTCACCTTGGTCCCCCTGAATCCTTGACACATGAATTGATCAACACGGCCTGGGAGTGTTTACCTGGGGAGCATAGTTTTGGGTGTGTGCAGGTGGTCGCTCCTTCCCCAGGCCTTTTGTTTGAAAGGAAGGGAACTTAAGCTTCTGTTGGGTCCACATGTTCTGCAGCCCAGAGTGGGGTGTGTGTGTGTGTGTGTGTGTGTGTGTGTGTGTGTAGGCCGGGCAGACCCGACATGTCCTAACCTGTGATGGTACTTCTGGCTGTTTACTGAGCTCTTGCTGTGTTAAGTCCTGGAGTGGAATGGGAACAGGGAGGTGTGTGTGTGTGTGTGTGTGTGTGTGTGTATGTTGAGGGAAGGTTTGCTCCAGTCCCACTGTAGGTAGCGAAATATGACAGTCTGGGCTCCAGTTCTGGCTGCACAGCTTCTTGAGCTCTGAATAGCATTGCATTGGCTGGGAAAGGGAGGCCTGTAGCCGCCTCGCTGGGAATGATGGGGATGCGAAACTCTCAGCCCAGAGGAAGTGACCAGCAAATGGGAAGCCAAGTGTTCTCTGCGGAATCCCTACCAGCACCCCCACACCCCCCCCCAAGAACAGCTCACTGTCTTAAATGTTCAGACATGAGGTCCCCATTCACAAGGCTGACATGTGGAAGGCCTCGGCCCCAGCTGGCGCACTACTGAAAGGTGATTGGACTATCCAGGTTAACTTCCCCAGAGGCTCCATGCATTAATGAGTCAATGCTGAATGGGTTACTCACAGATGGGGCCGGATCAGAGGAGGTGTGTGCGGGGTGTGTGTGGGGTGTGCCTTTGAAGGCTATGTCCCTGTCGCCCCACCTCTCGACTTCCTGGCCACCAAGAGATGAGCACTCAAAAGTCACTTCTCACTGGGCGACCACCCTTTGCCCAGGAGATGCTCCTGGAGCTGAGACCGTGGGATAGCCAAGTGGGTGATAGCACAGGCTTGTCCCAGGATGAGTTATTTAAATGCTCTGTGCCGTGCCTCGGTTTGCTCATCTGTAGAATGTACTGAACAACGCTACCCTCCCCCAGGAAGGTTCTTAACGCTAACAGACAACGTGCTCGGGATTCGATTTGGCTTGAGACAGGACTACACTAAATGTGTAGCTATAAGCCACATGGTGGATTAAAGTCCAATGCAATGTCAGGCCTAATGGTATGGACTGTGGTCTCGGCCACTGGGGAAGCTAAGCAGGAAGCTAACAGTGCAGGGCTTGCCTGGGCCTCAGGGTGGCCAGGCACCTTCCTCCCGATGTCTACCCGGGACCCCTGATATGGGGCCTCCGGTTAGGACAACTCCCATTAGCTCTGAGAGTTTAGGTGGGGCAGGAGCATGGTGTCTTTGGGGGATTTTCACATACAACCAGCAAAAGGCATCTGGGCAATTTAATGAAACCCTGACTCAAAATAAAAGGATAAAAGAGGGCTGGGGAGGGAGGTACTATAGTTCAGTGGTGAGACACCTGCTGGGGGAGGGGTCCTATGAGTCAGTGGTGGGACACCTGCGTAGCCTAGTCTAAGGCTCACTCCCCATTACCAGAGAGAAAGAAAGAAGGGTGGGAAGAGAAGTCAGCTAGCTCAAAGGACAGCTCGACCAGCCACGCTGGCTTGCACTGGTATTCAGCAAGCCTTCAGCATCAACCTGGGCTGCAGTTTCATAAACTGGGCGTGGCAGTGCGCACCTGTGAGCCCAGTACTTGGACATAAATCAGAAGGATCTTGAGTTTAAGGCCAGCCTGGATTACACTGGGAAACAGTCTCAAAACAACAATAGCAAAAACTGGGACTTCAGCTATTCTGCTATTTCACACAGGGGGAGTGGTTACTAAATGTATTAACTGGGACAGACAGATCCAGGCCATGGCCACCATCACGGGATGGGGGTCCTGTTGCCTGGCCTGTAGACACTGATGGCTCCTGCACATAAACTGCTTGGTTGGTTCAGTCAGAAGGGCTCAGAGTTCCCATGACATCACAGCTCCCGGAAGGACCCTCGCCTCTCTTCTAGACCTTCCTACCCAGCCACTGGGGTCTGGGGTGCCTCCTATTAGAGGGATTAGGAAGAGAACTGAGACTGGTGAGAAATGGTGGGATTAGCAGCTAATGAGAGAGCAGCTGTGGAACCTGATCTCCGCAGGCCGCCAGCCTGAGGGAAGTGGGTGGCTGGAATGTGAAGTGGGGTGGGGTTGGGTGTGGAGAGTTACCTAACTGTTCCAGAGTCGTACACCAGGTGCCCCAGACAGAGGGAAATGGCCCAAGGTGGCCCGTTTTCCTATGGTCCCAACCGTATCAGGGGCACAAGTCAGGCAAGATGCCAGCAGGCAGCATCTGGAATGTTCCACATCCACCTTCAGAAAGAACCCTGAGAACATTCAGAAAAGAAGCCTGGATTGCCCCCAAAACTGAACTTCTAGGATGTTCTCGGTTAGGGAGAGTGGACCTGGGGCAGTCTTGGGTAGAGTGGCTTAGGCTAGCCTAACTATGCTAACCAACGCTGGCTCAGGATAGCTTCTGCTAATTCTCTTGAGGCAACTTTGTTTGCTTTGAGACAGGGTCTTGCTATGCAGACCAGGCTGTCCTTGAACTTACAACCCTCCTGCATCAGCCTCCTAAGCGCTGAGATTACAGGTACATGCTGGGTTGGAGGCTTTCATGGAGATGATAATTGACAGTTTGGTATTCACCTTACCAGTATTTCTCAGAACGGGAAGAAAAGATTCCCCCAGCAGCGCACAACCCCAGGCAGTCACTCCTCTCATGCTCATAAGAAGGCGGAGCAGCAGCCCTCTGTTAGAAATGGCAGACTCAGGAGACAGCAGGCTGAAAAGTTTTACAAGAAAATCCAAAGCAGTCCTGGGCCTCAGGCCCACCTGGTGTTCGAATGTGGAGATGGGGGTGGGACAGAAAGTGAAGGGCTTAGGGACCGGCTGGGCTTCCCTAAGTACCCGCGGCTGACCCCCCAGCTGCTCCACACCTCGGTGGATGCCTCTTGCTGGTTGTATGTGAAAATCTCCAAAAGACACCATGCTGCTGCCCCACCTAAACTCTCAGAGTTAATGGAAGTTGTCCTAGTCAGAGGCCCCATATAAGGGGTCCTGGGTAGACATCGGGAGGAAGGTGCCTGGCCTTTCCTGATGTTCGAGTCCATAGGACCGGCTCTTTGCGATGGAATCTGAAAGGCATCAGGAAGGGTAGCGCCAGCCCCGTGGAAACGACCAGCCTTCACCAGGGAACTTTGCGGTCCAACTTCTGTCCCTGTTTGCTTTTTCCCCTCCCATTTCCACAGTACCAGGAATTGAACAGAATTCCCGCTGGATAGGTACACTAGGCGAGCTCTCTCTGAAGTGCGTCCCACCACACAGCCCGTCTGCCCCTCGACTCTGTGTGCTTGCTACATCTGAAGGGTATGAACTTCTCCTAACTTCTAACATGGCTTAGGGGCTGGTCACAGCCAGATCTTAGACTCCCATCCTGCAGGAACCAGCGGAGGCTTTTGGGACAGCCTTCATTAGGAGGACAAGGAGATGACACTTAGGGAAGGCTGAGGCCTCAGGAGCAGAGGACTCATGGGACACTCCCTTCTCCAGGCCAGTGGTCACTGGAGGCTAGAGAGCACTGAGAGGGGATCCCAGGGGAGGCCAGTCCCTCCTTTACAGCTGCCACATCTGGCAGAGGCCCTCTGGGTCTGCCATTTCCTCCAGACCTGTCCCAGAGCCAAACACGGGCCCTCATTTAATCCCAGTTATGTAATGTGCAATCTAAAGAGTTGTCCCAGGGGAGGCGCCTGAGCCACACCCAGGAGTGGGGGAAAAAGGGCTCCAGCTGAGGCTGGGCAGACAGGTGAGGCTGGGCTTCCGCCTTCAGTGGTCACTCGCTCACTGCTCCTCCGTCTCAGTCAGCACCATGAGCGGCCGAGTTGGAGACCTGAGCCCCAAGCAGGCAGAGACCCTGGCCAAGGTGAGAGATGGCCCCTTCCCTGTGGGATCTCGGGAAATGGTTGGGGCATGGGCTGGAAAGGGTGGCAGGACCCTGCCTCCATCTGCTGACTCTGCATGTCCTTCTGCTGTCACCTCCAAAGGGGGTGACATCCTACACAGCTGAGTGACATCAGTCTGACCAGACAGGTGGTAAGGGGAAAGCCCCACTCTGGCAATCATGTGGATGACGTGTGCAGAGTGGGCTTGAACCCACCCAGGAACCAGAGCAGACAGCTCTACCCGGCAGTCGTCCCCACTACCTCCTCCCTCCCTGCCCACTGGTGGACTGGAGGATGCGGTCCCTACCCTCTGATGGATTCTTCTTCCCTGGGACCCTGAGAAGAAAGCTAATCTGTAAAAGCCAGATCAGAGGAACAGAACAGAGTGTTTGATGTGCCCACAGCTGAAGGGAACAAGGACCCTTGATCATGAGCCCTGTCCTCCCTCCCTCCCTCCCTCCCTCCCTCCCTCCCTCCCTCTCTCCCTCCCTCTGTTTTTTCCGTCCTTTCTCCCCCTCCCTCCTCTCTCTCTCTGTCTCTCTCTCTGTCTCTCTGTCTCTCTCTCTCTCTCTCTCTCTCTCTCTCTCTCTCTCTCTCTTGGAACCATGTTTTTGTAAAGAATAGGAAGATTAGCAAATGCACCAAGTGAACCAGGGACGCACCCAGTATCCTACTCACCCATTTATGGATTTCTCCTTCTATCTCTCTAACCTTCTTTTCACTTACCTATCTTTCCTTCTCTCCATGTCTATCCATCCACCCATCCATCCATCCACCCACCCATCCATCCATCCATCCACCCATCCATCCATTCATCCACCCATCCACCCATCCACCCATCCACCCACCCATTCACCCACCCACCATCCATCCACCCACCCATCCATCCACCCACCCATCCATTCCCCCACCCATCCACCCATCCACCCACCCATTCACCCACCCACCCACCTACCTACCCACCCATCCACCCATCGATTGATTGAGCCTTCATTTTCCTTTCCACCCACACAATCATTCTTCCCTCCAATCTGACTTTGCTCACACACCATTTTCCACCCGAGCACCTGTGCCACAGCCTGACTCTCCTACCCATCCATTATCCCACACTTCTCTCAAGCTGGGTCAGACTGAGTGACAGACGGAAGGAGAGATGGTTGAACCTTTGAGTTGGGAAGTCAAGGCTCAGTGTAAGAAACACATTAACGGGAATATCTCTTTTCAGTTCCGAGAAAATGTCCAGGATGTGCTGCCCGCCCTGCCAAACCCTGATGATTATTTTCTTCTTCGCTGGCTCAGAGGTGAGGGGAGAGGTGGGGGTGCTGAAGATCAGGGGGCAGCAAGAGGACCTGGGTCTCCAAACACAGACTTGTAACAAGCTGTGGCTCTCAGAATCTGGCCGCACCAGCTTAAGTTTTACAAGTCTAAGGAAGGTGGGGGGAGAAGCCGAGCCTGACCAACCCCCACGGTGCCCCACTGCTCTCACCAGAGGCAGGACAAGGCAGTCTTGTCCTACCTTTCCCTCTTCTTCCCTCAGCTCGGAACTTTGACCTACAGAAATCGGAGGCCATGCTCCGCAAGGTAAAATACTGTTCCGGAGATTTAGAGACAGTATTCAAATGGGGGGGGGGGATAAATCAGTGCCTCATAACCCAAATTCCATGCCCTATTCAGGGTGATGGGAGCCTCACAGGGCCTCACCAGCCTTTTCGTTTTCAGTACATGGAGTTCCGGAAGACCATGGACATCGATCACATCCTTGACTGGCAGCCCCCAGAGGTGAGCCCCAACCGGAAACGCCTCAGTCTCAATTTACATATCACCTAAGAAGCCTCTGGTCACTGGAGACCATGAGGGAAAGACAACAGCAGAGATGATGCCCTTCGAAGCCATAAGTCCCACGGGGCCTTTCCTGTAAGAACAAGAGATAATTCCTGTGTTAAGAGTTCCAGCATTGGCCAGGCGGTGGTGGCAGACACCCTCCATCCCAGCACTTGGGAAGCAGAGGCCGGCAGATCTCTGAGTTCAAGGCCAGCCTGGTCTATAGAATGAGTTCTAAGATAGCCTAGGTTACACAGAGAAACCCTGTCTTGATAAACCAAAATATTTTAAAACTCCCTGCATGAGTTCATATAATCACCGAAATGCTAAAAGACAGGCGTTACCATCCCTTTGGTCCAGTAAAAAATCTAGCAACTTGCCCAAAGTCCCACAGTCCCATCGTGGGCCCGGGGTTTGAACTTAGGCCTGTCTGGCCTCCCAGACTTGTATCTGGGCCACTATAAGCCGTCAGTCCCTCTGTGCTCCCACCCCAGAGTTTCGAAACGTCCTGTCTAGGTAGAAAGCAACCGCCTATCAATGTACACCACTGGTAAGGGTAGGACCGACACTGAAGTCACAGTAACATGACAATCAGCTGTGGAGAGTAAGTCATCTTTGCCAGCACTGTCTTGGAGACAAGTATCTGAGCCGTCCTATGCAAGAGGAGGTGGGATGGAGCTCCGCCGTGTCACTTGCTCAAGGACATGGAACATGGGAACAGCAGTGCATCCACTTGAATTATAGCTGCTGGCTTCAGAATGACATTCTCCATTACTAAACCAGACCCGGAAGACATTGCAGGCAGGACCAATGTGTCCCAAAGCCTAAAGCCAGGTCTGGCTGATACTGGGCCTTTTGTATTCACAGCTGTGAACAAGGCCGTCCCTTGCAAGACCCTCAGTGTTTTCACTTGGGACCAGGCAAGCCAATGTTCTGACCTGTGGCAGGATATATATAGACTTGGGTATGATAAGTTAGACAGATCTGGTGACTCCCAGGGAGGTGTGTGATTCCAAGGGTCATGTGTCTTTCTATGCCCAGGTGATCCAGAAGTACATGCCTGGAGGCCTGTGTGGCTATGACCGTGATGGCTGCCCTGTGTGGTATGACATCATTGGGCCACTGGACCCCAAAGGGCTGCTTTTCTCAGTCACCAAGCAGGACCTGTTGAAGACCAAGATGAGGGACTGTGAACGTATCCTGCATGAGTGTGACCTGCAGACAGAGCGGGTGAGGGTCTGACTCGGTGGGGTGCGTGACTAGAGGTAGGAGAGGCTGCCAGGGCCTGTGGGCTCAAGAACACATCGGTGTTCTCTCTACCATGGTTAGAGGGCTCGCTGGTCAAAAGCCCCACTGCCTATCAGCTGTGTGGCCTCAGAAAGTCCCTTACCCCTCTGAGCCTGTCTTCTCCACCTTGTCAGGGTAGTCTGCACTAAGTAAAGAGATGACAGGATGCTCCTCAGCTATTATGGGGTTACATCCTAATAAACCATCCTAAGTAAAAAAAAAATACCATTAGTTGGAGATACACCTAACCCACTCAGCATCATAGCTTAGCCTAGCCTGCCTCACATATGCACAGAGTACTTTTATTAGCCTACAGTTGGACACTGGAAGACAGCATCATCATGAATATCATTAGCCCAGAAAAGAATTAAAAGTCAGCATCCAATCTAAGGTTTTGAGTGAATGTGTATTGCTTCACACCATCATAAAGTTTTTGAAAAATCAGTAAGTCCAGCTATTGTCAGTGAAAGGATGAATAGATAAATGATGGGGGGTGGATGATGGGTAGGTGGATGATGGATGATGGGTAGGTGGATGATGGATGATGGGTAGATAGATGATGGGTAGATAGATGATGGATGATGGGTAGATAGATGATGGATGATGGGTAGATAGATGATGGATGATGGGTAGATGGATGATGGATGATGGGTAGATGAATGATGGATGATGGATGATGGGTAGATGAATGATGGATGATGGGTAGATGGATGATGGATGATGGGTAGATGAATGATGGATGATGGTGGGCGGATGATAGACAATGGGTAGGTAGATGATGGGTAGGTGGATGATGGGTAGATGGATGATGGGTGGGTGGTTGATGAGTAGATAGATGATGGATGATGGGTAGATGAATGATGGATGATGGTGGGTGAATGATAGATGATGGGTAGGTGGTTGATGGGTAGGTGGATGATGGGTAGGAAGATGATGGATGATGGGTAGGTGGATGATGGGTGGATGAATGATGGGTGGGCAGATAATGGATGATGAGTAGGATGATGGATGATGGGTGGATAAATGAGTGTGGAGATGCATCTGTTCTTGTCCACTTGCTGCTCTGGGGACAGAGTGGAGGGTTGGAAGCGTCCTGAGGAGTCATGTACTTGAGCTGCCATTCCCAAGCCTGTGCTTGACCCTGGGCATTGCTCCTTGCTCATCCTCACAGCTGGGGAGGAAGATTGAAACCATTGTGATGATATTTGACTGCGAAGGTCTGGGACTGAAGCACTTCTGGAAACCTCTGGTGGAAGTGTACCAGGAGGTGAGGAGGCCCAGGGGTGGGCACACTCACACTCACACATGCATACACACGTGTGTACACACATACGTGCACACACCTGAACACATACGAGTTCACACCATATACACATACCACACACACATACACACACACACACTCACACACACATGCTCTCTCACACATACATGCACACACACATACACACACACACTCTCACACACACACACACACTCACACACACACATGCTCTCTCACACACACACGCACACACACACACACTCATGCACACACACATACACACACATGCTCTCTCACACACGCACACACACACACTCATGCACACACACACACACATGCTCTCTCACACACACGCACACACACACACACACTCATGCACACACACACACTCACACACACACATGCTCTCTCTCACACACACACACACACACACACATACACTTGGCCTGCTTTGCCCTTACAGTTCACTTAAAGCACAAATTAATAAAAGGTGTTTCCTTCCTAGCCCCACCCTGAAAAGAAACCTTAACAGGACTCCTGGGAGGTGCACAGGAGAGCACAGGGCCTGTTTCCACAGACGGGCCCAGCCCTGTCACTCCCCTGCTCTGAGTCCTGGGCCATCCTGATGTCCGTCTGCCATCCCTCCTGCCCCTCCCCCTCCGTGCTCCTGTGCTTCAGCTCCCCACACCCCTGCAGCTTGGGGACAATCAGACGCAGGAGTGAGTCTGTAAAGCACATGACAGTGCAGGCCCGTTCTGAACGCCTGGCGAAGTGCAGTCACTGTGGTGACCGTCTGTCATTAGAGTGGCTGTGTGGTTACTATGGGCATTTGGTTCTAACCGCCTGAAGCGGATGCTGCTCTTCAGAGGCCAGTGGAGGTGATACCTAAAAGGGTATTTCCACTAAAACCTCCAGACAGGATCTGGCAAAGGAGGGGGAGGGAGAAGGTGTGGGTTCTGAGGGACTTTCTTGGTTCCACAGTTCTTTGGCCTCCTTGAAGAGAATTACCCAGAGACCCTGAAGTTCATGCTCATTGTGAAAGGTGAGTGAGATGTGACCCCCTCCTGGGGCCTCCATACCCCTATCTGTCACCCTTAGAGTCTTGATGCCTCTTCCTGGGGCAAACCACCTGGTGTCTAGCACAGAGGAAGGGCTCAGGAAATGCTAACATCTGGTTTCACTCCAAGAGGGGTGGCTCCAAACTCAGTGCCCCCAGAAAAGCCTCATCGCTTCCCTACGACCATCTTTCCATCCTTGGGCTGTGTGTGGCCCTAAGCTGCCCAGGCTGGCCTTGAACTCACTCCACAACACACATAGGCTTGGCACTTGCAATGTCCCTGCCTCGGCCTTCAGAGTGTATGGGATTATAGAGCTACACTCCTATTTATTCTCTTTTTCTTTCTTTACTGTTTTTTTTGGGAGGGGGAGCATTGTTTTGTTTTTGTTTGTTGTTTGTTTATTTGTTGAGACAGGGTCTTACTATATAGCTCTGACTGTCCTGAAACTCACTATATAGACCAGGATGGCCTCAGACTCAGAGATTCACTTCCATATACCTCCCAAGTTCTGTGTCTGAAGGCTGACCACCATGCCCAGCTCATCCTGCTTTTCTGAGCAAGTTATCTTCTCTTTGAAGGCCTCTGAGCCTATGCCTATGGTACATGTTCCTGGCCTGGTACTGTTCTGGGGCCTCACTAACCATTCAGGTTGCTGTTGCTCAGGTATGCTGTTGGTAGAAAGATGACTTGTTTGATAGTTGATTAACTCATTGCTTGGCTGGCTGTCCAGTCAATTGGCTCTCTGGTTGTCTGAATAGCTAAGTAACTGGGGATGGGTTGTAGAGTTGACTGGGGTGGCTGACTGGCTGACTGGCCTTTAGCTTAGCTGGTTGTCTGGCTAGCATTTCAATGGCTGGATGTATGGGTGGTTGGCTGACATGTCGGCTGGCTGACTGGTTTTTTCTGCAGCTGAATTTGCATGGTCAGCTGGTTATTTGGAGACCAGCTCTTTGTGTGAGTGGTTGGTAGGTGGGGAGAGAAATTGATTAGCTGCCTGCCTGGTGGCTGCTTAATTTTCTGTTTAGCCGACTTGTGAAGTTTGGTGAATTGGTAAATTGTTTGTTAGCAGGCTACCTAGTTTGTTGGCACTTGGCTGGCTGTTGGTAGACTAGTTAGCTTATTGGTTGTTTGGTGAGGAGTGGATGACTGGCTCATCTGTGCAGTGGGTAAGTGGTTGACGGCTGGCTGGTTAGTTGGCTATTTCTTGGGTGACTGGGTCTGAGCTGACCGGGTCCATTATGACTTCTGTATGATGGCTGTGCCCATTGTGGGAAGGTGTCCCAGTGGCTTGATCTTTCCCTGTTCATCTTCTTGCATTTTTCCAGCCACCAAACTGTTCCCTGTGGGCTACAACCTTATGAAGCCATTCCTGAGTGAGGACACGCGAAGGAAGATCGTAGTGTTGGGAAGTAGTAAGTCCTTCCCGTGCTCTGGCCCCGGGATTCACACCTAGGTTGAGAGTAAGGCTGGTCCATCCCTGGCTTCACACCTAGGCTATAGAGTAAGGCTGGCCTATCTCTGGGTTTCACACCTAGGCTGCAGAGTAAGACTGGTCCATCCCCAGCTTCACACCTAGGCTGAGAGTAAGGCTGTTCCATTCCCGACTTCACACCTAGGCTGAGAGTAAGGCTGGTCCATCCCTAGCTTCACACCTAGGCTATAAAGTAAGGCTGGTCCATCCCTAGCTTCACACCTAGGCTGTAGAGTAAGGCTGGTCCATCCCCTAGCTTCACACCTAGGCTGTAGAGTAAGGCTGGTCCATCCCCGGCTTCACACCTAGGCTGTAGAGTAAGACTGGTCCACCTCCAGGATTCACACCTAGGCTGTAGAGTAAGACTGGCCCATCATCCCTTCTGGAACTCAGCACATCACCTGCAGCCACAGGCTGCTTCTTCCCCTCAGTGAGACAAGGCTCGTGGTGTAGAACCAGGACACTTCCTAAGCCCCATTCCTTGCCTTAGCCTTGGGGTGAGTGAGGCGTCAGGCCGCCCTGCCCCCTATGTTTCATCCATTGCTTCTCCACCTCGGTTTTATGTGCCCTGGCTTTCTTTCTGCACTTGCAAACCCAGTGCTTTCAACAGCACCTCTGACTCTGAAGAATGCCACCGTAGGCTATCCTCTGACCTCTGTGCACATGCACACATGCGCATGTTTATGTGTGTGCTCATGTGCACCCACACACAAGCCATATGGACAATATAATTTGTTTTTATACAACCAAATGTACTGGGCCAGAAGGATGGCTTAGCCCCCACCAAGTTTGATGGCCTCAATGTCCCCAGAGCCTACACAGTAGAAGGAGAAAACTGACACCCACAAGTTATCCTCTGGGCCCCCACATGTATTTTGTGATGTGCAACCCTCTCACACAGACAATAAATTTAATTTTAAACATAATAAATTAAAACATATATGTAACATAGATTTTTAGAAGGAAACACAAACAGAATAAGTCATTTTTAAAAGTATTGTCTGTGTTTCCCTATTTTCTCAATTTTTCATATTACTATAAGTAAAAAAGTAATAAGAAAAAACATACTACTAATTACTTTTTTGTTTTGCATTTTAATATGCAGTGGCTTCAACCTCACCATGCTCCTGCCTCAGTCTCTTGAGTGCTGAGACTACTACCATTGTATGCCATTCCCTTGACACGAGTTGTTTTTAAAAGTGGCAAAAGTTGTGGGCATATTTCAGTAACCAAGGATTTTCCCAGAACACATGAAGCCCTGAGTTCCATCCATGGCACTGTAGGATAGGTAGATAGATAGATAGATAGATAGATAGATAGATAGATAGATAGGAAGGATAAGATGAAGAACACTAATTCTCGACCCCAGTGCTTAGAGGAAACCATCCCTTAAGCAGTGTTCAGTTCTTCTAATTGTGAAGGAGGATCTAGAAATAAGGGCTGGAGGATCTAGAAATAAGGGTTGGAGTCTTACGTTCCTCGCTTTCTCTTTCTCCAATACCTCCACCTCTGCCCATTTCCATGAGGAGTGAGAGCTTGATGGGTGAGAAAGCAACCTGGCTGTGGGGAGGACCAAATCCTGGAGCAATATGGACCCAAGTCCTCTCTTCCTCTGGAGCCCACAAGGCTCAGTACTTTGGCCCTAGTTTTTCAGGCACTATGCTGTTTCCCGCTTCCCACTGGAGGGAAGGAATATTCCACTGCCTGGGGGTTAATTAAGGTTAACTACAGGGCTAGGACCACACCCAGGGCAATCCCCAGCACCCAGGACCCCTAGATGCTCACATATGAATAGCAGCAATGGCATACCTCATGGTTGTGATGATGAAAGAGGCAGAGCTGATTCTCTAGACAGAGCTGCTCCACCACAAGATCTTACTGAGTAATCTCAACAAGGCCCTGAACTCTTGGACCTTTAAAGTCCCCTTGAGATATTCAAGCAACTCTTAGCTTTACTACTCATGACCTGGAGACCTTCGAGAATGTCCAAACCCATCATCAAGGGAAGGGCAAACATGTCTGCAGAGCAATCAGGTGCTAGGAATACCATTTCCTGTAGCCTAAGGTCTAGGTGACTTGGGAGTTATCCCTGGTAGCCTAGCTCCCTCAGTGTTTGGAGACACACATTCAGGGTGTCCTGGTGGGTATGGGAGGCTGTCTGGTCCCTTCCAGGTGTGATAACCATCATTGATTCTTCCTCCTCCTCCCAGACAGCTGGAAGGAAGGTTTGCTGAAACTCATCAGCCCTGAGGAACTGCCTGCCCATTTTGGGGGGACTCTGACTGACCCAGATGGGAACCCCAAATGCTTAACCAAGGTACACAGAGCCTGGGGCCAGGAAGGGATTGGAGGAGTATAGCTGGGTTTCTTTCTTACCCACCTATCCATTTCACAGACAGCTCCAGATAGACCACTGGGTATAGAGACCGGATGTTGAACTAGATGTGTCCAACTTACTGGGACTTGATAATGAGAAGATATGTAGAGAAAGATGAGATAGGGAGTTTTGATTTGGAATTAAGCTAAAAGAAGCTTCCAGAGGATGCACTAGCCCTTCTAGAGAACCAAGAAAGGGTTTGGGGAAGGGGAGTGGGAATCTTCCCAATAGTGATAAATGTGCCTCTGGCAAGAGAAATGATTCCAGAATCTGTTGTAGATCAACTATGGTGGCGAGATCCCCAAGTCCATGTATGTGCGTGACCAGGTGAAGACTCAGTATGAGCACTCGGTGCAGATCAGCCGTGGCTCCTCACATCAGGTGGAGTATGAGATCCTGTTCCCAGGCTGTGTCCTCAGGTAGGAACGAACGACCGCTCCTCCCACAGCTGGGCTCTGGCCCTTCAGGAGCCCGTCACACTGAGCGACAAGCTGTCCTTTCCCAGGTGGCAGTTCTCATCTGATGGTGCAGACATCGGCTTTGGAGTTTTCCTCAAGACCAAGATGGGGGAGAGGCAGAAGGCAGGGGAGATGACGGAGGTGCTAACCAGCCAGCGCTACAATGCCCACATGGTGCCTGAGGATGGGAGTCTCACCTGCACTGAGGCTGGTGTCTGTAAGTCTACCGAGCTGTGCACTGGCTCTGGAGACAGGAAACACCTTCACATGGTTTAAAGGATTAACATGGGCAGTGGCCCCTTTCCTGAGACACATATCCAAGGACACGTAGTCCAGGTTAGACCCTTCACTCATTCTCAAGTCACACTCATGAACACTTATTGTGCGCCAACAGTCAGAGACACAAGGACCCCGAGGAATTGAGGATGCTTGGATCACAGGACACAGGCATGGGACAATAGGGCAGGTGGCACTTTCCGCATGAAGTCATGAGAAGTAAGCCAACCTACATGCAGCCTCAAAGCTGAATGTCATGCTACCCCAGCTCCATATCTGCCTCGATGTAGTGGCTCAAGGGCAAAGCAGTGCCCAGTCTGGGAAGGACCATTGTTTGGGTCATCCATGGTCTGAGGATTAAATCCATCACCTCAGGCTTTGCCCAGCACCCACTTTGTCCAAGAGGGCTAGGAAGCTTCTGTTGCTCTCAATGTATGTGAGCATCCAGGTGTGACGATACCTGAATTAGCATAAGGAGCATCCATTGTTCTCGCTGTCTGCTGACAGGCTGGGTGATTGCCAAGAGGAGGTAATTTCTGTTTTCAGGCTCTGCTCAGGGCGACAGATCCCATGGGGAGGTAAAAGGCACCATGGGGAATTACAGCAGCTCGGAGAGCACAGCCAGCAGGAACTCATCTCTCCGTCTGTCTCCTAGATGTCCTCCGCTTTGACAACACCTATAGCTTCGTCCACGCCAAGAAGATCAGCTTCACGGTTGAAGTGCTTCTCCCAGACGAGGGCATGCAGAAGTACGATGAGGAGCTCACCCCTGTCTAGGTGGAGCCTCGCGTCTCAGAGACCCCAACCCTCTGTTTCTTCTCTTCTCTCCTTTCATTCCTAAAACTGATCATTAGACCGGCTTACTCTGCAACACCAGTGGTCGGAGAGAGGTTGCCCGGAGAAGATTTATCTGTTGTAATCAAAATTTAAAATTATGAAAGGTTGGAGGTAGAAAGACTGCAAAAGAGAAAGAAGCACGAGGGAAAGACAGGGGACAGGTGTCCTTGGGGCCCAAGAATAGGGAAATAACTCTACTTGACCTCATCTCTCCTAAGACGTTTGCACTTGAGTCCCTCCCTGTGAGCTGTGAGCATCTTGAGCTGGAGACTATCAGAATCCCTTTATTTCCATTCACTATCTAGTAGATGCTTACTGCATTTCTGTAAGTTAAACAAAGAACAGAGGCAGGGAGCACAAGGGTCACAGGAATGGTAGAGATCAGACAGCAGATTTCAGCACCCTGGACAGAGCCACCCTTGGCGAAGACCCAAGCAGTGGTTTCTTTTGGGAGGCTCAGATACAAAAGCTCTATACCTCTAGCAGGAGGTGCCCGCTTCTGACTTGGCCTGATCCAAGGGTACATTATCCTCATAATCACCTCCTTCCTTTTGAACTCACAGCTCATATTTTAAGCCATTAAAAGAATTTGCCCCGGGGCTGGAGAGATGGCTCATAGGTTAAAAGACTGACTGGCTGCTCTTCTAGAGGTCCTAGGTTCAATTCCACATGGTGGCTCACAGCCATCTGTGATGGAATCTGATGCCTTCTGACATGTAGGTGTACACGCAGACAGAGCACATAAATAAATCTAAAAAAAATAAATTAAAAAACATTTCCTCCAAAGCAAAGAACGTCAACATCTACTCTCAATGTTGCAAAAACAAAAAAACAAAAACAAACAAAAATACAAAACAATAATAGTGGCTGCTGTTTGCTGAGGATTGTCACTGTTCCAAGAGCTTTACAAGGTAGGCTCATGTCATCCTGACACCACCAACAGTACACCTTATCAGAGCCACTTTATGAATGAAGACACCGAGCTCAGAGAGGCTAAAGTAGCCATTCGATGACATAGTCTTAAGCAGCAGATCTAGGACCTGAAGGCTTTGTTGTCTATTTAGTCAGAAGGCATGGCTCTAAATTGCTCCATGATGCCCCCTCATAAGATTCTGCTCTGACAAGAAGATACGGAATGTTTTGATTGCCCTGCATCTTTAAGTAGAGTTATTGGATATCCCCGTCCCGCTAAGCCCTTTTTATAGATGGAAGAGATAATCCCCCAAATTGTGCAGCCCAGCTAATGGAGACCCACAACATGTAGGGAAGTTGTTCAAGAAGCCTCACAGAGCTGGAAGGGCTTGTGCCCCTTGCTGATGATCTGTCATCTGCTCACACAGATGCAAGGATGATCACCTGATGCCCACCATGCCCCTGGGGAACTGGGACAAGGCACACAAGACCAGGGTTCCAGTTTCTTTCTCAACTTCCTGACCCTTGCTAGGTGCACAGATACTGGCTTGAGCCCCAGCCTCCGACATAACTCTTGCCAAGAGATGATTAATTAGTCCAGAGAATGAAAGGAGGGCAGAACCCAAGGGCTCTGCTGGTTCCGTGAGATGCACCGTGGGAACAGATGAAGGGCTGAGTGCAAGGCCTGATGCTGCCCAAGCTAACGCCATTCTGGTGGGGGCGGAGTCATGCACAGACCTGCGCCTGCCTTCAGGGCGCAGGCTCGTATGCCCATCTTATATACAGGGACTGCCTTAGGGTTTCCATTGCTGTGATGAAACACCATGACCAAAAGCAACTTGGAAAGAAAGGGTTTATTTCTCTCAGCTTTACATAACAGTTCATCATAAAAATCTGTAAAGGCAGGATTCGCATAAGGCAGGATCCCGGAGGCAGACGCCATGGAGGGTGCTGCTTACTGGCTTGCTCCTCATGGCTTGCTCAGCCTGTTTTCTTATAGAACCCGGGACCACCAGACCGGGGTGGCACCACCTACAATGAACTGGGGCTTCCCCAGTGATCACTAGTTAAGAAAATACCTTACAGTCAGCTCTTATGGAGACATTTTCTGAACTGAGGCTCCTTCCTCTCTGATGACTCTAGCTTGTGTCTAACCATGACAGAAACTGAGCTTCCAACACCACGGGCCTCATTTTCTTCAGCCAGTGGGCAGTAGAACTGAACCAGAGCCAAGATGCCCTCTTCACTTTATGACCTCCAGGTTTCTGTGTGATGTTCCGAACAGGGTGAGGCTGCCTCCTCCTTTCTGAGCAGGCGGGGTGGGGGGAATAACTGGAATCCCAAAGAGGAGAAGAAAGACAGGAAAGAAAAAGCTGCCAGACTTTGAAAGACTCTTTTTGAGTGATATTGGATGGTCCTCAAAATGTATTCATTACCTGACATTAAAGTTTAACTGAACACACCATATCTTGTCAAAACTATTTACCCATTCCTTAATAATTCCACACATGAATATCACGTGTTTATGTCATAGTTACTCCTCCCCCCATTCCAGTGCCTCCCAGAATCCCCCACATACACATCTCCTCAACTCCATGTCTTCTTTTGTTTTCCTAACCCACTGAGTGCAATCAGAGCTGCCCGGATGCTCGATGCTCAAGGATATAGGACTCCAGCCACTGTAGCATGGGCGACCTGCCACGGGCCACACCGTCGGAGAAGATAAACTCTTCCTCCCAGAGGCCACCGACTGCCAATATCTCTCCCGCTCGGTGACAGGCTTCACGAATCCCTTCCCTTTACACACTGGAGTGTTGAGTGATTGACATTGCCTGATTGATGGTGTGCACTGACAACCGCAGCTACTGCGAGACTGAGTGCATTGGTCCACCACACCCAGAAGACTCCCTAACCTCTGACTCTTCAAACTTTCTGTCCCTTTCTGTGCCTTGTTCAGGGAGTGACAGGGATGTGCCATCTAGGGCTGCGTACTCCACTCATTCTCTGCACTCTAGCCAGTCGTGAGTCTGTCTGGTCAGGTGTGAGTCCGTCTGGTCAGGTGTGAGTCTGTCTGGTCAGGTGTGAGTCCGTCTGGTCAGGTGTGAGTCCGTCTGGTCAGTCATGAATCTGTATTCACCACCGTGTGCAGAGGAAAGATGATCCTCTGCCTTGGGTGAGAGTTGCATCTGGGCATAAGGTTAGAAACTTAGAAGGCACTGTGATGCCACATTCCCTTAGCAAAGCAATAGCGGTTGGTTCTATGAGCTCTCCAGTCACGTGTTCTTGACCAGGTTTACAGCACCAGGTATGAGCTGCCTCCTGCTGAATAGACCTTCCTTCCAGTTAGTACGCGTTGGTCACTCCAATATCATCTATGTCATTATTGGGCTGTGGGCATATCTTCCCATGCTGGTCATTACTGTGGCTGACACCATACAGTCTGGGTAAGATTCTTGATGGCTTTTCTGTGCCATCAGCCTGCATAGCCCCCTCCTGGCACTGGAATCTTGCCATCCGGGAGGATGCTTTCAGGTCACAAGGTTGATTTCTATGTGTCCTGTGATCAGGGTCTGTAGTGTCTTCAGGAGTGGGGTTTTACCTATTCCAGTAAGGTCTGTGTAACCAAGAGTGATGGTGATCGTCTTACTGTTTTGGGGGTCTGTGGACCCCACACCAACACCATGACAAAAGGTATCCCACGCCCGGCACTGGAACTTTTGTTTAATTATCTATCACTTCTGGGAGAAGCATTCTGCGTAAGGTAATGCTGGTAAGACCTTTTAAATACACATTTTTAGGAAGTTTATAAAACAGTAATTTTCATAGAGCTTTTCTTTTCCATATTACTGTTTCCAAACATCCCTCTCCCTACATCACCTTTATCTGGTAAGTCTATAATGAAGAATGAGAGAGAGAGAAGCAAGAGGGAGGAGGGCTGAAGTTCAGAGGTCAAGAGCACTTCCTGGAGAACCTGGGCTCCTTTCCCAGCTCACAGTACTTCAGTTCCACAGGAGACAACTCCCTCTTCTGGCTTCTATCAGCACTGCACCCCCGTACTAAAAATTAAAATGAAGTATTTTTAAAATAAATAGGAAGGATAAAAATAATTAGGGAGGAAGGGTGGAAGTAAGACGGAATAAATAGGCCCCAGGAATACAGCGTGGCAAGCACCCATTTGTGCAAAGCTCATTATGAGAACCTTGGAGAAAATGGCTGAGCACCAGTGAGACACAGCTGGAGAGAGGCGATCCCCCCACCCCCTACCCCACCCACACCCACCCCCTACCCCCGCACACGCCCACTGAGGCAGCAGAGTCAGAAGACAGAGTGTGGGCTCTCTGCACACTAGGGCCTGAGGAAGCTGTGAGCGGTAGTGTTGGTATTTCTTTGTTGGGGCTCCTCTCCCTGCAGCTGAGCAGAGGGACTCACTAGCAGAAAGCTGGGGCTGTGCCATGCAGGTGTGAGAGAAACCCGAGTGCCTGTTTCTTCTTCCTTCCCTAAGAACCCATTGCCATGGAGACAACACCAAGGGTCTACCTCTGTCTCCTAACACATCATGCAAGAGAACATGAGAGCCACATGAAGTGAAGGTTGGGGCAGACCTCTAGAGAGAGCGGAATCTTCATTGTAAATCTATTGAAGAATTGCTTGGAGCTGATTGTGGTGGCGTATACTTGTCACCTGTCCCTTGGGAGGTGGGGACAGGAAAAATCAAGAGTTCAAAGTCATATTTGGCTCTATAGGCAGTTTTGGGCCAGCCTAGGCTACACAACTATATTCCATGCAACATTCAGAGTGCATTTCTAAGAGATCCACCAGAAGCAGGCAGGGCTTGGGCTCCTTATTTTGTTTGGTAAACCAGTGTATCCAACGCCCGGTTCCTGAGGTGACTTCTAAAGAGCCCCGGGGAGGAAAGCAGAGTGACAAGAAGAAACTTCCCAGCAGAGCCTGGGGCATGCCTGTAGCTCCTCACCACATCTTTTCCCGCACTGCCAAGCAAGAAGTCGGTGACGCGACCCTCAGTGTCTCGGGTCATCCTGTGCTCATGGATGGGACTAGACCTGGGAACCAAGACTCAGGGAGGTTAGGTGACTTGTCCAAAGTCCCACGGATTATGGAGTTGGTCCCTCTGACTGCTCCAGGCTTCAGCTCTTTCCTTCCCCAGCTTGAGACTCCTGGGGACATTTTGAATCCTTCAGAACCATTGTTTTAACAGCCTGACAGTCAGAGGGAGAGCACATATCTCTGTAGAACAGTGGCTCTCAGCCTTCCCAATGCTGTAACCCTTTACCACAGTTCCTCATGTTGAGGTGACCCCCCAACCATAAAATCATTTTCATTGGTACTTCATGACTGTAATTTTGAAACTGTTTTGAATTGTAATATGTGTATTTTCCCATGGTCTTGGGTGATCACTGTTAAAGAGTCATTTGACCCCCAAAGGAGTCGTGGCTTCACATATTGAGAACCGGCTTCTCTAGAATGTCTTCTCTCCTGCCAAACAGATCACAGTGGCAAAGCTTTGGGCTTGTCGCCATCATGACATTTCCTGGAAACATTTGATTTGGTTGGTTGGTTTTGTTTATTTATGGTTTGAGGCAGGGTTTCTCTGTGTAGCCCTGGCTGTCCTAGAACTCATTATGTAGACCAGGTTAGCCTTGAACTCCTGAAGGCATTTACAGTCAGTGTGACCCTGTTATATTACTGCATACCTGACTTCCTGTTCTTGGGGCACTCAGCTCAGGAAACTGTAATGAGGACTCATCCCCACCCCATCTCTTTCCAAGTCTCAGTGTGTAACATAGGCTGGCCTGGAACACACCATCCTCCTTCCTCGGTTTCCTGAGTACACAGATCAGAGACCTACCCCGGTTCAAGGCAGGGGATTCACAACATGTCATTTAGTGCAGACCTCTATGGCCGTCACTTAAAACCGTCATACACGAGGTAAAAGGAACAAGTCAGGAGAGGTTTGTGGCACGATGACTTGAGAAGGTGGTCTTGGGGCTGGGCATTGAAAGGCTGAGAAAGAAAGAAGAGTGAGGGTCGCATTCCTGGCAGGAGGCCCAGCCCAAGCAAAGGCATGGAGGCATGGAGGGCACATTCAGAGAACGCTGGAAGTTGGGAGAAGCAATTATGTGGACACTGGTGTGTCATGGGGAGAGAGAAAACTCCATGGATGGTGGCTCTGAGGGGCCATCAGAGATCATGGAAAGTGTCCACCAAAGGAGGGCTTGGGAAGATTTAGCCCCACGTGAGCTGGTTAGAAGACTCTTCCTTTAGGCATAGAGCAGAAAAAGTGACTTCCTACATATTTATGAGTTTATGGACACACACACACACACACACACACACTTCTGAGGTCACACAAACATTTTCTCCAAATAAGCTATTTCATTAAGGGGCAGAAGACGACAAGGTCTTGCTATGCAGTCCAGGTTGAACCTCAAACTCACATTCTTCCTCCCTCAGCCTCTCAAGTAGTGGACTACAGGCCTGAGATAGCATGCGTGGCTCAGAAAATCCTCATGGGTGGAATCCCTCAATGCTCTGCTAAGAATGGCAAATCTCACAGCTGGTTTAGCCATCAGGTAGGACAACCCAATCATTTTAAAGTGGACATCTTTTGTTACACTAGTGAGAGCCAGCAGCAGTGGAGTCTCCACTCAGATAAATGTTTTCCCAGTCATTCTCTTATAATCTTTTCAGTTGCTTCAGATAATTAAGAATTTCACACTGAGGGAACAAAGGCTCAGGAGCATTAAGTGACTTGTCCAAAGTCACACAGCCTATGGGGTGAGTTCTGCCATGACTGAAGAGTGCCGCAGGCTGAGTGGTGGCACGTGGGTGGCCTTGTGAGCTTGTGCCTGCCATTGCAACTCAGGAGCAGCTCAGGAAGGGTTCACCAGGAGACCGGCCACCATGAGCAGTTGGACCAGCGAACAAGCGCATGTCAGGACATGTTTCCCCCTAGTGACGATTTTGAGTGTTCCCTAAAACTAGCAGGGCTTCCCAGGGACCCAGCTGCCAGGCTGCTTGTTCTAGGACACAACGCCACAAGGCCTGGGGAGGGGGGCTGACTGACCGTCCCTACTCACTGTAGCCTCTTTCCTGAGGATGTCTGGGGTCCGTCTTAGCCCTGCTGGCCTCTGTGGGTGTGGACCTTACCCTCATTGCTGTACCTACCAACTCCTTTGGGTGGGGAACCTCCTAGGGATATTCCATGTGAGCCTCAAGGAGCCCAAAGGGGCTCCCCTGAATCAAATGAGAGTCCTGCTATGAGGAGAACTTTTCTGCGGAGAAAGAGTGGCCGCCAAGCTCTTGCCAGCTCCTGGGATAAGGGAACGACTTGCTTACCATACTGCATCTTCTGGACTATTAGGTGACTCCCCAGCCCATCTTTGTCAGCAAATACCTCAAAAGTGCTGAGAGGTGGGAGCAGGCAGACCTTAGCCTCTCTCCTCTGCTCTGCCTAAAGCCACAAGTCAGGTGTGGCTGACCCTGGCCTAAGCCCTTATAATCTAGGTTCTACCAGAGGCAAACTCATCATGGGGAAGCAACCTCTACCTGTGTCTGGATTAGCAGTCTTTGGGGGTCTCGTGGCTGATGGTGAGGCAGCAGAGAGGCTCTGGAAGCCAAGACAAGCCAACTATAAGTTTTCATTTTCTTCTCGTAATCCCTTGAACTCAGAGATCTGCCTGCTTCTTCTGCCTTTGAAGTGCAGGGACTAATGGCTTTAGCCACTATGCCTGTCTCAAGTTTGTAAACCCAAGAGTTTGGGAGACATGTAACTCTTTGTTCTCCTTACACTCAAGAAGAGTATTAAGTGCTGGCCCCTGTGCTGTTAAACACTGGTCTTTGCTGTCTGCCTGGGGCATCTATTGTTTGGTTTAACTCTCCTAATAATCCCTCCCCTAAAGTCCTCTGTAGCAGCCATAAGCAGGCCTACTTTGCAGATAAAGAAACTGAGACTTTAGGTCACATAGTTTGAAAGGCAGTAGTAGTACCTCCTTAGTATCCACAGAGGATTGGCCTCAGGACAAAACCGGCACTATGATATTGAAATATGAGGACAGTCAAGTCCCTTACATAAAGTGGCATCGTGACGGTTTGAATCTGAAGTGTCTCCCACGGGATAATGTTTGCCTGCTTGTTCCGTGGTCCTATATGGATCCCTTTAGGAGCTGGGACCTGGCTGGGACAGGTCTTTCAAAGCTTTGCCTGAGCTCTGCTTTCCGCCTTTTAATCCACTGGGGTATGAGGGGTCTCTCACGCTCCCCTAGCCTCTCCTGCTGTGATAGTCTAACCCCCCCCCCCCCCCTGGAACCATGAGACAAGTAAACCTTTCCCCCTTAAGTTGTTTCTGTCAGATGTTCTGGCCAATGGAGAAGCAACTAATCCAGGCATGACAAGATCTTCCAGCAACAAATCTCTTGGTCACACTGAATACAAAGCAAATGCCCTTTGGTAGTGGTGGGGGTATGTGTGAGACGGGGTTTCTCTGTATAGTCCTGGCAATGCTGGAACGCACTCTATAGAACAGGCTGGCCTTGAATTAGGAGATCACCTGCCTCTGCCTCTGCTTCCCGGGTGCTGGAATTAAAGGTATGCATAAATGTTCTTAAACTGTGTTATGTATAGAATTGGGGCAAGATGTCTGTATGCATACCGTTTGTTTTCCAAATGTTTTTCATTTGTGGTGGGTCGAATCTGCGGATGTGAAACCTGTAGATATGTGGGACCGCCTCCCACCTGAGCTGTGTCAGCCAGACTCCTCCCTGTCCGGCGGTTATACTTTCTGTCTCTCCAAGCTCTAAGTGGCCTGGTATCTTACATAGCTCACTGACACTGATGACAGGGTCTGCTCATGGTGACACCTACATCGTCAGCTACTGTGGGTGAAACAGTAGGGTCTGAGGAGCCCTTACCACCCACCAGGGTTTTACAATAGTGATGCTTGATCACTCAGTCTTCCTAAGTCTTACCTGTGGAAATGAGGCCCTCAACACTGGGACCCCTGAAAGGGGAACAGCCCTGTGTATAGAAGGCCTGTGTCTACTGTGTGGACTCAGGCTGTAGGGTTGTCCCTTAAACCTGTGGACCTAGGAACGGCAAACCACTAGGGCAGAGGTTGTCTTCGAAAAAGAACGGGCAGCCCATTTGAGATCTATTTGCCCAGCCTCTTGCTTGTGGAGCAGAGCTGGCTGGTTAGGAACTGGATCCAGAGCCAGCTGCTGATTTTTCAGGAATTAATGAGCTGTCAAACAGCCATGTCAACCTTCGATTGTGGTGACAAAAAATGCCCATCATAACCCGAGGGAGGGAGGACTGGTTTTCATGGTTTCCGGGGTTTAGGTTGTATTGATCAACATCCGTCACCGTGAGCCTGGAGGGAGGCAGAGAATCATGGGGGAAAGGATGTAAGTGGGCAGAGACGCTCCCCAGAGAGACTGAAAAGGGCCGAGCAAGAAGTAACCTCGGAGATGAAGCTTGTGGAGGGAGATGGTCATCGCTGTGGGTACTAAAGGCCAAGATGATTGGAGCGGCCATCCCCTGAGGCAGGAGCAACCTCCCTGGGGCCTTTCCCACAGGACACTAGAAAGCCGTGTCCTTGCCCAGAGGCCAGGGAGGGGCAGACCTGCCTCATGGACAGCTGTATCCAAGGCTTCTAGAAGCCATTGAAGGCCAGAGTTCCTCAGGCTGCAAGTGGAGCAAGTGGAGAGTGCTATGATTCGAATGCACGTTTTCATTAGGTCTTATCAGTCCCGGAAATGAGGGGCTAGAATGGAGCAGGTCAACAGCATCGGGCAACTGTGACAGCTCAGCCTTCACAAAGGGGCCCAGGCAGACTTCAGCCAAGAGCTGGTCTGAAGCTCATTGGAAGTTGTACCAATCTGGAGAACCTGACGTCAGTAGGATGCTAGAGATTCATTCGCTTGCTGTTTCGTTTTGTTTTTGTTTGAGATGGGATCTCAGTATGTAGCCCTGGCTAGCCTGGACTCTGTGTAGATCAGGTTGGCCCTGAGCTCACAGAGATCCACCTGCCTCTGCCTCCCAAGTGCTCAGATAAAGATATGTACCACCAAGCATGGATAGCAGTTTCTGTCTCATGACCCTTCCTCAAGTCGTCCTTTGATTTTCCTCTATTACTTAGAGCATGAAGCCATTATTACACACGCTCTATCCCATGGTGCAATGTTAAGGTGAACTTTAGGACAATCTACAGGGCCTCCAGGACTGTAACTGCTTTTAGCCCCTGAGCCATCTCCTCATCCCTATCGGGATTATTTAGATCTCCCTTCAGCAGCCTCGTTGTTAGTCTTCCTTTCTATGCAGCAGTTACCTGTAATAAGTTGTGGTCTAAGCATTAAGTGGAAAATTCCAGACACAAGCAGTGTGTAAGTCTTGAACAGCTCTTACTATAGGATGGGATTCCCATCATTCTAGATTATTAGTGCCATAGTAGTTCATCACACAGGACTCTTCTGTAGCATGTAGTTTTAAAAAAAAATCCATGCTAATCCGGCTAGGCACTGGCAATGGCGGTCTCCCCCACGGTCTGTGGGGCCATGCTCCCTGTGGCCAGCTGCTGCCAAGATACTCCAATCCTCCTAGGCCATCCTCCCCCTGTGGCTAGCCTGCAGAAAGACAGCTTCCGATAGCTCAGATCCTCCTAGTCCCTGTAAAATGATAACACCAGAGACTTGCAATATACCAGCCAGACTTATAATGGTAAATCTCCAACCCCTAAATGCCTACACAAAGAACACAAAACTCAATTGATATAAATTCAAGCTACACAGCTAGATGAGGCAAATGTGCCCTACATTACTCTATTTCCCATCTGTGGAATCCCTAGCTACTTGCGGCTTCTCCAGACCACGTGGGTCAGCCCCACCTTCTCCTTATGGCTTCATTTTCTCTCTCTCATCCGCTGTCTCATCTGACCTCTTCTTTCCCCTCTCTAAAACATTTGGCTCTGCCCCCTCCTTCCACTGCCCAATCACAGGCTCTAGCTTTATCTGACTAATTAAGATTTCACCCCTTTTGAGAGAGCAGAAAAAACAGACAGCAACCCACAACACTCTCCTAAGTCAAACTGCCCCCATCCTCATGAGTTCAACTGTGTCCACTCATGTGTCACAGCTGGGCTTTGTCGACCTGACCGTTTCTTCATAGGACAGTGTCCAACCAGTCCTCTCAGCCAGGTCTGTGCAGGCCTGTTCTAATGGCATGAGGCCTCAGAGAACAGCTAGACATAGCTAGGTCGGGAAGGGCTAGGGAGGTGGAGTCATCTATATAGCCATGGGGAAGCCATCATCCAAGAGGTGTGCAGGCCTTCCTGTGTGCTTTAGGGTCACTGGTGCTCCTGTTTGCAACTCCTCAGACATGCTCTGTAAGCCTAATGAGATCACGGCTCCCAAGGGTGAACCTCAGTGGAAACAAACTGGTTTGTTGCTGGGATCGGACGAGGTGGGTAGATGTTGCCTAGTTTTCTGCAGGGGTGTGTGTGGCTTTCAGGACATAATTATTATAGTTAATCCCTATTCCAGTATGTTCCAGATAAGATACGGTATAGAGGGTCTGCCTGCATCTGTGGTCTGAGGCATCCTTTGAAGGAATGGCTTCTGGCAGTCAGCTACATCACAGGATTTGCCCACGAAAGGTCATTTGTCCTCTAGAAGCCAGCCAAAGGATGGGTGCATTTTCACCATGGAAGTGAACAACAGAGTCTTCCTATCCTAAGGCAGCCAGTGGTTAAACACTGACCAGCAACATACTGCTCCGGCTCCCCTGCTAACCCCGGAGCAGGGTAGATGGCATGACTCTCCTTTCCAGATCTACATTCGAAGGACCAGAGAGGGCAAGTGGCGTAGCAGAGGCCTCACAGCATAAATGGCTACAGGTAAGACTCAGACAAGCTCTGTCTTCCACCCATTTCCTTGAATTTTCATTTCCTTGTTCATTTTCCTTGTTAAATGTGTACCACATTTCATTCTCCACTCATCTGTGGGTGACCCAGCTCCATTTCCCAGCTATGTGAAGAGAGTGGCAAAGAAAACGGATGTGCAAGTGTCTCTCTGAGTCTAACCCCAGGAGTGCTGTGGCTGGGCCATCTCTTTTTAATTTTTTGAAGAGCCTTCAAACTGATTTCCATCATGGCTGCACTAGTTTGCATATCACTAGCAGCATATCTTCTCCAAGATTTTCCAGTCACTTCTTACAAGATCTAGAATCTAGTTCAGACCACGAGGTGGGTAGATGTTGCCTAGTTTTCTGGGGGTTGGGGTGGGGAGGTGGGGGTGGGGATGGCTAGTTCAGACTCCCTGCCACAGCTCTTGAGAGCCCCCATCACTCGGGCAATATGACTGGTGGTGGTTTAAATACGCATTGCCCATAGAGAGTGGTACAGTTAGGAGGTGTGGCCTTGTTGGAGGTGTGTCACTGTGGAAGTAGGCTTTAGAGGTTTCCTCCTATGCTCAGGCTCCACCCATTGTGGAAGAGTTGGTCTTGTGGCTACCATTGGATCAAGATGTAGAACTCCTAGCTCCTTCTCCAGCACCATGTCTGCCTGCGTGCTGCCGTGCTTCCTGCTATGATGATAATGGACTAAACCACTGAAACTGTAAGCTAGCCTCATTAATGAGTTGCCTTGGTCATGGTGTCTCTTCATAGCAATAAAACTGTAACTAAGACAGAAGTTGGTACCAGGGACTGGGGTTTTGCTGTGATAGGCCTGACGATGTTTTTATTCGGAGGAATGTGAATTTGGAAACTTTGGATTTGGGAAGCACCGGAATGCTTTAGGTGGGGCTCAGTGGGCCATCCTAGTAGGAATATGAAAGACATTGGTGCTGAGGGTGATTTGAACATAGGGGCCTGGCTCTAGAGGTTTCAAAGAAGAGGAGTTTTAGTATGTTACCTGGAGATCATTCTTAGGATGTTTTGGTGAGGAATGTGGCTGCTCTTTGACCCTGTCTGAAGAGTCTGCTTGGGACTAAGGTGAAGAGATTCACATTAATTGCATTGACAAAGGAAGTCTCAAAAAGGCCCAGCATAGATTTTATCCTCTGGTTTACCCTCTATAAGAGCAATTTGATCAAGTGTAGCAAGCTTAGAAAGGGGACATAAAAAAAAAATGTATCATTCAAAGAGTAAAGGGGCACCAGGAAGTGGAACTGAGCTAAACCCTATGTTCAAGGACATGAAATGGAATTAAGGGACCGGTGACCTCGGGGCACAGTCTCACCCAGCTAAGCTTACTCTTTCTGTTCCCATTTCTCTCCACCTGAATCTTCATTTCTGACTCCTTCCCCTCCCCCTTTCCTTTTCCTTGGATCTGATATTGTTCTTGAACAGGTTTGGACACACCCCTCCCTTGTTCTCCCCACAGGCCTTCCTGCAGAGCCAGGAAGCCAGCCCACTTCTCCCTCAGTTTACCAGTTCCAGAAAAAACACCATGCTGTGGTCACAACCCTGCTTATCCTCAGGAAGAAAGGAAGAAAAGAAGAGGCCATGTTTGAAAGTTTTATTAGGCTAGCACTTGGGTTGTGATTGTCCTGCCTCTCAACCAGGCCCCAGCAGCTCCTGCAGCAGGGATGGGCTGGCCAGAGACTCTGTCCTGAGTGTCCCAAATGCTGTAGCCTCTGTATCTTTCCCTAAATCACTCAGCCACATTACCACAAAGTGACTTAGAATAGCTGGAAGCCTGGTCCTCACTTGTCACGTGATCTCAAGAGTATTTCCCACCCTCTCCGGCCCGAACATCCTTCTCCTCCATGGGAGGATATAACTTTTCCATCCAAAGACTGGCCCGGAGGCTACGAGGTACTTTAGTGGTTAGAGCACACTGGCCGCTCTTACAGAGGAACCAGATTCAGTCTCAGCACCCACCCACATGGTGGCTCACAACCATCCCTAACTCCAGTTTCAGGGGGTTCTCATCACCTCTTTTAACCTCTAAGGGTGCTGCACATACATACATGCAAGTAAAACACTTATACACATAAATACTTTAAAAAAAAAAGGTTTCAAAAGACAGGCCAACCAGAGTCCGTTCCCACTCAGCACAACCATGGCTACTAATACAGACGGGGTTGGGTCCCACCTGGGACTCACTGCCCACCACTCCTCAAGGCCTTCTGCTCTAAGCCCCATCAATTCGAACCCACCCAGATGGCAGCACCATGGACCCCAAACAGCCACATATCCACGTTCTTTGATGTGAGTGGGCCAATCCCGGGCAAGGCACAGGAAGGGTCAGGGGCTGCTGGGCTTCCCCACTGACGGGTAGAGCTTGCGCAGGCTAGAGTCCAGGAGGAAGTCCACTGACCTACAGAGAGAGAAGGCCTGGTGAGCAGGCAGACAGGGGTGAGGGAGCGCAGGACTCACACGGGCTGGGGGAAAGACTCCTCCATACAGGGTAACAGCAACCGCGTCAGACCCATTTTATTATTCTCCTCCCTTAAAGAAGCCATGCTTACACCCCTCCCCCAAAGATAACAACCATCTTCCTTTCCTTTCTACGGCTGGAGAAACTGAGGTACAGTGGGTAAAGGACTCACTGTGAGGCTCAGGGTAAGTTATGCTCCTCTACCCCCTACTCCTGCCACCAGTGGGACTCTCTCTCTCTCTCTCTCTCTCTCTCTCTTAGATTTTTTTAAAATTTTATTTCTGTAGCTGGGCAGTAGTGGCACACACCTTTAATTTCAGCACTTGGAAGGCAGAGGCAGACAGATTTCTGAGTTCGAGGCCAGTCTGGTCCACAGAGTGAGTTCCAGGACAACCAGGGCTATACAGAGAATCCTATCTCAAACAAAACAAAACAAAATTCTGTATTTTTTATGTACATACATGTTGTATGTGCATGTACACCTGCATGCAAGAAGAGGGCATCGGATCCCGTTACAGATGGCTGTGAACCACCATGTCATTGCTGAGAACTGAACTCGGGACCTCTGGAAGAGCAGTCAGTGCTCTTAACCGCTGAGCATTCTCTCCAGCCTGGTCTACCTCTAGTGCTAAGAGCGAGCACATGACACAGGATTGGCTAATCAAAAGGATGATGGCTCGGACATGGGCCCCTCATCTGAATGAGCCAATGAGAATCTTCCTTGGGATCTCCGCTATCGTTATGGAGACGTTTTGATGGGCCGGGAGATGTTGGGAGGGACAGGACACCATGAGTCACTGGGACATGGCAGGAGGGTGAAACCCACAAGGACAGGATGGAGAGAGAAGCTGAAGGACGCTGCGTGGCAGCATCGCTCCGATGCCTGGGTCCAGCCGTGAGGAAAACATCCCAAGACTTTTATTTTGTATTTACCTAGCAAACTGGGTTTGATTCATGTTGCTCTCAGCTCCCTCCAATCCAGCACTCCTGGCTACCTCTGCCTATTTCACAGCCCTGGTCTTTCATTCTGGGAACTTACATGACCTTTGTCCAGAACCCACAAGGCACTCTGCTTCCTTTTCGGCCGCTCTGCCTCTCCATAGGATAAAAGCACAGATGGCCTCTCTGCTTCGACCCTGCCTCAGCTGCCCCGGCTTTGCACCCACAGCTCGCCCACAGCTCGCCCAGCCTAACTCTACCTGACTGGTCGCTGAGACCAGAACGGCACCTACCTGTCAATGGGGTGGATGATGACAGGGATGGCCAGCAGCCCGAGCGTAGTGGTGGTCCACTTGCGGACAGTCGGGGGCCAGCGGGTCATAGTGCCCAAGACATAGAGAGAGGCGGCACACAGACGGTTGATGGTGAAGCCGGGGATGACCACAGAGGCCAGAGACTGCCACACAAAGGTGTCTACCATAGCCAGGGCCACTCTGGTGCTGCGGCCTGCTTCAGGGCTTGGCACCTCTCCTGCCTTCTTGCCTTTGTCTATGGCATCGGCCAGGACATAGGAGCTGGACACGCCGTAGCTCAGCCACACCACCGCTGTAGGAACCAGGGAGCGGAAAGCCTCCCCCACCTCATTGGCGTAGCCTGGAGGGAAAAGGCAGTTAATTCTCCGGCCTGTTCCACAAGGGGGCGCTACACAGAGCACTCCTTCTAACCCTAACCTGCTAAACTACATACAGGGCGGCAGGTGACCTCAGTCAAGTGACTTTACCTTTTGGTTTCTAGGCCCGTGGACTGACACCATCAATGAAGTTCATGGCTCACTGATCAAAGTCCCCAGCCGTGGTTCTGGGGATCTGCACCAGGGAGGCCAGCGAATAACTGAGTGTGGGCTCCACTGATGCGTACCAACCAAGTGCAAGGTCTTTCAAGGCCTTACCTCAGCCCGCTCTTACAATCAGCACCCGACAAGAGTCCCTCGCCTTCAGCCCTTTTTACAGAAGAGAAAACTGACACTTAGGAAAAGCCAGGGGAAGGTAGGCTGCTCTAGGAGTCCAGATCTTCTGACCCCGGGGCCAGTGTACCACGGTCAAGGCAGAGGGCAACCCACGCACTCGGTCTGTGCCTCCGGAAGAGCCGCGTGGACAGAGCTGAACCCACAGGGTTGTGTGACCTTGGACAAGTCCCTAGCCTTCTCCTGAGCCCGGTCTCCAGCCCGAGCCGAATAATAACTAGGCCCCTTTTCAGACTCCAGATCCGCAACCCAGGACCACTGTGTTGTGTTTTTTCCGGAGTGGTGGGGTCGCTGCGTCTGTCACCCCCACGCTCACCCAGGTAGCGCACCCACGTGTCCCGGTAGAGGTCGCGCTCGGCGCCCGGCCGCTGCTGCTCCGACATGACGTCCTCCGCAAGGTTGGAGTCACTGCAGATTAGAGTCTCACCACAACCCTGTCTCCACCGGCACTTGGCTAACACCGGGCGAGAACCCGCCAGTAGTCCGAGGCTGAAGGACAGGTCGGGCTATCGCCACTGCAGGGAGTGTCTGAAAATTGCCTTATACGCCCAAGCCCCTCTCCCTAGGCTTGGGATTTGCAGACAGATGGTCGTGTTTTCTCTGAGCAGTTAATGCAAAAACTCTCCCAGACATGATTAGTTTTTGGAGTTAAATAGGTCAGAGTTCCAATCGGAGGATGGTATCTCCTTAGGTGTGCGGCTTCTAGGATAGGTGTATTTCTCTGAGCCTCGGTCCGTGTGTAACTGGGAGGCATGCCAGCGTTCACTGCCTTACACAGCCACAGGACTAATTAATTATATCCGTCATCATCTATTCCGGAGACTCGGGTTTGCTTTCTTAAGCTCTGGCACTAGCGTTGGGTCCTATTTTATAGTAGGGAAATAGAGACAGAAAGGGCAGTCACTCTCTTGACTCATTAAGAAGAAGGGAGTTGGGGAGTTAGTACAAGAGGGGAAAGCGCTCTGAATCCTCTGGGATTTCAGAGGGGCAATGCTATGTCCCCTGGAGACAAATCCTACTTGGGCCGCTTAGTAGATGTGAGCCACTTCCTCCCCCAGTCCCAGAGCGTACGTCTGTAAAACAAAGTGGATGAGACTGGAGAGATGGCTCAGTGGTTACGAGCGCTTACAACTCTCCCAGAGGACCCGAGTTCCATTCCCAGCATCTGCACAGGTATCTCACAGTACCTGTAACTACACCTCAAGGGAATCTGACACTTCGGCTTCCACAGGCGGCACCCCGCGCCCCAAAACCACGCGCGCACACAGCACACACACACACACACTTATACATTCGCCCATAGAGGCATGCAGATAAAAACAAATAAATATGGTCTTAAGTCTTTTTATAAGCCAGGCATGGTGTTGCATGCTTTAATCTCAGAATTTAGGAGGCAGAAACGGGTAGTATGTGCGATCGAGACCAGCCTGTCTACACACGGAGTTTCAGGCCTGGCCGGGGCTACACAGTACAAAAATTCCCAACTAGATAAGAACAGAGTTTCTGCACAATTCTTTTAGATTCTTTAGATCCGGGAGGTGTATACCGATTCCCTACGAAAGCCGCCGTTTTCAGCCTGTGTCCTCTTGAAACTTGTGGGTCGGCGGGGACAGGGCCCGGCGCGGATGGGGAAGGTAGATCCGCCTTCAGGACCTAAACACCGGTAGGCTGGCGCGGAATTAGGAGACGGTCCCTAAAGCCACGTGATGCTAATCCTCGGCCTCCCTCCCATTTAGTACCCGTTGCAGACGCAGTTCACGCCCGCCGCGCCGGTCAGCGCGGAAGAACCACCCAACACGTCTTGAACCACCGAATGGGGCGGGGCCTCCGCCCTCACCGTGAAGGCTCTCGGGAGCATCCGAGTGCCATGAACAAAGATGGCGGACAACACTCACCGGCTGAACCAATCGGAAGGTGACTTGTTAGGACCTCGTAGAACGTTGTCGCGATAGGAGAGGAACGGAACGCCTCTGTCTCCGTGTGCGTGCTTGTTCGTGTATCGCGAGAGGAAATAAATAGAACGCCTGTGTGTGTGTGTGTGTGTGTGTGTGTGTGTGTGTGTGGTGTGTGTGTGTGTGTCTGTCTGTCTGTGATTTTTAGGAAAGAAACAGAACGCGCGCGTGTCTGTGTGGTGTGTGTGATTGTGTGTGTGTGTGTCTGTCTGTCTGTGATTTTTAGGAAAGAAACAGAACGCGCGCGTGTCTGTGTGGTGTGTGTGATTTTAGCCTGCCGCTTGGCATCCGAGAAGTTTGGGTCTAGTGTAAGAAAGTTCGGAAGCCGGCGATGGGCAATGAATTCTGCTCTTTGCTTTGAAAATTGATTACTTTATTCATTGGTTAATGTACCTAACAGCATTGTAAACCAAGGCCAGGATATGCTCCTGAGATATGTGACTAAATCCTGGGTAGCCTCGGCCCTCTCTGGTTGCTAGCCCTGCACCTGCCCAGAGCTCCCTCCGCAGGCTGGGCTGAGGCCTTATTCCGAGGAAAAGGGGGACCCCCCGCAAGGGCCTGGGGCTTCCTTCCCGAATTCTGGGCAGCCCATAACCTGGCTCGCAAGTTGTATGGGGTCAAGAGCTGCTATTACAAGGTCACCTGTGCCTGCCCCCCTCCCTCCCCCCCTTCCCCTGCTCAGATGCTTGCCCAGCCTATGGCCACCTTCCCGGGAAACCACCCACCTTGGCTACCTGCGAAGCCACTGCTGCCATTCCACGCCTCCACAGAGAAGGGTGTGCCAAGCCCTTGCTCTTGTCAGTAGACTGGTTCTCAGGCACTGTGGGAGACTAGACTGGGAAGTGCACTCAGTGCTGTTTCAGTCCCACTTGGCATTTTTGCGTAGGGTTGCTCAAGTGGAGGTTTACTTAGTGAGAGGCTTGGAGCCCACCCACAGCCGCCTTCGCCCTTTCCTATCTATGATCCCTGAAATTAATTACCCTTGTGCTTGTGGTAGGTTTCTGTCACCGGAGGACAGTGGCCTGGTACCAAAGTCCCACACAGCTCTGGGGTACTGGCAACCATTAGCAATTAAACAGGCAGCCAGTGGAGCCCAGGAGTTAGTGAGGTTCTCAAGAGGAGAGAGAGGCCCTCTGTTAGCCTTCCAGTGCAGACTTAGGCCACTCCTGAGAGTGGGACTAGGGAGGGGTGAGGAAGACGAGATATTCAAGGATCATGACAAAAAGTTTCAAAGAGCTGCAAGATACCCACGACATCCAGCAGCCTGCCTCCTTGCACCCGTCATTACAATCATGGAGGGTGTGTCCATGTTCATTTAGGAGCAAGTTTCTCCCCAGCAGCTGGCTTCCCTGAGAATGACATCCTAATCTCTTCACTTCTCCCTAAGTTCTTCTCTGCCAACATCCTGGGTACCCTTCCCCTCCCTGTCTCAGCTGTCCCTGGGCAGGTGGAGTTGACAAGGCCTACAGGGCAGACACCATTACAGTCGGTCTCTGGAGACCCCTTAGTATTCTGATGACAAGGACCCCTCTAGCTATATCCTCTTCTGATTCTGAACAGGAGCCCTGTCCAGTCTGAAGTCTTCCCTCCAGCCCAGTTTCTTTGGGCTAATCGGTTGTAGGTAAATGACTATAAAGAAACTGACAAGGAAGACGTTGAGGGGCCAGGCCTGCTGCAGGGGGAGATGTTATTTGGGGGTGCCTGCCCCCTGCTGATTCATCTTCTCTTCTGCTGCTTTGTCTGGAAGCAGGACCTCCACAGTGAAACTGACCTTCTTGGCATGGATGAAGCTGTAAGTGTTGTCAAACCGCAGGACATCTGAGGGAGCAGAAAAACCAAGCAATCAGGCAGTTCCCGCCAAAGGTGAAGGCTGGTGAGTGGGACTGCTTTGTACTGACTGAGCGAGGTGGTGTGTGGTAGGAGATGGAGGCCAGAGTGGCGTAATAGTCCTTGGTCTTCTGGAACGCAAGTCTCGCTGAGTGTGTTCGGAAAGCGGAAAACCATGTGATACAGAAGAAGCCTAGTGAGACGAGCGAGGGACAGAGACTCTCATCTGTGACAGCTTGGAAGGGAAAGGTCCCCAAGGCCAAAGCCATGGCTTCGCTATACAGGCAGAAGAATGTTGGCAGCTACAGTGCTCGTGAGGAGCCCGTCTGTGTGAAAGCATGGGTTTGAAGTCTACACGTGTGATCATATTCTTCCTCACTGCCATTCTGAAGTCAGCAAGAGTCCGACTTTAGCTCAGCTCGAAGGGTTTTAGGTCACACTGTGAGCGAGCAGTGGTGGGGTTGGGCTTTCCCTCTGGGTTGCATTCCTGACCATAGTACTGCCTCGTTTGGACCCTGGGAACCCCAAGCCATCTGCTTCTCTGCAGACTGTGTGAACCAGGTGCTTACCCTCTGGGGAGATTAATGCGGCCAGGGGATGCTCCCTGCGTGCCCGCCCATAATGACAAAAGGATGGGCTGCTCATGGAAGGAAAGTTGCCCGAGGAACCTGTGCTGCAATCTGTGTAGTGGAACACTTTTCTGACATAAAAAGAAAGAGCTTATCCTGGCATGATGGTACACCTGTAATCCCAACACGGGAAGGCAAGGATCCCAAGTTCAAGGCCAGCCTGGACTCTATACACTGTCTGAGTCCAGACTGGCTACTTGGACAAAGGAAAGGGTGTTGGGAGGAAGGTTTAAGATACAGGCAGAGGCCAAGTAAGATACATGCAGAACAATTTGTAACATTTTTGTTAATTTATGTATTAAGAACAAAACTCTTTTTGGCCTTTTTGCTTGTCTACACTTAGAGGCTCTCTGATACTAGCACTCGGGATAACGCTGCTGGAAGGGAAGGTTTGCTCCCGTCCTGTGGTAAATGTGTCTGTGCAAGCACTTGCCAGGCCTGTTATGGAAATGTGTCTCTAAAGGGACAGACACCCTTTGGTAGGCTGGCAGGTGGGAAGGCCATTAGCCGTGGTTTCCTCTGGGAAGAGGGTGGACTCAGTTGGCAGGGACAGCTCCTAAGCCTTGGCAACTGAACAGGCTCGCTTTTACTCTCGGCCTGTTTCTTTGCAGGCTTGTTCCATTTCTCTCAAGCGCCCCTTCAAGACAGCTAGGCACAAGAACAAAAGCAGCAGGGCCTCCCTCCTGTGTCGCTCTCTGGCTCTCTCAGGGACTTTCCCTGGATAAACTGCGTGAGGCCGGGGCAGTCGGCACAGCACCTACCTACTCCTATTTCCTCGTGTCTACCAGAGGCCCTGCAGATGCGGCACTCCCTTCTCTGGGTCCTGAGGACAGCCTTGGCAGCTTTGAGCTCCTTAAACCAGCATTGAGATGCATTGCTCAGCAAACTAGCTGCCCTCCAACACAAGGAAGCGCCTTAGAGCAGGCACAGAGGAAGGGGCGTCACTGCCACTCCAGCATCTGAAGGTCTCAGTGTGACACGAGTCATGTACTCACAGGCTCATGGAGGGCCTAGAGGCCTTCAGGTCTAGGGCTTCTCAACGAGTGTTGGGTAATTAGCCCCTTTGGTTATCAGGGGCAGCTTCTCAAAGGGAAAGATGCTGTTCTTTAGGGAAGCAGGACAAAAAGTATCCTCTTGCCCTCCCACATAGGTAGTGGAAAATGTATAAATTACAGATCTGGGGCCAAAGGTTTGGGTTAGAGCACTTGCCTAGCATGCAGGGAGCTCTGGGTTGAATTCCTGCTGCTTCATACTTATTATACTCACACTGGCTTCCTTATATTCCAGATAGAGTATTGATTCTAAAGCTGTGTGCAGGTATGTTACATCATCTGTGAGTTTCATTTCAGAATAGTAATGGGGACAATAGACACTACTATAAGAGGGAAATACATGTTGGTTCTTAGATTCAGAACCACTTCTCTGGGGAGTCCGTGGACCCCAGAAGGAAATCTGCTCTAGCCCACTCCTCTCATATTATGGTGAAGGAAAATGAAGTTCGTTCTTTAATGGTACTTGGTTCTGAACACTCCAGAAGAGTCAGTGGCAAAGCCAGAGGTTCTCAGCAAGCAGGCACTGGTGCCTAGCTGGCCTCTTCCCCTGGTGCTGTCCAGCCCCTTCCTACAGCGTTTGAGAGCTTCCTAACCACACTATACCCTCCAGCTCAAAGCCCAGATTTTTCTTCACTCTTTCCAGCCTTAGTTGAGCATTCTACACAGTAGGTGATTGATTGGGAAGAAAAGGTGAAAGCCATCCAAATGTTTAATACACTGAACATGGCCAGAGAAGCCCAGGAGGGTGGTGGTCATACCAGAAAGCCGACACCCATTCTCTGTGGGGTGACAACATTCCACTTTGCAGGGGTTATCTGGCCCTCAGAAGCAAGGCTCTCCCAGAGGTAAGCTTTAACTAATCCATGGTCTCAACAACCCCGCCTCCAGATGACACCAGATCCTACCTCTCCTACCTCACTGCCTTTCCATCTGGGAAGGGGACTTAATGCTGTGGCCTGACTCTGCTCCTCCAGCAGATAAGCAGATCCTGGGCAGGTAAGTGTTCGTGTAGGGAACAGATCCAAGAAGGAATTAAATAAATTGAGGATTTGCAGTTCCATCCTGGTTGTATTGAAAAGCTGTTTATCCTTCAGATATGAGAGCGAAGCAACTGAGTTGAAGCCCTCCATCATCTCCATGGCTTTGTGGAAGTACTTCCTTAATCTGAGACTCTTGTCACATCAAGAATGTCTTAATTGTTTCTTGGACAGTCTGTGACTAGAAGCCTAATATCATCTCAGTGTCTACATTAGCAACATAATGTGAGACAGAACATCTCTTATCTATACCATAGCTTCTTCATCTCTTAAAAATGTATTTATTTTAATATATGAGTCTGTCCTCATGCACATTAGAAGAGGGCATCGGATCCCATTACAGATGGCTAGGAGCCACCATGTGGGCGCTGGGAACTGAATTCAGGACCTCTGGAAGAGCTCTTATCTGCCAAGTGGTCTCTCTAGCCTCCAGCTTCCTCATCTTTTAAAGAAACATCAACCTCGAATGTATAATGAACTTTCTCCTTTGTGGATGACAATGTCTAGCCTGTGCTAAGCCTTGTTCTTGTGCATGCATTCTCCTGAGACATGGCTGCTCTCTAAAAAGGGTGATCCCACTCCTCAGAGAGCCGGATTGTACACAGTGGACCAGAAGGTAAGGAGCACCAGAACTGCAGCTTCTGGATAGAAGGGTCTCTGCAGGGCTGGTGCAGACACCCCTGTGGTGCTGCCTTAGCAACCGAGCCAGGGCGTCTCCCATCTTCCCCATAGTCTCTGGGATGGTCCTGCTCTCCAGTTACCCTAGTAATAATAACACTGATGGGCACAGGTGCTGAGCTGTGTGATGCCATCGCTGGCATCACGCCCATAGCCTCACAGATCTTATCACATGTGAGCTGGCATCTCTGTAAGATCCCAGTTGCAGCAATCAGGAAACAGACTTAGGAAGGCTGAGTCATTTGCCCAAGTCTACACACATAGGTAGCAGGCAAGTCCACTCAGATCCGAGTGCAAACCCTGGTTTGTCACTTTTCCATCCCTTAGCTCTGTTGGAAAGGAAACTAGAAATCTGCCTGGCTAGTGTGTAGCTGCCATACATTTGTTCTTTCTATACTGCTATACTAATACTATACTATACTATACTATACTATACTATACTATACTATACTATACTATTACTATACTATACCATACCATACTAATTAGTACACTAGTATACACTAGTTAATACCATACCATACTACATAACACTGTAGAATATAGAAACAGAGGAGGAGAAAGCTCTCTGTAAGCGTCCTAAGTTAGTGTAGTTTCCCAGAGTTCCCTTCTGTATATACCCTTTCCCCTCAACCTCAGTGACCATGTACCACACATGCAGCAGTTCACATTTGCCTGCTTAATGTGAATTAACATCTTAGGTGTCAGTGTGTCCTCTTTAATGGCTCCATGGTGCATTGTTGTAATAGATGGACCTCCTTGTGGCCATGTGCTGCGCCTCTGGCTTTATCAGCTGCTAGGAACTTCTTGGTCCCTCTAGCTTTATGTATTTGTAAAGGTTTCTGTTGGACACATTTCAGGACTATAACTTCTGGGTTGAGGGGATTTAAGCCAATACCAAATGACCTTCTCTGAGGGCTTCTGTCATATGTGAGCTGCCTTCTTGTGTCCTGAACCTGTTTTTTGGTCAAACTGGAGGTGAGTGGTGCTCAGAGTTCAAGGCTGGCCATTTTTGGCATGCTGTGCCCTGTGGAGATTCCATCCGCCCACACAGTTTTGCATCTCCTGCTTCTAACTGTCTGGCTGCTCCCTCGGACCTAGTCAGCCTTGGACAAAGCTTGTGTACCTCAGGCTGGCTTCAACTTGCAATCCTGTCTTAGCCTCCTAAGTGCTGGCATCACAGGTGTGCCCCACCATGCCCAGCTCCCAAAGGTAGATGTTCTGAACCCCTGTACTCACCTGTTACAGTGATTCACCTCTGCTCGGGAACATCAGGGGAGAGCCCCAGTCAGCTGTTAGCTACCTGGGCCCCCTTAAGCAAGTCACTGCACCTTTCCAATTCTACTGATCTGTGCCATGACAGGTGACCCCAGAGAGTGCCCCTTCCTGCTCTAACACTGTGAGGTGACCAGTCCACTGAGGAAGGTGTACGTCATAAGCAGAAAGATAATGCCCTTCAAGTGTTGCCAAGACCCAGATACTTACAGATGCCTGGCTCACTGCAGGTGAGGGTCCCATCCTCAGGGACCATGTGGGAATTGTATCTCTGGTTAGGCAGCACCTCCGTCATCTCCCCTGCCCGCTGCCGTTCCCCCATCTTGGTCTTCAGGAAAATCCCAAAACCCACGTCTGATCCCTCCGACATAAACTGCCACCTGCAGAGGACACCCACCTGTGTGTGTATGTGTGTCTATGGCAACTGGTTTCTTCCACCCCAGCCTACCCACTGGCATTTACAAAAGCTCAGGACCCTCGGAGCACCCAGTCCTACCTGAGGACACAGCCAGGGAAAAGGATCTCATACTCCACTTGGTGGGAGGAACCTCGGGAGATCTGCACGGTGTGCTCATACTGCTGCTTCACCTGGTCTCGCACGTAATACTGCTTGGGGATGTCTCCCCCATAGTTGATCTAGAAGCAGAGCACAGGGTGAGCTGGGGTGCACATCTGAGCTAAGGTCCCCCCCATTGACATCCAGCTGGTGGCCCCATACCTTGGATTTACACTTGGGGTTCCCATCAGGGTCGGTCATGGTGCCTCCGTACTCCACAGGCAGCTGGTCAGGGCTGATATGTTTAAGTAAAACCTCCTTCCAGTTTGCTGCAGAAGAGAGAAGGACAGAAAGGTATCACTAGGCATCACTTCATACCTCGGGGTCAGCCCTGCAGAGGCAGGAAGGGTGGGTCCTACCCTAAAAGGGAATATCATATGCTGGGCATGGGGCACAGTTGCAGGCAAGAGAACCATTAGTTTGAGAGCAGCCTTGGCTCCATAGTAAGACAGTGTCTGCGGGGGTGGGGGGTGGTGGTAGGGGGAGCACTTCCTGAGCATGTGACATATGCTCATGGAGTCAGGCCACTACCCAGAAAACAACCCCGCCTCCTTCAGGATTCAGAAACCAGGGGCTGCTGTCATCATGGTGACTGACCACGACTGGCCGGCTCAACAACCTCAGGAACCTGCTTCATTCTCAGCTGCCTGCCGTGCAGGATTGTGAAGGCGGCAGAATGAATTGAGGATATGTGAGAGGGCTTTGTAAATTAGTACATTACCTCTCCCAGGAAAGGATACTACCATTAAAATAAAAGCCAAATGGGGGCACAGGCGGGGACTGTATTCCGTGCAGAGGAGCACAAGGAAGGACCAGAAATCTTGAATCCACGGGTTCTCGCCCTGTGATACTGATCTCCCATCTTCTCTCACTTCACTGGGCCGTGTCATGACTCGGTACTGAGGAAGTACCTCACTGCAGAATGACCCCTTAAATGGCCTTGTCTGCACCCTGCCCACTTCACTCATGTTCTTGTTTTGGGCTGATTGGCTGCTTTCTGTCATTTTTCTAACTGATTAGAGTAATTATTAACTCTCGAGTTAACTCTCAAGGCTGAGAGCCATTCTCCCAAGAAATACTAGCCTGGCACGATACCTTAATGCCATAGTTCTTATAGTTTACTATAATACTTATAGTTCTACTTGAACTATATAGACTATCAGCTGACCATAAGTCAGCAGTTCCAGGCCAGGATAGTCAAGTATCCTCTGCACAAGATGACTGGAACCCTGACCATCCTGTGTCTGCCCACCCTCAGGTATCTGTGGCCTTGGGGTGATTTCATTGGCATGACTAAACTCCAGTGACCACCCTGAAGTAACTTTTATGTCTCCTCTGTGGGGATCTCGTTTCTTCCCAATGTGCCCAAGGCACATTTGGTTGAAAGAATTTTAAGTGTGGGTAGGAGAACAGACTGAACCTCCTACGTAGCTCTGCTGCCAGGGAACCAAACCGCCTCACACACTTGGTGGGTGGTAGCAGCAGTAAAACCAGAAACCATAAAAACCTATTGCTCTGACGTTTTATCTTCTCCAAGCTGAGCAGGAGAGCTGGGTTGAAGAAGAGGCCTTCCCATCTCTAGGAAACATCGGCCACAGCCAAAGCTAGGACTCTGGTGCCTAAGTCCTAACGTCCTTTTGTTTGAAACAGGGTCTCTGTAACCAAGGCTGGCCTTGAATTCACTATGTAATTTCAACCTGCTTCTACCTCCCTAGTCCTGGAATGTCATAAATGCATTTTTGTTCTTTTAAAAAATTCTCTTGCTGTCATATGCCTGTGCAGTGAGTGTGTGTGTGTGTGTGTGTGTGTGTGTGTGTGTGGTGTGTTGGGGATGGTGCATATATGCAACCAAAGGACAACCTTTGGGAGTTGTTTCTCTCCTTCCACTGTGGGATCTGGCATCAAACTCAGGTCATGGGTATCAAGCCTTGGGTAACAAGCATATGTTTACCTGTGGAGCCAACCCAGCCCACACTGTTGTTTTGAGACAGGGCCCCACTGTGAAACTGGGTCCCACTGTGAAGCTGGCCTTGAACTTAGAACACAGCCTAGAAAGACCCAAACTGGAGCTTCTCACCACCTTCCCAGCCACAAGTTGCCACTCTCACTTGACCAAAGGTCAAGAAGCAATCCACAACAGCCACTTGCAGAGCGTTATTTAAAGGCAGCCTTGCTGACACCTCCCGAATCTCTGTTACCACTGCCAGCTCAGCTCCAGATTCTGTCTCAGCCCACCTTCATGGCCCATCAATCCACTCCCTGCTGCCAGGGGGCCTGGTTCCTGTGTGTCTTCCAGGTTGGTCGGGGAGGGGGTCACACGTTCTCTCCACTTCTCTGCACATCCAATCCCTGTTATCCGTCACTGTCACTAATGACTCCCCACCCTTCCCAGTGGGTTCTGCTTACTCTGCCTGCCCTTGAACTTAGAAACTCCATGAAGTTCACTTCAGACGCCTGCATCCTCAGCATAAGTAGGTCTCACTCACGTGGTCAGCCCCAGTGTGCCCACAATCATCCCGAGAGCTGTTTGCTACTATCCATTCATTCCGTGCAGCCCATTGAGTTCTGATGTTTTGCTTCCCAGGTAAGGTGTAAGTCCAGCCAATCTTTCTTCCCTTTTCCCTGAAGCTGCTGCCTCAGTTTACACCATCTCTTACATGGGCAATAGCATGGCATGCTAACCAGCATCTGGCTTTCACGGCCTCGTTGGTAAGTACATGCCGGTTGAAAGTCTGACAGTGGTGCTCTCTGCCAAGCACGTCTCTGGTTCTCGGGGCCTAAAGAGTCACGCTCTACCCTCTCAACATGGTGTCCTGGTATCCATGTGGCCTGGCGCCAGCTCCTCTCCAGCCTCACCTCTTGCTGCACCCTGCCTGGTAGTCTTTCCTTGGTGTTCCTCTTTCTGCTTAGTTTCCTGTGGCCAGCTCACTCACGGTGCTGTGCGAGCTTGGGCGGACATGGCTCTCATCTCAACTGTGGCGGGATGGGTGTCGCGCCTCAGTGTGACTGTACTGTGGGTTCCTCTTTCTTCCATGTATCATTACATCATGCTGAGGAGCACGCTGTAGCTCTCTTCCCTGAGAGCTAGCCAAGGGACTCTGTCTTAATAATCCTGGAAGCCTGGATCTGGCACAGAAAAGTTACCTGTCCCAAAATGATCTCCAGGGCACCCTCTTGATGCTCTTTCTAGTGCCTTCTGGTTTGTTCCATAGCCTTTTCTCTGCAGTCCTCTCTCCCCTAACTTAAGCCCCTTAAGGATAAGCACTGGAATCCCATTCCTCTCTGACAGCATGGTGAGCCCAGGGCTTGCTTCTAAAGTGTGTGAGAAAAATGTCCTTATACAACCAGGCCCTGCGGGAGCCACTGGTTACCACTCAGACACAGCCAAATCCAAGAACCACACCACACACAACCAGTCCCATAAATGGTACAGAAATGGCACCAAGAAACCCTGGGCACAAATACTCACAGGAGCAATAAAGAAGGCAAAGTATGGAGCAGAGACTGCCCTACCTGGGGAATCCATCCTGTAAACAGTCACCAAACCCAGACACTATTATGGTTGACAAGAAGTGCACACCAAAAGGAACATGTCAGGGTTGTTTCTGGAGGGGCCCTGCCAGAGCCTTACAATACAGAGGCAGATGCTAGCAGCCAACCATTGGACTGGGCATAAGGTCCCCAATGGAGGAGTTGGAGGGTAGTCTGGAGGAGCTGAAAGGGTTTACAGCCCCATGAAAAGAACAACAATGTTGGCCACCCAGATGCCCCAGGACTCCCAGGGACTAAACCATCAACCAAGGGGTACACAAGGTTCCAGCCAAAAATGTGGCAAAGGAATGCCTTGTCTAGCATCAGTGGGAGGAGTGGTCCTTGGTCTGGTGAAGATTCAATAGATGCCCCAACAAAGGGAAATTGAGGGGAGAGGTGGGAGTGGGTCGGGTAGAGGGGCATATATGTGGAGGCAGGGGGTGGGAGGAGGGGTTGGGGGTTTTGCGGGAGGAGATAAATTGAGAAAGGTTTTAGCATTTGCAATATTAATGAAGATTATATTCAATTTAAAAAATTGAAAAGAAAGAAAGAAAAAAGAAACCCCGGTCACAAAGACACCGATCTCTTAAGGGGGTCGACCCCAAGTTCTTGAGGAACATGCGCCTTGCCAAGAAGCACAACAAGAAAGGCAGAAGAAGATGCGGGCCAATAGTGCAAAGGCAGTGTGTGTACGCACAGAGGCCATCAAGGCCCTTGTGAAGCCCCGGGCCATCAAGCCCAAGATGCCAAAGGGCCCCAGCCGCAAACTCAGCCGCCTGGCTTTCCTCGCTCACCCCAAGCTTGGGAAGCAGATTCGAAGCTACATGGCCAAGGGGCACAGGCTCTGCCAACCAAAGCCCAAGGTTCAAACCAAGGCAGAGGCCACAGCTCTAGCTAAGGCTCCCAAAGATGCCCAGGCCCCTGTGAAGGCCCCATAGAAAAGGCTCCTGCCAGTGCAAAGACAGATGGACTGCTGTGACACACCTACCACACACTGTTTGCTGATGACCAATGTCCTATGCTGTTTTTACAAATAAACTTGAGGCAAGAAAAACAAACAAACAAACAAACAAACAAGCCAAGAAGGCACAGATTGACTCCACTTGCCCCTTTGTCCCAACTACTCCTAAAGCACAAGACAGCCCCAGAGGCTGTGGCCATACCTCTAAAGCCAGACCAGCTCGATTCACACGCCTTTGTAGGGTTCGGGCCACTTACCTCCCAGAACCATGATCTTCTTCCGAGTGTCCTCACTCAGGAAGGGCTTGATGAGGTTATAGGCCACAGGAAAGAGCTTCGGGGCTGGAAGAGAGACAAGAAAGACCACGGGAAGCAGAGAGCAAGAGTTAACTCGGTCTCTGACTGTGCCATCTACCACCCACCTCTGCCCACGGGGCTGCAAAGCGTGAGCCTCAGCCAGGTATATTTGAGGTCTAGCTCCCAATCTGTACAAGGGTTGTGACCAGCAAGCCTCCTCCTATGGCAACACCAGCCTGAGTCCTACTGGGCCTGGTGGCTCAAAAGCCCTGGGAACTGTAAAGCATCTGGACAGGTTAGGGTCAATGTCAACTTCTCAGGCCCCTCCTTTGGCTCCGCGTTCACCCAGCCTGCCCCCAGGTAATGGTTCAGTCTCTTGTTCCCATGTGACTTCATCACCAGAACTTCACAACTTACCTTTAACAACAAACAGACGCTTCAGTGTTTCAGGATAATTTTCTTCAAACATGGTGAGAAACTAGGGGACAGAATTGGTCTAGTTTCAGTAGCTCAGGCCTGCAGGCCACAGCACCCCCAACCCTCTGAGTTAGCCTAGCTGAGCAGTCCCTCCTGCCCCCAAACCCTGCCTCTCACCTCTCCATAGGCCTCCACTGCAGGTTTCCAGAGGTGCTTGAGGCCGAGTCCCTCACAGTCATAAATCATGGTGATGGTCTCTATCTTCTTCCCTAGCTACAGGGAACAGACAGACAGGAAGCCATCACTCCACCCTGCTGGAGGACTAATTCGGGGCCAATGCTAATTGCTCAGGTATATACAGAACAAGCAGTGGCTGGGGGCTGGGCCTGAGGATTTTCACATGTAGATAACGCCTAGGGAGGAATACTGACCTAGACAAACTGTTCTCATCTAGCAAATGACTGGGTGGATCAAGATCATGTCTGAGGTCCCCTCTGTCCTTCTGGTCCTCCTGGGGGCCTCTGCTGTCTTGTCAATTACTGTATGCTCCCTGGGTAGCACCCATGCAGCTCCTAGACCTCTTTCTCAGGCACAGATGTTCCACCCTGCCTAAGCTCTAAGGAAGCAACAAGTTGAACCCCTTTTGCGTGCCCAGCCTCTCAGGGGTTCTGTACTGAATCAGCTTTTTGTGAGCCTCTTCAAATAATAGTGCTGAGAGGCTCCCATACTTTAACACATCTGCAGCTGCTGGGTGGGGACGGGAGGTAGGGGGAAAGGTGAGGAACACCTCCATCTTGGTCCTCAGTCCTTCCTTTCTTTTTAAAAAATTACATTTGTGTGTGTGCACGTGTGTGTGTGTGTGTGTGTGTGTGTGTGTGTGTGCGCGCGCGCGTGCATGCCTGTGTCTCTGTGTCTGTGTATCCATGCTACAGTGTGCAGCTCAGAAGACAATTCGGGGAAGCTGTCTCTCCTCTTCCACTCCATAGGTTCTCAGGCTCACTGGCAAGTCTGTTTACCAGCTGAACCCTCTCTTCAGTCTCTGTCTTAGCAAGGGAAATGTGGCCCCTATCTCTTGAAAGTACACTTGAAGGCGCAGGGGTTCTGGGTTCATCTGTGTCAGGAGTACCCCCACCCCCATACTTGCCCAAAGGTAGCTAATCCAAAACAAGATCTCACTGGTCCTCACAGAAACGAATGACGTTCTCCAACAATGTAGTGCGATGGTTTCCTTTGTCTTTCTGGGGTTGTTGTGCTGAGAATTAAACCTAGGCCCCTGCCTGTGTGAGGCCAGCGGCCTGTCCCTGAGTGACATCTCCAGCTATAATAATGTATAGTTTTTGCTTTTCTTTTGCTTGTGTCTAGGGTCTCCCTATATAGACCAGGCTAGCTTCAAAACCAAATTCCTCTTGCCTCAGACTCATGAGTTGTGGGATTGCAGGTGTGTTCCACCCCACTTGCTGCAGTGCAGGGTGGTTTTTGCCGTAGTGGGTGGGGAAGCCCTGGGTGTGCTGTGAGCTCTGTACCAGCTGGGCTCCAGCCCTCACCCTAGTGAGGTTTTAGTAAGCCAAGCATCTTCAGATGCCTAAAAGATGCCTTTTATTCCCAGATCCTTCCTGTACACCGTTCCTATACTTTGTGGGAATTCATCGTGGCAATAACGGATGGGTGTTTTAAGTTTTACTTAGCAAAAGTATAACAATATGGAGATGTAGTTCAGTGATGGAGTAGAACACTTGCCTAACATGCCCAAGGCCCTGGGTTCAGTCTTCAGGCAAAGAAATGAAGGGAGAGAAGAAACAAGAGAGAGAAGAGAAGAACGATGGATTGGTGACACCGTGTTCATATAAAACCCTGAGATTTCAGGTCTATGAAATGCAAACCCTGAGGCTGTGCCTCCACCTGTGTGTCATACCCTGCCTCTCCTTGAATGCCACCGCCGTGATCTGGTCACTCTCAGTGGCAGACAGGCCACCCACCTTTGTGGTCTGCTGGATACATTCCTGCAGAAGCAGCTCACAGTCTCTCATCTTGGTCCTGAGCAGGTCCTGCTTGGAGGCGGAGAACAGCAGACCCTTGGCATCCAGAGGGCCAATGATGTCGTACCAGACAGGGCAGCCGTCCAGGTCGTAGCCACACCTGCCACCTGACAGATACTGTTGGATCACCTGGCCAAAGACATAGTAAAAACACCTGGTGGGCAGGCCCAGAACATCCACGCCTTTCCTAGGTTAAATAGTCTCTCCCTCTACCTCTCTCCCTTGGATGCCAAAAGATACCTATTTTGCAACTATAGGGACTCCTTTGGCATTGTCAGCCTGTCATCTGAGGCTCCCAACCCAGAAGACCATGATATGGACTGTGAGTCTTAGAAGCATCCCTTACACAGGAATGGAGTGGGACAATTTGTCCTCACCTCTGGTGGCTGCCAGCTGATGATTTTGTCAATGTCCTTTTGCTTCCGGAATTCCACATGCTGCAAATACACAGATTTAGGAAGCACAAGGTGGGAGAATTAGGAAGTGTAAGGTATGCGGTGGGGGTGGGATCTTGAATAGGAAGGACTAGGTCAGTACAAGCTGACCACCTAGCACAGGTGACCCCTAGAAGGACCTGAACAGGAGTAGAAAAGGAGGCCTCAGTTTCTTCAGATATCTCAGCAAGATTATCATGCTGAGATTATCATGGTTGGCTGGTCTGGAAGTAGGAAAGCCTGATAATTCCAGGGAAGGAAATGCACTTTGGCCCTCGGGGATAAAGCAACAATCGTTGGCTAACAGCTGGGTCACACAAACCAAAATCTATGATGGGGTGGGTGATGGGTAGGCAGGAGAAGTCCAGGCAAGATGTGAGTCGGATAGGAGGAACTAGTATCAGTAGATGCTCACCTTCCGGAGCATGGCCTCGGACTTCTGCAGGTCAAAGCTTCGGGCTGTAACAGAAGCATGGTCAGGGGTGGGCATCAGACTGCATGTCTTAAGGACCCGTTTTTCCCAGGCTGGGGCCAAGTCCCCTTGTGGGTTCCCCCAACCAACTGTCAGCTTTGGCTCAGAGCCTTCACCAAGGGCTTGCAGAACGGTACAGCCCTGAGTTTGTGGGATAGACAGGTCAAGTGCAAGGCAGTTGGGACTGGGTAGCCTGGTAACCGTGGGGTCAGAGTATCCAGGAAGATAACCAGGTAAAGGGTCTTATCTCAGAGAAAGTGAACCCTGGATCCTTTTATCAATTGGCCATACCCTGCGAGGACAAAATTTATCTCTGCCAAAGTATAACATCAAGCCCTGAGAAATTGATCCACAGTTCAAAGATGAACACAGCTGCCCCAGAATCTGGGGCCAGAGTTGGCCAAACATCCTGAAAAGGGAGAGGAGTCCGTATGCCTCCAGCTGATCCTGACATGTCTCTAAATGCCCTTAAAGGAGCATAACGGATTCTTGAGTCAGTTCACCTGGGCCCACTACAAGTTGTCCTCAAATCTGAACCCAAGATTTCACTGTCCCTGAGGCCACTCCTGATAACCAGTTGCATGTGTACCGGGTCAGTTGTATGCTGCCCTCTTCTCCAGAGACAGGGCTGTCTCCCCCATCATCTCACAGCCCTCCCAAAACATGCATTCTGCGCTCTCCTCCGGGGGCTTCCCCCCATGGTGCAGCCTGTCCTTGGAGCCTTCTTTTCTCACACTCAGTGTCATGACCATCCTAATGGCTTCCCTTTGGATGTTGTTCCCCCTGGTCCGGGCCCTCTCAGGAGAGCCTCCTGAGCTGAGCCCAGGTGTTGTTGTCCCTTCTCCAATAAACCCTCAGAATTCTCTTGGCAGCAGTCATGCCTTTCATTCAAGTGGAGCTTAGAGTCAACTAAAACCCCAAATCCTTCACACCTGTGCACCGGCTAAACCTCCACCCCCTCCATAGAGAGGCAGGGCCTTGGACACAGCTCCCATCTCTTCACCACAGTGCCCCTCATTCCATCCATTCAGAGAGTTTCTGAAACTCTCAGCCACGTGGCCTCTGACCTATGAACTGTCCCTCCTGGCTGCACATCCTCCATGGATTTAATTGGCGTCTAGATCTGCTGATAGCTCTGGAATCCCGACATGCAGGCTGCCCTTTGGGCTGTCACCGATCCCATCACCATTGCTCTCCGGGCACGGGCGCAGACTCCCTGACTGCATCCTTGAAGTCCCGTCCTCTATCTGAGTCAGGACGGTATGTCTAAAGGTCTGACCAAACCTGGGTGTGGGGCCTTGGTGGGCTGAGACAGCAGGGTCTCAAGTTTGAAGTCAGCCAGGGCGACATAGGAAGTTCAGGTTTACTCATGCTACGTATTGAAACACTGTCTTAGGAAGAAAGAGAGGAAGAAAGAAAAGAAAGAAAGAGAGAGGGAAGGAGGGAGGGATGGAGGAGAGAGAGAGAGAGAGAGAGAGGAAGAGAGAGAGAGAGAGAGAGAGAGAGAAACAGGAAGATGGGCAAGGCCAGTAAGATGGGTCAAAGGATAGAGGATCATACTGTGCAAGCCCAGCAACCCGACAACTTGAGTTTGCTCCCCAGAATTCCTGTAACAGAAGGTAACTACACAGAGTTTTCCATGCCCCTCCACGTGTGCACCGCGGCACGCACTCTCCACCCCCAATCTCTCTCTTACTGCCCTTGCTCCCCGCTCCCCCCACACATACTACACATCTTAAAGTACTTTTTAAATACAAGAGAAAACTAGAAAGGGCTGGCCAGGCCACCGCCACCACATGTCCCAGACCCTTTCTGGCGGTCTGAGCGGCCACTCTGGCAAGCGGGGCTTTGGAATCTCCTCACTGCCACCCTTCCTGTGCCAGCAGCAGCCAGGGTGGCTTTTGGACAAGTGTAACGTGGGTCTGTATCTCCGCTCCTCCACCTTGTGTGTTTTATCTCGGACGAGATGCTGTGTGTGCCTGACCATGTATACCGCTTAAGAAGCCGAAACCGCATGCCTCTTTGTAACAGAGGAGATAGACCATGAAAAGGAGTTTCTCACAGAAAGGACTCCCTCTAGAGAGGAGAGCTCTTATCTTCCTAGAAAGCAGGGACCCAGTAGTAGTGAGCAGTACTCGTCCTTATCTGGTGAACTTCTCCAGTTGACGATCATCTGCCAACACTCAGGGTCTTCTCACAGTGCCTACTGAGTCTGCTCTTTCTAGGCCCCTTCCACCCTGCTCACAAGCACCTGAAAGTCAGGTTTCGGCGGGGCCCAGGAGCAGCCAGGTCTGCCCATCCCATGGCCCTGTAAGCTGCAGACTCAGCTATGCCATGCTGTCTCCCATTCCACTGCCAAGGTCTCCTTTAGACTCAAAGAGGTCGGGGTGGGGGTGGGGATAAAAAAAGAGGGGCTTTTTTTTTCTTTTGTTTTTTTAAAGGCAACAAAAGCCTCGATTCAAATTCGAAATGGGGTCTGAGTAAGCCAGAGCTGCTGCCCAGAGGACATGAGACGCGAGTACACTACAGAGGGGAAGCTTCCTCTGCTCTACGAAGCAGACTTTGAAACCAGAGTGTAACTCAGAGATAAAAATGCTTGCCTGGTGTGCGTCAGACCCTGGGTTCAATCCTCAGCAGCTCAAGAACGATTAGGAAGCAATGCTTGCCTGGAGGAGCAAGCAGCCCGCTGCGAAGGAGCAGCAGCTTGTCGGAAAGGGTGCTGGGCGGTCGATCGACCGATCCTGTGTGCCATTGTCTTTGCACCTTCAGGTGAGTCCCCTGCCCCAAACAAGTTTTCTTATCTGGAAAATGGAAATGACCATCCTACAAGGATATGGCTAGTACCAGGCATAGGCCCTGGCTAAACTATCAGGCCTTCTACAAAGGGTTCGTGCCATCCCAGGATAACAATATGTTTAGTGTCTAGGAAACAGCTGCTAAGACCCCCACACTGGCCTGAGCTGCAGAGCTGTTCAATTCTCCCCCCCCTCTCTCTCTCTCTTTCTCTCTCTCTCACACACACACACACACATACACACACACACACACACACACACACACACACACTTCTCTGCCTCCTACCAGCAGCTCCATGGTAGATCATCTTGGAGCTGGCCCTTTAAGAAGGCTACTATCTTCCCACTCTTTACACCCACCTTCTTCTAGCCTTACCCTTTCAGCAAATGCTAGGCCAAAATTTCCTCCAGCATAGACTGACTTCACTGCCGCCCCCGCACCACCCCTCCACCCTCTCTAGGTGGACTGGGAAAGGGGCCAGATCATATAGGTGGTGGGGAACGGGCAGGCAGATGACTCTCCAGAGGCCCGTGTGAACATCACTCTCCGGGGTACACCTAGCCTGGGGTGTCGCTAGCAGACCTTCAGAATATGCCAGCTTTATTAAATTTCTGGAAACAAAAATCACATCTTTTTGTCTATCGCAAGTCTTCCGGGGCCCAGAGATGTGTGGATGTGCCACAGGGCAGGCCTTGCACTCTCACATTTATAACAGAAATCTACCTAAAAACTGGAAGTCTGCTAGCCAAACTCAGGAGAATTTTCTCATCTTTATGTCTGGCAATGATGTTTCTACAAAGAAAGATGAAAGTGTGTCAGTAGAGCCCGGAAGGTGGTACTTGCCTTGAATAAGGGGATAGGAGAGGGAAGAGGACACAAGGTACAAGGGGTGGGGGCCGAGTCTGATCCTGACGCCGCAGCAGTCTCCCGCCATTCCGCGGGCGGTCCTTGTCATGCCATGTCTTACAAAAAAGGCTAGGCACCCCGTCTAAGCCACTTCTCAGAGGAGGAGCCTAGAGATCTCTGTGACCTTGGCCCAGGTGTCACAGCCAAACTGGCACACGGCTGGAACTGGAACTCAAGACCCTGGTCTGTGGAGGGGGAGGGGTGTCCTCCTCAGTCCCCATGCGCAGCCCCCTTCATTCAAGCTGACAGGATCTGGACCCCTGGTTCTAATCTCAGCTCTGCCTCCAACTTTCCACACACCAGGGCCCTTCTGGGCCTTGGCTTTCCTTCGGTCTGCAGAGGAGACTTAGTAAAGGAAAAGGATGCTGACAGCCCAGAGCCAGCGGTATGCTTCCTGCCTGCAGCTCACCCACCAAGTCCCTTCCCCTGAGCTTGCATGTCTCTGTCCTGTAGAGGGGCTGGGGCCTGGGGGGATTGCCAGCCGTCTCGGCCTGCCAGGGATTCCAGAGGACATCCTTCTACTGTCCAGAACACACCTGTGGCCCGGCCCCTCTTCCCTCACCTCGGAGCCATCGAAGGAGAAAGTAGTCATCTGGATTGGGCAGGGCGGGCAGCACATCCTGGACATTCTCTCGGAACTAAAGGGAGAGACAAGCTGCGTAAGTCCGAGGTCCCCAGTCTCCCTCTGCCCAGGGGGCCCCTCCATCAGGGGCTTTGCCAGAGCCCTCCTTTACAACGAGTGTAGACACTGGCTGAGTAAGGTCATGGGCTGTGTTGCAAGGGGAGCCCGGTAAGAGAGGAAGGCACAGAAAGGGAAGGGGACACTGCCCTGCCTCACTTATGAGCGTATCTCCATGCTAATCTGGTGGGCAAGTGGGTGTGTGCCCAGTCAACAGTGACAGATAGTAGGCACTCTGGTCATGCCACGGGGAATGCTGTCTATATACTAAGCACCCAGCACATGCACAGCACTAATGTTGACACTGTGTCTTACATCTCACCCAGAGCCCCTAGAGGTATCGCTATCCCCATTTTACAGATGGAGAGATGGAAGACTAGAGGTTGATACAGATGTGAGTCCAGACCCCGGGTTCTTTCCACCGCAGCCTTCCTGCCGCCTTGGTAATGGAATGGGGGGTGGGGGGAGTCGGTAGTCTCAAATGACTTCATTCAAAAAATGGTAGTGGAGCCAGTTTGTAAAACTATAAAAGCAGCCGAGGGAGGGGGCATGGACAACCAAGATGGAGCAGACAGCTCCTGCAGGGTAGCCACAAAAGGGAACCGCAGTAAGAAAGCCATCAAGTGAGGGGACAGTAACCCAGGACAGCCACCCCTGTCTCCAGCCTCTCACTATCCAGTGTTAAACAAGCAACCTCCCCAAGCCTCCTGCCTCAGCAGAGACCTTTATCTGGTTACTGACCTGTGGGACACATCCAGAGTGGACCAATGGGGACTGTCCACCTCTGCCCTTTGCCTTAGGTCAACTAGGTCTAGTCAGACCCTCCCATCCCCCAAAAACAGCTCTCAGAGTTAGGACAATGGTCATCTAAACAACAAGCGGGAGTCCACCCTTCACCAAGGACCTCACCGAGCCCCTGGCTTAATCCCCACCAAACCTATGTCCAACAGACTTAGTCTGCAGGTCAGCAGCAAACTTGGCATGGGAGAAAAGCCCCACACAGCAGCCACATCTGCTGCCACACTCTGGAGTAAGTAAGAAACTGCACAGCTGGGAACATGGGCTGGGCCCCATCAATTCTGATCCCGTGCCACTGAGGTGATAAAGTCTTCTGGGCAGAAGGGCCAGCTCCTGAACTTGAACGGAGTAGATAAGTCCCTCTCTGCCCAGGTGCCAGGGCAAAAGCTGGTCATGTCCTTCCTTGCGAGCGGCATCACTAAGTCCCTTGTCAGGCAAGAGTCTGGGTTGCCAGAGTGAGGAGAGCTCTTCTCTCCGAAAGGATCCCAACCAAGTGATTCCCCGGCATCTGAGACTTCACACATAAGAGGTGCCCAACAGCCAACTCCTCTAATTTCATCGAAGAGCACACAGGACAGGGCTTGGTCCAAGGTCGCACAGTGACTTGGTGCCTCGCAAGAGCTTTGGGGAGTTTGCCAAGGAGCTGTTTGGGACCCTTCCATATGCCACTGCCCCGCAAGAGGAAAACCTTCCGGAAATGGGAGGAAACCTGGGGCCCTGCCCCTGTCCCACGGCCCTGCTACCAGTCCTTGCCAGCCCGGAGGATGAATGTTCCCTTTGTGCCCTCAGCTGCCTCCAGGGCTTCCAAGCAACCGCTTCTTCCCAAGGGGGCACCTCCGGGGCTGCTCGTGCTGGAGATCGCGATGACCAAACTTCCCGAGCTCCTCACCCTGAAGGAGAAGCGGTCCGCTGGGCACTAATCAAGCGGGGGGCGACCAGTCGCCCGCCCGCCGGCGAGGACCGTCCCTCGCAGCCGCTTTTCCGCCAGGAGCGAGGGCCACAGACAGGCCAAGAGCAGGCTCACCTTGGCCAGTGCCTCCTCCTGTTTGGGGCTCAGGTCACCGACTCTGCCGCTCATCGTGGCTCAGCTTCGGGGCGCGGCGCCTGCGGCTGCTGATGAAGCTCCGGCTCGTTTGCCGCTCGCCGCAGCCGCTGGAGTAAAGTCCCAGTCTTTGGCCGAGGCCCCGGGGCTGGCGGCCAAGACCCGCCTCTTAAAGGAGCCCGAGGGGCGGGGCGAGGCGCGCAGAGGTCCTGGAGTGGAGCCAGGATGCTGGCTCATCCACCTGAGGAGCTGCTGGGGTCTGGATCCTCATCCTAACCAAAAGGAGGCTGGAAAACTCTAGACGTCTTCTAAAGTGCGACCCCACTAGGCTGGACCGGGCCGCTCTCATCGCTTTCCTTACCCCAAAACGTTGGCAGATCTCTGGTGTCCACTGAGTAGGGATCCTCCTTAAGCGTCTTTCTGCCTGCGGTGTTCACTCTGCCATCCGCTTATGGTCACTACCACCAGCTCTACTTGTGGGTGAGAGTTGGCCCCCAGGGTTGCCGATGTAACTCAGTTGGTGGCACGAGGCTTGCCTTGCTTGCACAAGCTTGAGTCGGATTCCCAGCACTGCATGTATGGTCATGGTGGCACATTCCTGCACATGCCCTGTGATCCTAGCACTGGAGAATCGGAAGTTCAGGTCACCCTTAGCTATTTATTGGGTTTGAGGCAAGCCCAGAATACAAACAAATAAACCGAACGGCCTCCGTTCCTCCGTTCAGTTCCGGACAGCCTTTTTCCTCTACCTGCAGAACAGGCATGGTGAAGACCATGGCATGTAACCGAGGGGAAAGGAAAACCAGCCTCCCCACCTAAGACCCAGTTCTCTGCTCTCTGGGAGCCACGCCCAAAGCTCTCACATCCAGGCTGGCAGGCTCTGCTTCCTCTGTGGAAATGAGGAGGCTCAGGTCTGAGGGCCTGTGTTCCACGGGTGTCTACAGGGGCCTTTGCTCCACTGCACCGTTGCTCCTTTGCTAACTGGGGGGTGATTATGGGCAGGGGGCTAACGGAAGTTAGTGTACACAGTTCCCAGGCTCGACGGCTCGTGGCCACCTCCTAGCCGGCCCTGCACAGTCGTCCTTTGCTTGCTGCCTAGCCAGATCTTAGCCGTAGGCCACACAGAGAGGAAACCACAGTGGAAGCCAAGGCCCACAGCCACCCTTGCTGTGGCTTATCTACTTCCCAGCTCTGGCCAAGGGCCTGTGGGCTCCCCACTAGTGACAAGTTTGACTAGTGGGTGGACTCTGGTAGCTGTAGCCTAGCAGCTTCCTGTCCAGCCTATGCCATCAGACTGCCCTTACTGCTTCTGACTCACACAGTAGAGTTAATAGCTTTCTCCCGCTAGAGCCCCCCGTGGCTTTGATCTGCTGTAATACCTGGTCACAGGGCCGGGGCCACTCATTCTTCCTGCTGTGTGCCATGTGGGAGGCACTGTTCTGGAACCCAGGAATATTCAGACACAACCTTTTGGGCCGAAACGTACTAAAGAGAACACAAGAGCAAGGCAGATGGCCAAGAAGAGGAATCAACAGTAGGGCCTTAGAAAGGATGAAGTTTCCCTTGGATGACAAGATCCTAGAAGGCTCCGTGGAAAGAGTAGCATTCGGCCTGCACCTTAAGATGTGGGAGAAATGGAAGAGACTCCTCACCTTCTCTCAGCACAGCAGCCTGAGCTAAGTGCTGGTGACACATGCGGAGTGCAGCTACAGTCAGAGATGTGGAGGCAGCAGGCAGTCTGCCTGGGGCGGGGCGGGGCGGGGCGAGTCGGGTGGTGCCGAAAACCTTGGTGTGGCCTTCTAGGTCATGAGGCCCACAATATACACTGCCTTGCTCCAATGATCAGAGTCCCCACAAACCCTGCATCCTGTAAACAGGGATGGGACATATGTAATACAGCACTCAGGACTGGTGCAGGATGACTAGCTTGGGTCAGCCTGGGCCAGCCTGGGCTCAAAGAATGACAAGTATTGGAGGGAAAAGCAGGGAGGAAGGAGAGGATGGGGGAGGGACTTGAAGCTCTTCCCTGTCGTGGAGTTCATGTGGCCTCACCTAACAGCAACGGCGGCGGGGTGGGGATGGGGTGGGGGTGGGAGTGGGAGGCCATGGCTTCTGGTGGTGCAACCCCACCACCAGAATTTACAATTTAAACACCCATGCAGAAGGCTTCTCTTAGAAGGACTGGCCTGTCCTCTAAGGTGACAAGTCACATGATGTATGGAGGGAGGCCGCAGGGGCCACTCAAAAAGCCACAAGGGCCATGCTTATCCCAAGGGACTTAGTCCCCGATGTCTCTCCCAAGCCCAAAAGCTGTGGCTACCCAAGAAAAAGTCTGAGCAAAGAACTCTCTCTCCCTCTTGTCCGCCCCTTTCCAGCTCTCCAGCTGCTCACTGCTCCCAGGGAGATTTGCCGTGTCCAGCCCACTGGGAAGCCAATGGTTAATCTGATAATATAAATCCTAGATAAACAGTCTGACAAACTCCTCTGAGCTGGTTACCGAGGCTCTCTCCTCCCTACCTTACCGTTTCTCCACGTCCCTCCCCTGCCCTGCAAGGTGTATTGCTTCCCTCTGCTCCAGAGCCATCACTTGCTGATCCTTCAGAAGTCACCACAATCCCATTGTCTTGCCTCAAGGCCTACACCATCTCTTCCCAGCATGCTTTGTGGCCTAAACTGCCCAAATCCCCCTTTTCACTCCTTATCCGTCAGAGATGTTCCCTGCTGCTCCCCAAACACACGTCTCCCCTCTGCCCAGTCAGTGATTCTTATTTCTTCCAGCCAGCTCTCGCTTGGCCCTCAAAGCTTTGACCCAGAGTTTTTTCCAGAAACACCTCCCCTATCTGCCCAGGGAAATGTAACCTTTGCCAGCCAGAGGCCCTTTCCTGGCCGTCACCAGGATTCTTCTCTGTTGTGACTGTCACCTGAACTGACAAGAAGGACCTGACCTCCAGGGTAAGGCAGCCTGGACGTAAGTGTGTGTCGTTCTGAGTGCGCCTTGCTGGGAACTGAGGCAGAGGGACTGTGGACAACTAAAAGGAGAGCTTGGGAGCTTTAATTTTAGGAACCAGGGCATTGAGACTTACATTCTTCTAGGGAACAGCTCTGGGCACAGGAGCAGCTCTGGACTGAAAGTGACAGCCTTGTTCTGTGTCCCAGAACTAATGTGTTGTGGGGCTGCTTAGCACCCGCATGCACGGGTGTGAGAGCGAGAACGGAGGCACTGTGTTCCCTCCATGGCCACTGGCTTGTGCCTCAGGGGCCTCCTCACCCAATGAACAACATTGGCCTCAGAATCAAAGTCCCTCCCCTCGTGCCCTGACCTCAGATCTCCCGATGCCCATGGTAAGCAAAGTGGTACAAAGATTGGCACGGGGATGTGAGACAGAAAACACAGCCCGGCCTTTTAAACCCTTCAACAAATATTTGTGGAACACTCTACTTCCACAACACCAGGGCTGTAGGAACCTTCTGGAAAGCCCTTCAACTCATAGGGCAGCCCTGGAGGAAGGTCCCCCTTGTCTTAACCCTGCCGTGAGAGGCTACAGCTGCCTCAGGTTACCTCTTTTTTCTGAAAACTAATTGCCTTTCCCCCTGGGGCCACTAAGGTAATTCCAAATGACATGCTGGGAAAGTTGTAAATGCACAGGGAGAGGCACCATTGTTGTTGTTGTTATTGTTGTCATGTTATTTGAAGGCAAAGAGAAAATGAGAACCTAAGTCCACCCCTCTGCTCCCCTGGCTCTCCACTTCCTCCTCAGTTCCGCAGTCCACCCTGGCTTTGTCAAGAGATACAAATCCTCTCCCGGCCCCACTTCCCACACCTGAACCCCTTCGATTAAGTCCCTTCCTGGGTATCACTGTCTAATCCCTAAGTCCTTTCTCACCAATCTCCGGTTGTCTCGGGGAATCAAATCCCTTTAGAATGAGGTGGCCCAGTTAGCTGCCAAGGGAGAGGCTGGGGGCAGGGATCTGGGGCCTCTGGACTGCCTCAGAGGCGACTAGAGGACCGGCAGGTCCCTGAAGGCCTGGCTTCAGTCTGGCACTAGCTGGCAAGAGGCTGTGGACTTCCCTGAGTGAACGTGTGTTAACACTTCTGCTCCTTCCTGCATCCAAGATGGAGGCCAGCTCTCAGCACAGGGTCTGTTCACGCTCCACCATGGACTTAGGAAACAGAACGGTGGCCCACCAACTCTGGAACCAGAACACCTGGTTCTGTTACCTGACAAAGTTAGCTGTCACTGTCTTCAGGTTCCTATTGAGAAAAGGGTGTGAAAATCTCACTACCTCACCACTGGGGTTAAGTAAACTAGTTTATGGAAAAAACACCTAGAACCTAGAGAACGCAGAAGCTTTTGTCTACTCGCACTTCCTGTTTCCTGCCCCAGACTTTCTGTAGGCGGCTACCCACACACCATCTGGGAGTGGTTTTCCTGTGCCCGTCTCGAGACTGAAGTTGCCCCTGACCCCCATGCCTATTTCATTCTGTTTTGTTCTCCGTGTGGCGCTCGGCTCTGGTCTGGAATGGTGTGGCAGTGTACGTGGTTAGATTTACTCTCTGCTCTCAAGGGTAGGAGCCATTGTACGCCAGGGCTGTGGCCGTGTGCCCAGTGTCTGGACCTCAGGTGGATGGACAACAGAAGGAGCAGTTTGTCCCTTCCTCCTCACACGGTGTGACAGTTGCCTGCTGCTACTCTCCACCTGGCCTGTGTGACCCTGGGTGACTGCCCCAGTACTGTTCTCTGGGCATCCAGATGGGTAGAGGAAGCTATGATGGCACCCAAGGGACCATCACCGATTCTCCTGTGTTGGTTTGGGTTTCGTGTCTGCAAGGTGAAGAGACTTCTGAATTCTATGAGTAGTTCCACCCCTAATGTCTAAAATTACCACCAACTCTGGAGCCAGAATGTCTCCTGTCATTGCATGGAGTCTCAGGCCCCTCGGCCTGGGATTTGATCTGGTGAGCTGGGCATTTCTTCCCTTAAGGCTCCTTTTGTATAAAACAAGTCAAACCAGGAGTGCCAAGGTGGCAATCTTTCCCCTGGGGCTAGGATGCCACCTAGTGGCAGTGTGCCACATGGCTCCTTCCAATTATTAGAGCATATAACCTGCATGTAGTTTGCACTTCCTGCCCTTCCTCCCCTGACAGCACCACAGTCCACAGCATGCCTCGCCTACCCCAGCGTGGTTTACACAGCCTTACTTGGTGGAGGAACTTTTTTCCCAGTTAAGCATGCAATCAGAAGGGGGTTTGGGGGGCTCACTGACCTTACTGTGTTCCCCATTGTCCTCCCATCTGCCACTGGGGACATATCTATCTCTTGCTTCACCCTGGATCCTCCTACAGCTTTAGGACTTAAGAAAAGATTCTGGGGTCCCCTCTGTTTCCAGGCCAGGGTCGGGAAACCTGGTATAACCAGAAACAAGCTGGTTAGAATCAGAGCATGTGTGGTGAAAGGGCCCAAATCTTTTCGTCCAAGATCCATACGAGCTGGCCAAAGGAGAGATGGCTTGCTTGGAAGCATGTGATGGGGAAATGGCTGTCCTGTCCCTCCTGGCTCCCCACCCTGTCCCAGAAGTCAAGCAAGCTGGAGCTGCAGACCTGACTCCTTTGAAGGCACGGAGAGTGCTGAACAATCCTGTCTGTCCATCGCTGGGAATGGGTGGTCTATCTTACTCAGTCCCCGCCTCCAACAAGGCCACACCTCCTGATCCTTCCCAAACAGTTCCACCAACTGGGAAACGAGCATTTAAATACATGAGCCTATGGGGCCATTCTCATCAAAAGCACCATGGCCCCATAGGCTTGTGGCCACATCATGATGCAAAATGACTCAGTCCAAGTCCAGAAGTGTCCAGAGCCTTTCAGTCTCAACACTTTAAAGTCCAGAGTTCAAAGTCTCTTCTGAGACTGAAAGCAGTCTCTTAGTTGTACCCCCTCTATAATATCTTAAAAAAAAAATTAAAGGCACATAATTTCTAACATTCAATGGCAGAGAATATAAAATACCATTCCTAAAGGAAAGGAAGCCTAGTGAGGAAATACTGGACCAAAGGGAGACCAAACCCTAGCAGGGAAAATTTCAAGCCCTGTGGCTCTGCCCTCTGGCCTTGCTGCCTGCAACACCCCCACCCCACACCCTGCCAAGCACAGGCTGGTTCTAGTCCCCGTCTATGGCTCTCCTTGCAGGAATTCTGCAGCTCAGTTACCAGTGTGACCCAGGCTTTACCTTCACAGCGTCATGCAATTTCCCTTCAGCGTCTTCAAGGCAGGGACTTCCCCGTCACACGTTGCCTGGCCTCAGCAGCTCTCCTTAAGCATGGAGGAAGATTCCACAGGCTCTTTACTTGTGTTTCCTTCATGACGCTGAAACTGGACCCACATGGACAGCACTGCCTAGCTCGGCTGTGCGTTTGGGATGGAGCCTGCCCCCACTTCAATCACACTAGTGGTAGCTTTCATTTGTGGTTTTTTTAAAGAGCAGAAAATCCCCAAGCCTTCACCTCTCACAATTGGGAGTTTGGTTTGCAGGGTCTTGCCCCAAGGCCCCCTCCTCCATTCCATTTCAGATCAGGCCCCCCCCTTAATCTCCTACCCTCTTTCAGCACAAGCCTTGGCCCCAACATTATGTTTCCTGGTGCCCTTTCTCTCTTTAAGTTGTACAGTTTACCTTGCTTGCTTGTGTAGACCTATGTAAGAGTGATCACTACTAACCACACGACAGAGTCAATGTTAGTCTGTCTTGAAATCTCCTCTGCCAACAAATGTAGTCTGTTGCTTTTCTATTTAGCCTTAGGCAAATTCTTAGGACAAGGGCAGAACAATAGCTACAGTCTGCCAAAATATCACAAGAATGGTCTCTAGCCCAGTCGCTAAGATTGTTCCCTCTGTCATGGGCCGCCATAGTCCCCATTGCTCCCAGTGCTACTGCTTCTCAAGCTCCTTCTAGGATCGCCCATTAATCCGTACTTACAGAGTTCAACATTCTCCTAGTCCAAAGTTTCAAAGACTTCTACATTCCTCCCCAGAATAGCACGGAGGCCCTTCATGGCCAAAGACCACTCCCTGCTACCAGCTTCTGTCTTGGCTACTCTTGATTGCTGAAATGAGACACCACCATGACCAAAGTAACCCATAAAAGAAGGTGTTTAAGTGAGCTAAGGATCCAGGTGTTCCAGTCCAGGACGCAAAGCCTAACAATCGTCGGCTGGAGCAGCAGCAGAGGTCACGTCTTGATGGCACGCTGGAGGCAAAGATTGCCATAGGGCTGGTGTGAGGCTTTGGAAACCTTAAATCCTGCCCCCAGTGACACACGTCCTACACCTCCCAATACTTCTCCAACAGTTCCAGCAAGTGGGAACCGAGTATTCAGATGCATAAGCCTCTGGGGGCCATTCTCATTCCAGCCCCAGGGTGCCTCAGTTGCTTCTTCACCTTAGTTTTTGAAGCAAGGTTTCTGCTGAGGAACCATTTTGCCTATAACGTTAGGTAAGGGTTTTAACTTTATCGTTCTATAAGTTGCTGGTAAAACAGTTCCATTTTCCACTGAATGATCTTGCCATCATGACCTGCTCATCAGTTCTGTGAAACCTGGAGAGATGACTCGGAGGATGAGAGTGCTGGATGCTCTCCCAGAAGACCCAGGTTCAATTCCCAGCACACCCTTGGCTAATTATATCTGTAACTCCAGTTCCAGGGAATCCACTGCCCTCTTCTGGCCTCTGTTGGTACTGCATGTACATGGTACACAGACATACATAAAAATAAAGCCTAAAAAGTATAACAGAAAACCAACTCCGTGGATGTATGGATGATTTATAGCTAGACTCTCGGTTCTACAACTCTCTTCCATTGCTTACTGGCTCTCTCTATGTGCCTTTAAGATTTTTTAGATGTTTAATTCTGTGTGTTTACGTTGGGGTCGGTATGGGTTCATACATGAGTGTCAGTGCATTAGAATGTCAGAGAGGTCATTGGATCCCCTGGAGTCGGAGTCATGGGTGATTTTGACCTGCCTGATGTGTGTGCTGAGAGCTCCAGTCCTGTGCTAGAACAGGACCAGCTCTTGAGCACTGAGCCATCTTTCCATCCTCTGACATTATGTGAGCCACATTATTTGACTGCTAGAGCTCTTAGTATGAGTTCTGGGGCTCCTGATTATGGATTCCTCAATATGTTTTAATACGTTCTGGCTATCCGGGGACCTTATAATTCTACAAGCACTGGAGCAGGCTCTTCCCTTTACTGAAGTTCATTGCAGCTGTGACAGGGATTGCACAGAATTTTTCTGTTGCTTTGGGTAGCACAAATGCTTTAGTAATGTTAATTCCGCTAATCCATCAGTGTAGATGCCTTTCTGGGTCTGACTGTCTGTCTGTCTGTTTGTCTGTTTGGTTTTCTTATGCATTTCACTACCATGTTATAGCTTTCAGTGTACATGTCCTTTACTTCCTTGTTTGTATTATTATCCAAAGATATTTCATTGTTTTGTATATTATTATGTTATGTTACTGCTTTAATTTCTTTTTAAAATTGTCTCTTGCTGGCATATAATGCAGACTGACCCTTGTGTATTGATCTTAGATACCCAATGAGCTTGTTGGGCTTCTTATTAAGAAGTTGCCTTTGGGGCTGAAAAGATGAATCAGCAGTTAAGAGCACTTCCTGCTCTTCCTAGAGGCCCTGAGTTCAATTCCCAGCAACCACGTGGTGGCTCACAACCATCTGTAATGGGATCTGATGCCCTCTTCTGTGAGATCTTGGCCAGCCTGGCCTACAAAGCTAGTACCAGGACAGTCAGTACTACACAGAAAAAAAAAACTGTCTCAAAAAACCAAAACAGCCAAACAAACAAACAAACAAAAAGGTGCCTTTTGTACTCAGCATCCTGTAAGAATCATGTGTGCTGCAATGCATTCATCTCTGGTGTATGATAGTCTGCATATGAAGAATCTGCTATTCATCTCTTCTCTTAGTTATAGAGAGTTGGGCTATGTCCAGTCTTTCACAGTACAACCTCATTTTCTACACCACAGTGGGGTGGTTCTCAGCCAAGACTGTACATGAGAATTATATCTCTGGAAACCTTTTACAACTAACAGAAACAACCACCACCACCACCCCCCCACCCACCCCCACCTCCCCCCCCCCCCCCCCGTGCTACTGCTACTGACTTAGAGTACGGCTTAGGGACCAGAGGTTTGGAGGTTGGATTATTTATTTGAGACAGGTCTTGCTATGTTGTCAATGCTGGCTTAGACTCCTGGGCTCAACCAGTCCCTCTGCTTCAGCCTCCTCAGGATCTGGGATTACATGTACCCTTCAGAGCATCCAGTTTTATTTGCTTGTTTGCAGATAGGGTCTCACTTCATAGCTCAGGCTGGACTTGAACCCACAATCTGCTTGCTTCTACATCAAAATGCTCAGTGTGCAGGCATGTGCCAGTATCTTAGGATTTGCTAGGCTTATTTTTTAAGATTCTTTTTTAAAATAGCATTAATAGTCTGTCTGTGTGGATGATCATTATTCTAAACTAGCTACTTAGAACTAGAATACCTACAAAATATATGCATCCGGTTTCCCCTGATAAAAATAGTTTTCTAGTGTAGCTGTACCTTGCTAGCACAGCAAAATGGCTAAATCCTAATCCTGCATCTGGGTGGAAATGTTGCTGTCCTAACAGTGCCTGACATTGTAAGACTCCGGTTACTCTCTCACAAGACTTAAAAATTCTTATTTTTTTTTGCTCAATATTTAATTTTCAGTTGTAGTGGTGAATATCTCCAATTCCAGCACTCAGGAGGTAGAGGCAGGTGGATCTCTGAGTTCAAGGTTGGCCTGGTCTACTTAGTGAGTTTCAGGACAGTCAGGGTACACAGAGAAGCCCTGTCTTGAGTACTCTCCTCAAAATAAAGAATTACTTTTAGTTTTTGAACACCTCCCGCACCACTGAATCCAGGGCCTCATGCGTGCTAAGCACACGTTCCCTCTGTGAGCTGCATCCTCGGCAGACTTCCACGTTTATAGCCCACTCTTGTCCCCTCGTCCGTCCAGCCCTATTAGTGGTGTCTTGTTCTCTTATCTGTGCATTATACATTCCGGAGATGAGTCATTTGGTTACAAATATTTTCTTCCAGTTTTGGGCTGATATTTCTATCACTTTACTTATTTACATACGTGTTCGTGGAGGACTTTTTGATCATGTATGTAGGTACATGAGAATGTTGGGGAATGACTATGTATATGTATATGTGTAGAGGTCATAGGAGACATGTGTATGCACATGCGTAGAGGTCATAGGAGACATCTACATGTCTTCCTAGCTGAATCTCCACTCAGATACTGAGGCAGATCTTTTGCTTGGCCCCGAGCTAGCTAGCTTAAGGGCTTCTCCGTCTCGGGTCCAGGGGCTGGGGTTGTAGCCCAGTGGTCACCTTTTTTGTTTTGTTTTGGTTTGGTTTTTGGTTTTGTTTTTGTTTTTTCGAGACAGGGTTTCTCTGTGTAGCCCTGGCTGTCCTGGAACTCACTTTGTAGCCCAGGCTGGCCTTGAACTCAGAAATCTGCCTGCCTCTGCCTCCCAAGTGCTGGGATTAAAGGCGTGGCCACCTTTATTTACACCACTGTTTAGAGGTGGTCGCCGGTCCTCATGTCTGTGCTGCATGCACCTCACCTGCTGACCAGTCTCTTCTTCCACCTTAGATTGCTATTTTTCACTTTATCATGGACATACTATTTATTTTTAAATATTATTTATTAATATTTTTTGTCCTAATTTGGGTTCCTATTGCTGCGATAAACACCATGACCAAAAGCAACTGGGGAGGAAAGGGTTTATTCGGCTTCCACTTTCACATCACAGTCCCTCACTGAAGGACGTCAGGGCAGGAAGCTGGAGGCAGGGGCTGATGCGGAGGCCATGGAGGGGCGCTGCTTACTGGCTTGCTCCCCACTGCTCGCTCAGCCTGCTTTCTTAGAGAACCCAGGACTACCTGGATAGCACTGCCCACGATGGACTGAGCTCTCCCCTATCAATCACTAGTGAAGAAAATGCAGGCCTGCCTCCAGCCTGATTTTATGGAGGCTTTTTCGGGATTGGGGGTTTGAGACAGGGTTTCTCTGTGTAGCCCTGGATACCCTGGACTCACTCTGTAAACCAAGCTGGCTTTGCCTCCTAAGTGCTGGGATTAAGGGCGTGTGTCACCACCGCCCGGCTTGGAGGCATTTTCTTTTTTCTTCTTCCCCCTTCCCCCCAGACAGGGTTTCTCTGTGTAGCCCTGGCTGTCCTGGAACTCACTCTGTAGACCAGGCTGGCCTCAAATTCAGAAATCCACCAGAAATCAGAAAGCCTCCTGAGTGCTGGGATTAAGGGCGTGTGCCACCACCGCCCGGCTTGGAGGCCTTTTCTGTCTCAGATGACTCCAGCTTGTGTCAGGTTGATATAAAACTACTCAGCGCATTTTTATATCTATTTTCTCGTGCAAGTGGACAGCATATATCATGGCACATGTGTGGAAATGTGTGTCAAAATGTGGGTGTGAGTGGGAAAGTGCCAAGTCACGGGTGAAGGCCGAAGGGCGCTGCAGGAGCTGGCTCTCTTCTTCCACCATGCGAGTCCCAGGGATGGGATCCAGGCCCTGAGGTCACCAGGCTTTACCCATGAGCCGTCCTACCAACTCTATTTTATACGTAAGAACTTTTTTCATTTTTATTTTATGCTTATGAGTGTGTTGGCCTGCTCCACGGCATACATGCAGTGGCCTTCAAAGGCCAGAAGAGGGCGACAGATTCCCCCGGGACTGTAATCTCAAGCAATTGTGGACTAGCAGTCCACGTGGGTGCTGGGAATTAAATCCAGGTCTTATGAACGAGCAGCCAGGGCTCTAATTACTGAGCCATCCCCGTTACTACACGAATCATTTAACATTTTTTTAAAAACAGGGTCTCACTGTACAACAGGCTGGCCTCAAACTCATGATCTTCCTGCTTCACACTCCCAAGTGCTAGGATTACAGGCATGTCCATCATAATGTATTTTTTCTGTCATTAAAAAAATAAAACAAACTCTCGTGCACTTGAAATCATCAAAGTCTCGTTCTTTATTAACATGTTGAAGTTGTACTTGTCATGTTAGGGTCTTTAATTCACATGAATTGGTCTTCTCTATGCAGGGTGCAGTAAGGGTCCAATTTCACTTCTTTTCCCGGTGGTACCTAACTTTGCTGTGATTTAGCAAAACACGAGCCATCGCACCTCCTCCCAGGTCCCAGGGGCAATACCTCCTGTGACAACCAAGTCTATTACATGTGCCGGCTGGTTTTATGTCGAGGCCCTGTCTGCAGGCCAGTCCAGCTCCTTCTCTTCATCTCCGTCTTCTTTAGAGATATTTTGGTCATTGCATCCTGTTGGCTAAACAGGTTTCTATTTTCTGTAGATGTTAATATTTTATTAGAAAGTGGAGGGGGTTGCAGCTCATCTGTTCTTTGCCTTTTTACCAGAGTACAATTTGTAAAAGGCTCAGGTTTCAGACTGAGGCACCTCCCAGCAACCAGAAACCTGTGGGTTGAAGGACAAAGTTTAGGACAAAAGTGGAACCTTCACTTTCCAGTAAGCACTGGGGATCCTGTCAGAAGTGAGGTAGTGCAGGTTTAGATCAAGCCCATTTTACAGACGAGGACAGCCCAGCCTCTCTGTCCCACTATGACTCTGCGTGTTTTGTCCAGCCCTGTGTGCCTAGCCCTTATCCCTGCTCCTTTAAAACCTCAATCTCCCCATCTGCTTTTCATCTCTGATTCTCCGCTGTCTTCTCGTTGATCCCACGAAAGAACGCTGACTCAGAGGAGGATGGGACACAGCCTTGGCCACACCGTAGGTCAATCAGCCCAGACCCCTACACCTCCCTCGCCCCTACATTTCTCCGATCTTGAGACAACCCGCACCTGTCTCCACTGACAACCTGGTGAGCCAGCTCTCCAAGGCCACTCTAAGGTATTCGCCCCCATCTCAGCTCCTCAAGCCTCCTACATTAGGTTTCTCAGGAGCCACCAGGAGGCGCTCTCGCTGCCAAGCTTCCAACTCACCCTCCCGATGCACCGCCCCCTCCGGCTGCGGCCCCGCCCCTCCCGTGCCGAGCCCCGCCCCGTCCGGCGCGGCCTGGCTCACTCGGTTCTTCTGGGCCACTGGACCTTAGACTACGGCCTCGCCACCTCTCCGGTCCGATCATGGGCCCTGCGGATCGCCCCGTGCTGAGGTTGCCGTCGTCGCCGCCCCCTCCCCCATCGCCGCCGTCACCGCTGCTGCTACTGCTGCCCTTGCTGCCTCTGTGGCTGGGCCTGATGGGACCCGGAGCCGCGGCGGACGGCAGCGAGCCGGCGGCCCGGACGGGACGGGGCGGAGCCCGCTCAGTGCGGTTAGATGTGAAGCTGCCGCGGCAGGACGCCCTGGTTTTGGAGGGCGTCAGGATCGGTCCCGAAGCTGGTCCGGAACCTCTGCTGGGCGGCCGCCTGCTGCTGGTGAGCTCAGCTCTGCCTAAACTTGCCATGACCCTCGGATAGACCCCGCTGCCTTCATCCAGAAGCTAGTCCTTGACAACCCAGAGTGCTGCTCCCCAGCATTCAGGGGTTCGCAAACCTGAGATCCACATGCCCCTTCCACAGTCATTTCTGTACCCCAACCTTGCGCGCTTTGTGGCCGTCTCCGGCTGCCTCTTCTATTCCCCTTGCCTCTCTTTTCATTTCTCCTCGTTACACAGATGGATGTCGTGGACGCTGAGCAAGAGATACCCGTAGATGGCTGGATTGCAGTGGCGTATGTGGGCAAAGAGCAGGTCGCCCAGTTCCACCAGGAGTCTCAAGGCAATAGCCAGAAGGCGAATCCCAAGGCTCTGGTCCAGCAGGTGCAAAGGGGGTTTGAGGGAAGGGGAGAAAGAAAACGTTTCAAACCATCTGCTAGAGCCGGGCCAACAGGTGGCCTATGAGGAGCCTTCCAGAGAAGCCCTGGGCTGGAGTGGGTCAGCAGACACCAATACTGAGCATCAAAGCAGTGTGATGGGGAGGTGGGAAGGTTTGCTGGAAAGCGGACCTGTTCTGGTGATGGGCGTCAGCAAGGGTGGAGAGCAGCTTGCCAGGACTAGGACCAATGAAAAGAATTTTGGATCCTACAGAATGAAAGGAGTGTAAGTTTCTCACACATATGGTAATGTGCAAATTTCTTAAAATCAAGAATGTTCCTTATGTAACTATGGTATAGGAAAGTTAGCATCTATAAAATGTGATCTATGTTCCATAATTAAATATTGCCTTAGTCCGCAACCAGCGTGTGCCGCCTTTGGCTGTCATTCTATCTTCAGCCTCCAACACTGTCCCTTAGCCTTGGCTTGACTTCAGGGAGCTCAGAGCTCGTCCGGAGGCCGGGCTCCTGAGAGCTGGGGCTGCGGGTGAGGCGTGTGTGCAGCAGCCTCTCACCTTCCGTCTTCCCTTGCAGATGCGCCGGGCCCTTTTCCTAGGAGCCTCTGCCCTGCTTCTCCTCATCCTAAACCACAGTGTGGTCCGAGAGGTAACCTGGCTTGGACTGTGAGGGTGAGCAGGTGAGGGGACAGGGGACCGACGCCTGCTGACCCTGCCTGTCTCCTGCAGTTGGACATATCCCAGCTTCTGCTGAGGCCAGTGATTGTTCTCCATTACTCCTCCAATGTCACCAAGCTGTTGGAGGCACTTGTGCAGTGAGTTCCGTTTGTTCTGGGCTGTCTGATGCCTGAGTGCCGTGGGTCTCTTGCTTTCCAGTGGGCTGTAGGGGAGGGGGTGTCTCTGGAGAAGGCCCTTACCTGTTGGCCCTTAAACTACTAAGGTTGAAACTGGGGGAGGGGAGGGGAAGGAGGGGCAGGATCTGGAAAAGGAGTTGCTCTGTGGGCAGAGGGCACTAGCCCAGCATGAGGAAGCTGGGTGCCTGGTTGACAGGCTATTCCTTGGCCTGGCTGGGTTAAAACATGGGCAGAGAGCAGCCAGGAAAAGTCTGGGAGCCAAACCAGAAGGCCTATGGCAACAGTATCCTTGGGTGGCCACTGCAAAGCCCGGTAGATGAATTTAGGCCTCCCTTCCCAAAGGCCTTCTGTCTGCTCCCCACCCATGACTCTCCTCTCAGGAGGACCCAGGCTACTGCTGAGATCAGCAGTGGAGAGTCCCTTTCAGCCAGCATCGAGTGGAAGCTGACATTGTGGACCACCTGTGGTCTCTCCAAGGATGGCTACGGAGGCTGGCAGGACTTGGTGTGCCTGGGAGGTGCTCAGGCCCAGGAGCAGGTAGGCCTCAATGGATCCCAGGACAGCCCCGCAGACATTAGAGCTGATTAGTGGAGTAGATCATGCAGTAGTAGATTATTAGCAGGACCATGACACTTGGCCTAGGGTGGTGGGCAAGGGCCACTCTGCCTTCGTGGTCTCTGCTCAGTGGCCTTCACAACTCTCTTACTTGCCCCAGATTTTCCCTGTTGGGGATAGAACCCAGGGCCATGTACGTGCTAAGCAAGCGTTCTGATAGACTGGATCACCTCCACTGAGTCAGGTCTCGCTGCCTGTGTGTATTACCTCTCCAGTTCCCATATGCACCCTGACTTCCTGCCCCTGGGCCTGGCCAGTGATGGGTGTCCATTCCTTTCCCCTGTCCACACGAGTCCTCAGCTGGCTAGTGGACCTTTCGCCGCTCATCCTGCCTTCCTGCTTTAGATGTTCGCCTTGCTCCTCTGCTCATAGCCCCGCTGTCTGCTCAGCATGACTGGGCTTGGTCAGGCTTTCACTGCCAGAGGAGATCCACGCCTGTGTGTTGGAGAGAGTGACGGCATGTCCTCGTGGCTATGCCTGTGTTTGTGTCCACATCTTCCAGTGCTTCTAGGGGTTCACGGTGTTCGGGCCACAGCATTTCTTGAACCCTAATCTGTAGAGGTTGAAGGAAAGCAGACATACTCTCTTCTCCTAGTGCACAGATTCCAATAGTTTGTGATATGGGCCAGTTTCAAGTCGGACAGGTTAAACCCTGGTTCCTGGGTGAACCACCTGAAGCCGGATGCTTTCTTGTTCCTCACATACACTCTCCCTCGCACTGGGGTGGACCACACAGACCATGGGCAAGGGAAGTGTTTGGTGAAGGGCAGGGGGACAGATTACATGTGGGAGAAGAGCAGGCTGGGAAAGGGCCTCGGTGGCTTGGAGGTGAGAACGTATATTTAGTTCAGGCTGGCAGGGACAGAGGTCAAAGCTGAACAGCTGTGAAGGCACTGCCAGCCAGGACGGGTGTGGCCTGGTCAGTGTTATAGGGCCATGGCAGGTGAGATGTCCAAGTGATATCTGGCCAGGCAGCTCTAGAAACTGCCCTGGTGAACAATGGACTCCAGGCCCAGCTACCACCCTGAGCTGCCTGTCCCCTCTTTACCTGGGGCTTCTATTCTGGCCTCTCAGACCAGAGAGGGAGGCTCTACCTTGGCTCTGCCTTGCCACACTGTAGCATAGTAGCTCCAGCCTACACTGTGGCCAGGGAGCAGGTAAACACTGTCATTCTATAGGGCTGACCCAAGCTGGCAGCAGGCACAAACTCCTCCAGGTTATAGCAAAAAGAACTTGAGCCCAACTTTGGATTCAGAATCGATGCCACCACCCCACTGTGATTAGAGGGGAAAGCAGCTGGGTTACGGACTCCTCTAATGACCCCAGTGCTTCCCCCAAGCAAGGGCTGGTTTTGCTGCACTCACAGCTTCCAGCCTGGTCTAAGATGGTGGCTCTTTTGTCCGGTCATTTTGACTCCTCTCCCCTGCTGTGATGGGAATCGAGCCTGTGTTAGGAAGAACAGTCCCGGATTTATAGGACAGTTTGAACATTCCACTCTGTATGCTGTGAAGAGCTACTAGGACAGCTGAGAGCTTTGAAGTGAATTGGTTTTTAGTCACAGCACATCTAAATTTCGTGTGCAATGGCGTGCCTAGGGAAAGCCTGTGACTTGTTTCTCCTGCCACTTCAATTTCACTCCCCAAAGACTGAGTCTCCAATATGACTATGTCATCCTAAGGGCCTTGAGGTCTACCCAGGACAACAGCAAGGCAGGGGGAGCACTCACCCTGAGCATAGGGATGCTCCTGGAGCACTAGGCCAAAGGCGTGACGAGAAGGGACAGTGAAGATTTTCAAGAGAGGGGAAGTGTGGCACAGCAAGGGACAATGAAGGAAGGAGCGGGCATGGTTGTCAGGTGGCTGGTGACATCCTGGCGTGGGGGCGGGGAGTGCTGTGCACTGCTGGTTGGAGAGAGAATGAGCACAGCAGAGATGCCTGCTCACCAGCTTTTTCTGTGGCTTCAGGTGTGAACATCAGCTTAGACGAAGGTGAGTGGAGGGTCTAGGAACCGAGGACAGACAAGGAGGAAACCTATGCTGGGGACAGAGTAGCAGGGTATTGGCGCGACATGCCACTCTCCATGGAGCTGGGGCTGGCACGTAGGTAGTGTGGATGGAGATATCAGAAGAACAACAAGGAGCCTACACACAGAGCCCCTCAGTGTGGGGTGGGGGTAGATATCCTTTGGGGGAAGCCTGGGAGCTGCCTCAGAGCCCCTGACATCGGCCTCCCTCCACAGAAGCCCCTGCAGCAGCTATGGAACGCCATCCTGCTTGTGGTCATGCTCCTGTGCACAGGCCTTGTGGTTCAGGCCCAACGGCAGGCGTCAAGACAGAGCCAGCAGGAGCCTGGAGGCCAGGTGGGAGCCAGACTGTGGAAGCCCTCATGTCCATAGCTCTTGGGCCTGCAAGACTGTGGCCATCCTCTTCCCACAGGAGGATTTGTTCAAACGCCGTGTGGTTCGGAGACTAGCATCCCTCAAGACCCGGCGCTGCCGGCTGAGCAGGGCCGCACACAGCCTTCCAGAGCCTGGCACCGAGACGTGTGCTGTGTGTCTAGATTACTTCTGTAACAAGCAGGTTAGTGCCTCGGCATATTCGACCACAAGCTAACCTGTGTCCCCAATCCTATACCCAAGAGACCCTCAAGTCTCCAACCAGGACCTTCTTCCAGTCCTTATTACGGCTGCCAAATTATTAGGCATACCTGGAGAAGGTCTTGGAGTGCCGTGCATAGTCCCAGTGAAGGGCACAGGTCTAGCCCCATCTAGAGCCTGTGCCCTCCTCCCACCCTGTAGTGGCTCCGGGTACTGCCGTGTAAGCATGAGTTCCACCGAGACTGCGTGGACCCGTGGCTGATGCTACAACAGACCTGCCCACTGTGCAAGTTCAACGTCCTGGGTGAGCACCAGGGGCCGGGGGATCCCGGCTAACTGCCTAGGCCCTGCCTGATACCTCTCTCCCTGTCCTTCCCTTCCCTGCAGGGAACCACTACTCAGATGACTAACTGCCCCAGTGGAGATTCTGCAGTTCGGGATGGACCCTTCCCAGCCTACACTACAGGAGCGTGGGATGGACAGACCAGCCAGCCCTGTGGGCAAAGGAAAGGTCCCACTATGCCATGGCGGGTAGGAGGGACTCCCAGCTCCAGGCTGAAGACACAGAGCAAGGACCCAGCAGGCAAGGAGAGATCATTAGAGCCCTTCTCTGCAAACCTGGGGTGTTTGTGTCTGTCCTCACAGGCAGCTCCCACAACTCTGGGAAAGAACATATTGCCATTACCCCTGTCCCCAGCACTCTGGGGCTTCAGTGTTGAATTTTATGCTATTTATTGGGGGATAGACTGAGGGAAAAGATATACGGCCATGGGACCCACTGGCATGAACCTGTCTTCTGAGCCATGGCCTGATCAAATCGAAGGTATGACGTTGAAGTGAGCCTGCTCCACTACCTGCTGCCTGTCCAGCTGGGTTCTTCCGGTCTGGCTGGGATCAGAGGCCTTAGAAACCATCTAGTGCTGTATTTCTTGGTTGGGCTAAATATTACTGACCAGGATACTTGAGGTCACAGAATATATGTGGTGCATCTGCCAAGGGCATCATTAAAAGGAAAAAATAAAAACAAAAACAAATGTTTGGGTAGGGAAGTTTTAATAGTAAAATAAACATGGAATATATTTTAACATAAGACATACATCTGTGTGATGCTTTAAGATATTAAGGAAAAGATGGGTAAGGGGTGGCATATGCCAGTAATCCCAGAAACCTGGAGGTGGAGACAGGATTAAGAGTTCAAGACCAGCTGGGCACAGTAGTGCACCCCTTTAATCCTAGTACTGGTGAGGCATAGGAAGGCAGATCTCTGTGAGTTCAAGGCCAGCCTGGTCTACATAGTGAGCTCCAGGACAGTCAGGGCTACACAGAGAGAGAGACCCTGTCTCAAAATAACAAAACAAAGCAAAAAGTTCAAGACTAAATTGGGCTACGGGGCAGTCCCTGTAATCCCTGGTCTGTATCCTCTAGGAAGGGGAATCAGAGGACCATACACTCCTGATCATCCTTGGCTGCACAGTGAGTTTTAAGTCAGCCTGGGCTATTCTCAAAAAGAAAAACAAACAAAATGCCAGTCACCTTGGTTTCTCTTGCTGGGAACAGGTAGAATTCTTACATTCCTCAAGGCCTTGCACTCATGGGCTGCAAGATCATCCCTTGAATAATCTTTAAAATAGTGACTCTAAAAAGTCTTAGCCCCTGTGAGTGAGTTACGTAAAGTGACCTTCAGCTGAGAGAGGCAAGGGCTGGGGCATGGCGAGCTGGTAGAGCACTTGCATAGAATGCACAAGGGTCTGAATTCAGTTCCCAACACTAAACAATAACAATAAAAATGAGGAGAGCATCTGGCCAACACGTGCGCCGTGGGAAGCAGGAGGAAGTCGGGGACTGAAGGGCTTTCCATGCAGGAGTGCATTCTAGTCATTCTCTGCTGCACACACCCCCTTTTCTTCCTTTTTTCTTTTTGAGACAGGGTCTGTATGTGGTCCTGGCTGTTCTGGAGCTTTCTATACAGACCAGACTAGCCTCAAACTCAAAGAGATACTGCTTCCGCCTCCTGAGTACTAGAATTAAAGTGCTACCATGCCCACCTCTGCTGCCTTTTTGAAGATGGGTAGTGTGAATAAGAGGCCAGGCAAGAGCAGCAAGGGCTGGGGACCTCAGCCCCACAGCCTAAGCCTAAGCATCAAGTTCTGTCACAGCCAGGAGCTTGTAAGAGGACTCTTGCCCAGCGCCATCTAAAGGGGCCATCCTGAGTGCTACCTTAGTTCCCCCTCGAGCACCCTGAGCAAAGCACCTGGTCAGACAGACGGATGTGGACGTCGGGACACTTGACTGTTTCCTATTGTTCTGTGCCTGTCCATCTGTTGTCCGAGCTAGGTCCTTGCTATATAGGCTAGCCTTAAGCTCTCAATCCTCCTGTTTCAGCCTCCCTAGGGTATGTGTCACCTAGATGAGAAAGGTCTAGCCTACTACTGACTGGCACAAGTGAGAGCTAATAAGTGGATGTTGACTCAGCAGAGGCCTGGGATATTCGCAGTCACAGGGTCTCTCTCAGGGAGCTCTCCCCAAAGCTGGCTCTCCCTTGGTAGAGTAGCTAAAGTATCCAGTAGCCCCCAGAACCCCTGGCTGTTAAGAAGCAGAGTTGGGCCAGCAGTAGTGGCACACACCTTTAATCCCAGCACTCAGGAGGCAGAGGCAGGTAGATCTCTGTGAGTTCAAGGCCAGCCTGGCCTACAGAGTTTTAGGACAGCCAGGGCTACACAGAGAAGTGCTATCTTGAAATACACCCCTCCCCCCAAAAAGGAGCAGGTTGGGAGACCTGGCCACTGATCCTTCACTGTAAACTTAGGCACTCAACCCACTACACAATAAATAATGCCCCCACACTAGGCGAGTGTGCCCTGAGACATCCTCAGTAAAAATTTAGACCCTGCCCATCACAAACATGACTCAAGGTAGGCTAGTGGCTTGCTTAGAAGAATGCCCACTGTGTACATGGCGAGGCTGGTAGCATCCTTGCTTGACCTTGTGTCATCCAGTACTGGGTGAGCCCCAAGGTCTAATTCTAATGGTATGGTGGGGCTCTGACCTCTAGGACTTAAGACGGATCTCCCAGTAGTTCCTAGGGGAACAAGCTCCTGCTGAGCTGCCTGGTGCCCTATGGTCCTGTACCAGATGCAGAGCCCAGGTGCAAGGCAAAGGCAGCACAGTTCTCTGCCTGCCTTGCTGACCCGGAGGGCAGCTCCTAGCTGGCTCCTCGTTTCAGATGTGTCCTCGCACCCAAGCCCTACCCTGTGTGCTGGCCAGTGAGTCTGGAGTTACCCCTCAGCCCTTTCTATGGGACGCAAAGGCTGTGCTTCACTGTGGCTCAGGCGCTGCCCGTCAACGTGGCCTTCCCACAGTGCAAACAGGAAGCTCCCAACTCAATGTGAGGCTTCTATTGGTCAGCGACCTGCATGGTGGGATCACAGAGGACCTTACCCAACAAGAAGGGAAGGTCTGTTCCCCCAGCTCAGCCACGCTGAGGCCAAGATCGCTGTGGGCAGATGGCTGGGGCTTTTATTCCATGGGGCTTGCTAGCCACCTGCCCAGCCCTACCCCTGCTGCGGGTTACGTTGGCCGCTCCTGGGATGGGTATGCAGAACCAGCCTGACGGTTCGGTGAAAGCTTTCTCCTCAGCCTGGCCAAGGCCCTTATGGGGTTCTGGGTGGCTGAGTGGGTTCCATCCCCCAAAGAGAACTTGCTGGGCAAGCTGCCGGGCGGCCGAGAGGGGGATTGTCGGGGCCCGCCAGGATGGGTCCTGCCTGTACTGCTTGTCCTGCTGCCTGGAGACTGCCGTTTGCCTGTGGGTCTGAGGAAGACAGGAACAACATCCTCTGTGGTCAAAGGCACCATCTCACTTCTGACTTATCTGCCCGGCCTCAAGGAAAGCCTTACTCACCCCGAGAATGCACCCTGGGCCTGGGCTGGAGGTGTTGCTCCCTGGATACCCTTGTAGGGAGGGGACCAGAGCTGGCCCTGCGGGACCATCTGTAAAGAAAATAGAGCGCAGCAGGGCAGGAGTCCCTCCCTACACTGTGGAGCATCCCAAGGTACACAGAGAGGCAGAATCCCAAGCTACTCCCACAAGTGCTCTTCACTAAGAGACAGGGTTTGGGAAGCCACCCAAGGACCACCCTCGCCTGCCAACCCTGGGGCAGGCAATATATACTGACTCTTCAAGTAAGCTAATGAGGGGCTGTAGTGAGATTGTGAGCTGGAAGGCTCGGGCTTCCTAGTCTCATACTTTCTGACATATACAAGTAACTTTTCAAGTGTGGCCTAAAGCCACACGTCATGAGGCAGGCTCTCATGGCACAATCTCAAATCCTGCCTGGTGGGACCCCTTTCCCAATAAAGTGCCCAAGTCCTTCAAAGGTTCACCTTGAGGCCTCCCTGCTGGGCCACCTCTCGGATTTTGGTCAGCATCGCCTGGAGCCGCTTATTCTCCTCCTGTAGGACCTGGATACGGATATCATTGGCTTGCACTTGCCTCTCCATGTCATGCGTGACATCGCTAGAGCCTGCAGAGACACATTTGGAGCCCCACCTCACCGAGTCTGCCTCTTGTGTCTAATTGGACAGGGCCTCAGAGGGTGGAGAGGGGTAGCACCCCAGGCATCCAGCACATCCTCCTTCTCAGGTTTTTCTTCCCACCCTGATGCCAACCCATCGTGACGGTGAGAGAGTCAGGGGAGTCCTAGATCCTGCAGATTTGGGTGTTGAGTAAACAGTGGATCTTGGATCTGGAGAGGTGGCTCAGTGGTTATGAGCCCTGGCTGCTCTTCCAACCATCATGGCTCACAACCATCTGCAATGGGGTCTGCTATATCCTCCTCTGGTGTGTGCACAGATATGCACCATCTGCAATGGGGTCTGCTATATCCTCCTCTGGTGTGTGCACAGATATGCACCATCTGCAATGGGGTCTGCTATATCCTCCTCTGGTGTGTGCACAGATATGCACCATCTGCAATGGGGTCTGCTATATCCTCCTCTGGTGTGTGAACAGATATGCACCATCTGCAATGGGGTCTGCTATATCCTCCTCTGGTGTGTGCACAGATATGCACCATCTGCAGTGGGGTCTGCTATATCCTCCTCTGGTGTGTGCACAGATATGCACCATCTACAATGGGGTCTGCTATATCCTCCTCTGGTGTGTGGACAGATATGCACCATCTACAATGGGGTCTGCTATATCCTTCTCAGGTGTGTGCACAGATATGCACCATCTGCAGTGGGGTCTGCTATATCCTCCTCTGGTGTGTGCACAGATATGCACCATCTGCAGTGGGGTCTGCTATATCCTCCTCTGGTGTGTGAACAGATATGCACCATCTGCAATGGGGTCTGCTATATCCTCCTCTGGTGTGTGCACAGATATGCACCATCTGCAGTGGGGTCTGCTATATCCTCCTCTGGTGTGTGGACAGATATGCACCATCTACAATGGGGTCTGCTATATCCTTCTCAGGTGTGTGCACAGATATGCACCATCTGCAGTGGGGTCTGCTATATCCTCCTCTGGTGTGTGGACAGATATGCACCATCTGCAATGGGGTCTGCTATATCCTCTGGTGTGTGGACAGATATGCACCATCTGCAATGGGGTCTGATATATCCTCCTCTAGTGTGTGGACATATATGCAGACAGAGCACTTAGATACATAAATACATGAATAAATCTTAAAAAAAAAACAATGTATTTTATTCAAGGCCACTTGTCTTTGGCCTGGCAATGGCACTACTGGGTCTTGGGTCACAGGTCATCGTGTATGGTCCTCCTTACACAGTGTCTGGTGGGGGAATGAAAGCATCCAGCCCTATAAACTCAAGCATTAGTTTCCTAATTTATAAAAAGGGTGTCGGGTTAGAGCCAGGATTTAATTTCCAGCTCACAACTCCTATTCCAGAGGAGCTGCCCTGGCTTCTGGCCTTCAGGCACCAGGTACTAACACAGTACATAGAGATAGATAGATAGACCCAAAACACCATACACAAAAGAAATATTTTAAAAAATGTGTAGGGCTGGTGAGAGGGATCAGCAGCTAAAGAAAGATGTTTGCCACCAAGTCACCTGAGCTTGATTCCTGACACTGAACCTATATAGCAGAAGGAGAAAACCAACTTCCTTGTTTGTCTTCTGACCACACTCCTGTGGTAGCAGGTGCACACACAACTAAAATGTACACAAAGGTTTTTAACTTTAAAAGAAGAGGGTGTGGTCAACCTCATGAGGCAGTTGTGTGCAGCAGACAGGGCTGGCACCAAGTGTTCAGCAGTGACTCTCACTGTGACCAGCTGAACACTAGATGTCCTGACAGGATCCTATGCCAGTGCAGGTACCCAGCGCTCCTGACCATGGGGTCCAGGACACTGGGCTGTGGGCCTGTGTCCTTGAAAATGGTCCATGGAGTATGACAGAAGGAGAGGAGGTCTGGGGTTGAACCAAGCCTGGCATGTGGGCAGAGCATGTGCTGAAGGAAGACAGGCCTATGCTGGGTCCACTAAGGTGCCAAGGGCACAGTGCTTGTGGCTCATGGTGGCTCTCGAGACACACGGCTCGCCCTCCTGCCTCCACCTCCTCTTGCTGAGGGTGAGAACAGCAGCAAACCCCAGTCACATCCAGGCAAGCTCTACGCCCAAACGGGCCCCACCCCCCCTTGGCAGTACCCCCAGGCCCCTACTTTGGATCTGGGCCTCCTCTGGCTGGTGCAGGTCTGGGAAAGCCACCAGCAGCCGCTCCCGCTCCTTCAGCTCCTCCAGCTGCCGCTGCAGCTCAGAGATGGTCAGCTGCAGGTCTGTAGTCACGTGTTCCAGGTCCTGTTTCTCCTGCTGCAGGCTCTGCAGCAGTTCCTGAGGGCAAAGAAAAGCTCAGACCTGGCTCTACGCCCCCTTGGGGACACAGAAAAAGTGCAGGGACACTCAACAATGTTGGCGGCTCCTCAGAGGTGAGGCTGCCTTCCCTCTCACCCTACCCCACCATACCTGCTGGGCCTGTAGCTGGCACTGTCCCTGTTCCCTGTCGCTCTGAAGACTCTGCAGCTGCTCTTCCAACTCAGACCGCTGGGCCTCAGCCTCATCCAGACTTCCCCGCAGCTCCTCCCGCTCCTGGTCCAGACAGTCCAGCTGCTGTAGCAAAGTCCTCTGCTTGGCCTGCAGGGACTAAATAGGGATGGACAGGCAGGGCAGATGTAAGGACCCTGTGGCCAAACTAGCCACCCTGGACTTAGGAGGCTACGGTGGGTGTGGGACTTAGGATCTATGCAATCTGTGCTACGTTTGGATACAGAGACCAGCATGCAGATGTCGGAGTGTGGAAGGCAGCAGACAGATGTACGCCCAGTCAGGATAAGTCCAGGGCCCACTGTTTAGAAGGCAGCAGATGACCCAACTTGTTTCCAGTCATACAGCTCCCACTCCCTTTTCATGAAGTCTCTAGTGTCACATTTGCCTTTATCACTGAAACCCCAATACCCTGGTATATATTGAATATAAAGTCTCGGCTCTGCCTCTGAGTGGCTATGTGGCCTGGGGCAACTTCTTTAACCTCGCCAAACTCAGTTTATAAATGGGTTCATTTTCTAAATGGAAGACCACAGGGGTATCTACCTGCTCCTACTGTGGCAGGGACGAAGGCCTCACTCACCTCCTGATGACGGACCATGCTGTCGACGCGGGCCTTCTCCTTGTCCAGCTCTGTGCTGGCCCAGCGGATCTGCTGGCTAGCCCCGTCCAGCCGCCCTGCCAGCAGCTGCACCTGCTCCTCCAGCTGCTGCACCTGCCTCTCAGCGGCTGCTCTACGCTCACCTTCCTCCTCCAGCTGCTGGGCCTTTGCCTCTGTGGGATTGAGGGAGCCCTGCATCAGAGTCTCTAAAACACCTCTGGCTGGGAAAAGGGGAGGTCGCATGACAGATCTGAAGCCCGGATCACAACACGGGGCTCAGAATGCCATGAGGTGGGAATGAAATACAGAAGGCACTTGTATCATTTTGGCCCACTGATATTGTGACTCCCCCTGTGGTTCCCACTCTCTTTACTCTAGAAGCCTGGAATGGAAACATGTCTGGCTATACAGTGAGTGAGTTGGAGATGTGGATGGGGGGTCCCACAAAGGGCCTTACCCATGGCCTGCATGGACTTCTGCTGCTGCTTCAGGTCTCCCTCCAGAATGGCCACCTTTGTCTTTAGGTCACACGTTTCTACAGCAGCCAAGAGAGAGGCCTTTCAGAGGATCACCTGGGTCTGTGGCCTTTAAGCCCAGTGCAGCCTGTATGGTGAAGGCTGCAGGGGCTACTTGAGGTGTTGAGGGAGGCCTGGGGTAATCCTGGGGGTCCTTGGGTCCTGCCATGCTCCACAGGCAGGTAGCTGCATTACCTATGGCTGTCTGGACCCGGTGCTCTCCACAGATACAATGGTGAGACTCAGAGATGACAGTGACTTCTTGCCCTAAGCCCTCAGCCAGCAACAGTAGCCCCAATACTTTCCTTTTGCCCAAGAGCTTTTGACAAAGCCGAGAGGCTGCTCTGTTGAGGCAGGGGTGTGGGGGTGGGCTTGGGAGTGACCATCTAGAGTGAAGTTAGAATAACACTGCAGCCCTCTCCCCTTCTGATGGGACAAGTCTGAGGCTGGGGTCCAGGAATTATCCCTAAGAGGACAGAGCTCCAGCCAGCAGCTCAATGTCACCAGCTGGATGCCTACACCCTTCCTGCTGCCTTCCTGTCCTGGAACTTCTGGCCATTCCCCAGCCTGGGTTTCTTCCATGCAGACTATTGGGACTCAAAGCCTGGTCTCTGACTGGGAGGAGGGATGGTCATCCTAAGGTCATGCCAGTGTCTGGCCTCTGGGGAGCAGACCTGTGAGCAGCTGCTGCCTGTCATGCTCGCACTTGGCCAGGGTCCGCTCGGCCTCCTCTGTCTGCCGCTGCCGCTCCCCTTGCTCCTGCCGCAGGCTCTGCTCCAGCTCGCTCACCTGCTTCCTCAGTCCATCCTTCTGCCCCTCAGCCTCTTCCAGCTGGGCTCTGAGGGGCCCAACAAGCTGGGTGAGGGCCCCCACATGTTTATTGAGACGAGTCAGGTCTTTGTTCTGCTCCGCTGCCCAGTGGCCCACAGTGGCAGCTGGCAGCGGTTTAAGCCCCAGGCTGTCCTGCACCAACTTCTGGAACTGGCCCAAGGATGAAGGCAAGTTTTGGCTCTGACATAGGCTGATAACCACCTTGCCCACCTCCCACAAGCTGCCCTGGACACTGGTGCAAGCATCACAGGGCACCAAGGCTGTCTCGACCGTCTGGGAGTGGACGCTCTTAGTTTTCTCAGAGGTCCCACCTGGGCTCCGCAGGGAGATTCTGACAGGGATGCTCTGCAGCCCTTGGCAGATCACAGGCAAGCCTGGCACCGGGGAGGGAGGCTTGATGAACTTGGCAGTCATACATTCGGGGCTCCTGGCTGGTTCACCCTTAGCTGTGGGCTTGTTGATGGAAATCTCTCCCTGGTTTGATCTTTTCTGGGGTCAAGAAAAGAAAGGAAAGGCAGGTGAGGGAGATAGGTGTGAGAGGTAACCAGTTCCAGGAGATACTGGTGACAGCCTTGCCCAATGGTTAGATCTTCAGATGCTAAGTAAACTTGCATAAATCACAGAGAACCTTCTTTTTCTCTTGGACGTAAGCAAGGCCCGGCCTCTTTTCTGCTCTCTGCTCCCACCCTGGGCTTTACCTGGTTAAATGTGCAGGGAACGGAGAGGGTAGCGGTTAGCTGTAACGGTGGGTGTCAGTTACAGCTATCGCTGCTGGGTTCTTGCCTGCTCTCATGCCACCCTAACCTCTCTGTACCAGGCTCCTCTCCCTCCCTCACAGTGACAGTGTGCTTTCTCACAGGATGACTGTGAGAGATTTGATATCCTGTTAGCAAACCAGGCTCATATAAAACCCACAGATGAACACACTGAGGTTCAGAATGGGAAGGCATTTTCTAAAATCTCACTTGCATAAATGGCAAATACTGGAAGCTAGACATGACTTCCAAGGCACAGCTAGCAGGCCTAGAATGGGGGACTTTAGGCTAACGGTCCATGTGGGCAGTGGGGATCCAGCAAAGGATGGGGTGCATGTGCTGACGTGGTAAGAAGCTAGAACTGTACCGTCTGTGAGGGCCGGGACGACCCACCTGGGGCACTGCCTGCTGGTAGAGCACGCCAAGCCTCAGCAGGTTGCTCCAGAAGCGCCTCACTGTAAGCCCCACGGACATGCACGGCCCTGCAGCCCGGGCAGGAGGCATCATCTGCTCCAAGCTGAGGTTTTCCACGTAGCTGGCACAACTCTGAAGCAGCAGCAGGAGCCTGTGGGCAGAGGCTAGGGTGGGCTGAGGCCAAAGTTGGTACTAATACAGTCTTCACATACTTGGGGGCTTTGAGTTCTGGGGGATTGACCTGGACATCGAGAACTAGAGAGAGCCCATGCTTCATGTTCAGCCCAGGGCCACTTCACAGGGTGTCCTCGGTGGCTGCCTGGAGGGCAGTGCTTTCTGTTTTGTGGTTTCCCAGTTGAGCTGGGGAAAGGCGGCCTGGCTTGGAAAGTTCTGGGTGAGTGGCCATCTTCCTTTACAGATGGCAGAACGAAACTGCAAGAGCATCCCAATGTCCCAGGCAGGCAGGGCAGGGCAAGGGTGTATGTACATTTTCCTGGTTCCAGTCAGAGGCACCTCCTTCAGGCCTAGCAGTCTTTGTGACAATTGAGATTTGGGGTGAGGACAGCTAGGTCTCTTTATGCTAACCTCAATGTTCAAGTTTAGAGTAAGCACTAATGTCAGGGAACACGGGTGTTGGAAAGTATGCATTTTCATGGCCAAGACTTACCTTAAAGGCAGAACTGTATGTTTGTGACACACACCTGGAAGGCAAGGGTTGGGGTGGGGGTGGCATTCCAACCCTGAGGCCTTGAGAGGAGATACCCACTGCTTCTAAGTCCAACCTCTGGACCTTGTGGACAACTCTAGAAACAGACCGTGTTCTCCGAGAGTGGCCTTGGTGGGAGATGCTGTGATAGATGTACCCTTAGCCAGCGGCGCACCATTGATATATCCTGAGCATCTTAAAAGGCCATGCTGTTGGGTAGAGGCCACAGCCTTTGCTCTAGGGTTCCCAGGCTGAGCTTGGACTCAGTGGCCTCTGGCAGGAGTTACTTTTATACACAGGAGTCACTTATACACAGAGGAAGCTAGCACTAACTTAGAAGTAGGAGGAGCTCAGCCGGGGAGCGTGGGGGAGGTGTGTCAGCAGCACCTTTTACAGGAAGCAGGTGGGCGAGCCGGTGAGCGAGCAGGGCCTTGGTGGGTGAGGGGTGCTAGGCCAGGGCAGGGCAGGCCTGGAGGAGCAACAGCACAATGCCAAACCCGGGAGAGGAAGTGATCTGCACTCATACCCAGCAGCCCTGCAGCAGGTACAGGCACTGCGTTCATACCCAGAGTGCCTCTGGGCATTACAGGACTACCCTGCCTTCTGTTTCCAGGAAGGTCACCCTGCAGCATTTCTGATGCCACTGGTCCCCTCCTGCTTTACCTGCATGGACAGGTTTTGAGTGCCAGAAGCCTGGGTTGTGGTCTTCACAAGGAAACTTTAGTGAGAGTGTAGAGATGGTGGGGTGACAGAGAAATAACTGTCCTCTTTCTAGCAGGGCTGGGGGTGGGAAAGACACCTCCCATTTTTTGGCCTTGTGATGGAGAGATAAGACAGCTCACAAGATGTCAGAGCCTGGGATGAAAATGCTATGCAGTGGCTATAGTGTTCCTGACACACAGAAACCTGAGGTGAAAGGGGGCTGAGCTGTGGTACCGAGGGAAGAGTGGGGATAAGGACAAACACTCCGAGGCAGACAGGGCAGGGCGGCACAACACCGTACATAATAAAAATTCAAGGTTTGGACATCTCTAGATGCCCAGGCTGGTCCAGGCCTCACCTGTCAATGACAAGCTCCAGCAGCACGGCGTGGGACAACTGAGTGAACTCAGGGTCGCCTGGCACGTGGTCATAATGCTCCAGAAGGGCTACCATGTCAAGGTCACAGGCCACTCGGTCAGGGAACTTCCAGGAGGGGAAACGCACAGGCCCGGCACGAGAGAACACATCCACAATGGTGCCCTGCAGGTCGGTGAGGTCCTTGCGCAGGCTGTCCATACAGGCCTGGCTGCCTAGCAGGTGTGCCATCCCCACAGCTCCTGGGGTTGAGAGAGGAGCCATGGCCAGCCAAAGGGGTGTGGCTACTGCCAGGAGAACCTTATAAAACCCTGTCCTGCCTAGGTGCTCCACATCTACATCTGGATTTAGGGAGAAATCCTGAGTGATCGGCCTTTTAGAACCTGCTTCTGGATGTCTTGGCCAGCCTCCCTTGCAGTAGCCCAGCCCTGTGACTACCCCACCTCCAGAGAACATGCTGCCCCAGGCCTCCCTTGCTATATAGGAGCAGGGATGGCTCTCCTACTTGTAGAGAATAGAGAAAGCCCTGAATGAATGAAGTCCTGGATAAAAAATGTATGCTACTGATATGAGCATAGCAATATCAAGGACCACAGAGCCTCAGACCCAGAGGGAATGGCCAGCCAAGCTGTGCCTGGGGCACCGACCACAGCTGTTGACAGGGCATCAGGCCATGCCCACCACCGCCTGCTCCCTGCTGTGGGTCAACATAGCTGGACGGTTACAGCATGAAGACTGCCCACCTTCGAGACTGTGTCTACCAAGATTAGCTTAACCTGTCTCCTTGATACAGCTACATCCCCAAAACTGTGCCTCCTTGTTTATCTATGTAACTCTGCCTCCCTGTTCAGCTGTACCTAACAGCCCTCCCTCCCTGTTCAACTCTAACAAACACGCTGTCCGTCTGGAATGCTGTGGTTTCTGTGTCCCAACCTCAGCTTTTCTTTGTGTCTGTAGTTTATACTTTCTTCGTTCCACATCTGCTCCCAGTCAGGTCTAAGTCAAGAGCCATGGTAGGAGACACATCACAGCTTCAGCATGACGGAATGCTAGAACCTACCCCCGACCCCGACTCTTACCCCACCCCAGTGAGCACACGCACTGTGCCCTTTGAGCTCATTACTACATGGCCTGGTCCTCAAGTCTGAGACTTGAGGACCAGCCTGGGCCCAAAGGTACTGAGAAGCTCAGAGATCCTCAGGGTGGTCTGTAGCGGACTGGGGGCGGGGGCCAGAAGACTTCTTCTGTACTTACCTTTCACAGATGTTTGCCCATGAAGCTGGAATGGCTGACTATGCCCAGCTTTTGGACTAGGCTGTGAGGTCCGGGACTCATGCAGGTGCCTGGCTTTCTGGCTCCTGGCTTCCTGGTTCAGGGCTGGCCGCAAGCGGCCCTCCCATCCCTGGGAATGGATACACAGGAGAGTGAGTGAGGACTCAGTCAGAAAGGCATCCTTGAAGATTGGGCGGGAGTCGTGTGCACGAAGAAGAGCTGCCCCAGGTGAGAGGAGGGGGCTGAGGAAGAAACTGAGGAGCACACTGCCTTTAGCCCATCCCGATGGGCAAGCTTCAGTGCCGCCCCCTCCCCAAAGCTACCCCTTTTATACAGATGGGCGAACACTGGAGTCCAGAGAAGCCACTCAGGCAGGAGGAATTTATAGTCTAGCATTATTCTTCCATCCTTAGCCCATGCTGCTTCAGAGAGCAGCAGTGTCCAACAGAGAGAGAGAGAGAGAGAGAGAGAGAGAGAGAGAGAGAGAGAGAGAGAATGGCGACCAGAAAACAGCAGAAGCACGAGAGGTACTCTGACAGCCTTCGTTACTGAAGACCTCCCTCATATGGTAAACATCCTCTAAGTGGTAAGGAATATCACAGGAGAAGAAAAACAAACCTGGAGCCAGTGAGAAGGCTCAGCAGGTAAAACACTGACAACCTGACTTTGATCTGTAGAACTCATCCTAAGGTACAAGGAGAGCATTCATTCATAAAGGTTGTCCTCTGACCTCCGCACATGTACTGTTACACATGCAATGTGTACACACACATGAACACATATTATATTAGTAAACAGGTAAAGTTTTTTAAAAGAATAAAATTGAACAGTCTATTTTGGTTTGTGAATTGTCTAGCCCAGGCATATGTACTGGTGGCTTGGTTCCCACTGGTGAGCTTTAGGGAGGTGACTGATGCTGAAGGCTTTGACATAAGTATTAGGTTCATAGATGCATAACATGATGGCATTTCTGGGAGATAGTAGAAAGTAGAAGGAGGGGCCTGGTTAGAAGAAGTAGGTCACCAGAAGTGTGTCCCTGGGGGCCATGCCTTGCCCTAGACCTCCTCTGCTTTTACTCTCTGCCTCCTGTCTGCCAGCAGGTGAAGAGCCTCCCCTCCCCCTGCTCCTGCCATCTCACCACCAGCCCAGAGTCAACGGGGGACTTAAGTCTCTGAACCAGAGAGCAGAAATGAATCTTTCCTCCTTTAGGTGACAGGAAAAGATGTCCTAAGTTTCCCTTCTGTATTACTGTTAGAACATAGACTCTATCTTCCAATTATATTATTTTGAATAGCTGTTCATAAAACTACAAACACAAATTTCCCGGTGTCTTTGGGGTCTTTGTTTCTGAAAGCTCCAAAACATGAAAATGTATTTATTTATTTTTAATTAATATATTTTAAAGAATGTGATAGTCTGGATGAAAATGGTCCCTATAGGCCCATATGTTTGGTTCCCAGTTAGTGGAACTGTTTGGGAAGGATTAGGAGGTGTGGCTTTGTTGGAGGAAGTGTGTCATTGGGGGTGGGCTTTGAGGTTTCAAAAGGCCTAATCTCTATCTCTCTGCCTGCATCTTTCAGATCAGGTGTGAGTTCTCAGCCACTGCTCCAGCACCCTGCCTGCCTGCCTTTCTGCCTCTATGATGAACATGGCTTCATCCACAGGGGCTGTAAGCTAGCCTTCAATTAAATGCATCCTTCCATAAGCTGCCTTGGTCATGGTGTTTCTTCATACCAATAAAACAGTAACTAAGACAAAACATTTGAAATGTTTTTGTTATTATATGTTATGTTTATGAAGGCTTTGACTACATGTGCATCCCTGGTGCCTGCTGAGGTCAGAAGAGGACTGTGGATCCTCTAGAACTGGAGTTGCCAGTGGTTATAAGCCACATGTAGGTGCTAGGAACTAAACCTGTGTCCTCTGCAAGAGCAACCAGTAACCTCTGAGGCATCTTTCAGTCCTCATAGCAAGACTACTATAAAATATGTTTTTATGCTTGTCTGTCTTGGGGTTTTTTTTTTGTTTTTTTTTTTTTTTGTTTTTTTTTGAGATAGGGTCTCACTATGGGCATATTGACCAGGCTGGTCTCCAACTCAGAAATCCACCTCCCTCTGCCTCCCAAATGCTGGGATTAAAGATGTGTGCATCCAATCCTGCCTTTCTTTTCTTTGGAAAAAAAATATATATCTTATTAGCTTTAGGGTTCAGTCATGAACCAGTGATGAGTAAGTTATAATTTTATTTTCCCTCACCTAAATCACATCAGAAGAAGTAAAAAGGAAGCTGGAGAAATGGTCCCCTTGTAGAGGATCCAGGTTGGGTCTCAGCACCCACAACCATTTATCTGGAACTCTGGTTCCAGACAATGTGATGCCGTTTTATCTCTGCAGGCTCTGTATACACGTGGTAGCCAGACATGCCTGCCAGCAAAACACCCACACATACGAGTATAAATAAGTCTTTTTCAAAAGGATTTTGTAAAAATCAAAAACAACAACAACAACAACAAACACTAAAAAGGGACTTTAATTTTATCTAGCATAAATTACTAATAATATTATTTCAAAATTAACTCAATATGAAATAAATATTTTCATATAGTATTTCTTAATTTTTTGAGACAGGTTCTCACTATGAAGTCCTGGCTGCCTGAAACTCACTACATAGACCAGGCTGAGCTTGAACTCATAAAGAGCTGCCTGCCTCTGCCTCCCGAATACTGGGATTAAAGATGTGTTTCACTATGCCTAGCTATTCATTTTTTACTTTATTTGTGTGTGTGTGTGTGTGTGTGTGGTCTGTGAGTGCCCATGGAGTCTCAGGTATTGGGCCCCCCACAGCTGATGTTACAGGTAGCTCAGCCCCTGACGTGTGTGCTCAGAATTGAACTCGGGTTTGGTTGTCTGAAAAAGCAACACATGCTCTTAACTGCTGAGTTCTCTCTCCTGCCTGGCTTTTTCCAAAAGACAGTTTGGTAGGGGGCATGATGGCTCACACCTTCAATTAATTCTAACATTTGGGAGGCAGAAGCTGATGCAAGCAGATTTTTGCTAGTTTGAGGCCAGCCTGGTTTACAATGTGAATTACAAACAGAGAAATACTGTCTCAAAAGGCCAAAAACAAACAAACAAACAAACAAACAAACAATAAAACAGTCCTCTTGGCTGGCCTGGGCCTTGAGGATGACTTTCAAGACTTTCAAGTTCCAATCCTTATGCCTGTACTGCCCAAGTGCTGTAATTAATTACAGGTGTGCACCATCATATCCTACAGATATTGGGGATTGAACTCAGGGTTTTGTGCATGCTGGGTAAACATTGTACTTATTGAGCTAGACCTCCCAGCCCTTTAACCTTTTCTTTAAAATGTATTAAGCCACAAAGTTAAGTGTTTATTTGACTCTCATGGTACATCTCAATTTGTACCAGAGAGTATTTTTAAAAATGTATATATTTTTTGGTGTTTTGAAATAATGTCTCTCTACATAGCCCTGGCTTTCCTGTGACTCACTATATAGACCAGACTGGCTTCAAACTCATAGAGATCCACTGTCTCTGCCTATCAAGTGCTGGAATTAAAGATATTTAGTACCACACCTGGCCATATTTCAACACTTGAAAGCCACTTGGGACTGGCTAGTGGTTAAAGTACAGCAAAAGGCTTAAGGGCTTTGTGTTCACCAACAATAAGATTGAACATTTACTCCTGCTAGGGTCAGGCAGGCCTGGTGACACAGACCTGCAATCCTAGCTCTTAGGAGGCTAAGGCAGGAAGAATGCAAGTTCAAGAGCAGCCTGGGCTCTATAGTGAAACTGGGGAGGAAGGGAGAGCGATCCCTCAGGATCACTAAGCACAACTGAGTTTCCCTACGCGGACTAATACTCACATACAAACAAACGCAATTATCTCATATCTCCCATGCGTTGGCTGGGCAACTGCCTCTAAGGAGATGGTGCGGCCAACGAGATTATGTCCCCAAGGAATGAAGTGGGGACAGTGGGGAGAGCAACAACAAAAGGAAACACGCTGGAAAGGCCATGAAGGAAAAAAAGCAAGCAAGAAGCCCCAGTCTGGGGAGAAGCAGATTCAGGAGGCAAAGCACTTTAAACTGTGAGCACCAAAAAATATTCATCTGTTTACTGGGGCCACCTTGGATACCAATTCCCATGAGATTCTGGGTCAAAACATCAAGAATACTCAAAATTAAGCAGAAACTATGGCTTGACAATAGAGCACTTGTTTGATGGATGAAGCTCTGGGTCAATCGTCAGCACCAGAAACATAAGCGCATACAGAATATCCAAGGTTACTTTCTACCAATTCCTTTAAAAACAGAGAGTATGCAGACGCAGTGCGGAAACCACTGGCCGTGTGTCAGGTGGAGGAGCCTAGGACATGAACTTTCTCTGTAATTTCTAGTGCACTTATGACGCCACAGGCGCTGGCTCTGATAGAACCAACATGAAAGAGGTAGCAGCTAATAATGTTATTTGATGTTTTCTGATTCCCAAAGAAGGGTAGGAACCTTTCCTTCTCTCTATTCAACCCTCAAGTCTTCCTCTCTAACAACTAATGCCATGTCTGAGGTTCATGCCAGTATGCCCACTGAGATTCAGTCACCACTAAGAAAACATTTTTGAAACTCTAAAACAATTTCCAGTGTCTGTTACTGCTGTGAACAGAAAACAGGATCAAGGCAACTCTTATAAGGATGACATTTAGTTGGAGCTGGCTTACAGGTTCAGAGGTTCAGTCCAGTATCATCAAGGCAGGAGCATGGCAGAATCTAGGCAGCCATGGGGCTGGAGGAGCTGAGAGTTCCACTTCTTTTTCCAAAGGCAGCTAGCAGAAGGCTGGCTTCAAAGCAGGTAGAAGGAGGGTATTAAAGCCCATGCCCACAGTGGCACACCTAATCTAACAAGGCAACACCAATTCCATCCATCAAGACCACACATTCCTCTTAATGGCGACACTCCCTGGGCAAAGCATATACAAACTATCACATTCCACTCCCTGGCTCCCATAGGCTTGTTCAATTACATGAGTCTATGGGGGCCATACCTAAACATAGCATGATGCAAAATACATTTAGTCCAACATCAAAAGTCCCCATACTCTATAGCAGTCTCAACAATGTTAAAAAAAAAAGTACAAAGTTCAAAGTCTCTTCTAAGATTTAAGCAGTCTCTTAACTGTAGTCCCATATAAAGCCCAAAAATACTGGACCAAAGCAAAACAGGAAACGAGCTAGGCAAACTCTGAAGTCCATGTCTCCACATCCAATGTCAAAGCACTCTTCAGATCTCAGCTCCTTCCATCCTTGATGACTGTTGTTGGCAGATCTGCACTCAGCAGCAACAGACTTCACTCTCTTGGGCTGGCTCCACTCCCTGTTAGCACTTTTCCTCGGCAGGTATCTCCTGACTCTGGCATCTCTAACATCTTGGGGTCTCCAAGGCAACTTCAATTTTACAGCTTCTTATTCCAACGTCTGGGCTCCTCCAAAGGCTCTGCCCTCTGCAGCACTCTAGGCTCTGCTTGACTCCACTCCACTGCTGCTGCTGTTCCTGGTGATCATCCTATGATACTGGCATTTCCAACATACAGGGTTTTCAACTGCAACTAGTCTTCACTAATAGCCTCTCATAGGCTCTCCTCATGGTGTCAAGCCTCAACTATTTTGTATAACCTCTTTAGTCCCGGGCCATCAACTGTAACTGTAACTGCACCTTCACCAATGGCCTTCCATGACCTTTCACAGTGCCAAGCCTCAGCTGCTCTTCATGACACCTTCATGCCTTCGAAACCAGTACTGACTGGGTAACTCTTACACATTGCCACGTACAGCTGCAGCAACAACCTTAGTTATCTCTGGAACACAGTTTTTTTGTGGTCTCAGAAAACACTTCCCAGAAGATTTCACCTCGGTGATGCTGGTCTCTTTTTCATCACTGCTAATTTCTAGATCTAGCTAACCAGCATCAGTTGTCCCAGTAGTCCCTTCTATTCTGGGCTCTAATTCTAGAGTCGCGCAGCCAAAGCATTTCTGCTTCCTGTAGCTGGAACCCGATCCCCCTTATTATCTTACCAGCTTTCTGTTTTCCAACTCCCTCACTGCCTAAGCTTGGCTGTCCTGGAACTTGCTCAGTAGATTGACTTTGAACTCAGAAATCTGCATGGTTCATCTAGAACTTGCTCTGTCCCCAGGCTGGCCTTGAACTCAGATCTGCTTGGCTTTGTCTCCTGAAATTAAAGGTGTTAGCACCATGTCCTGGGCTCTGTACGGAGGGATGCGGAAGAGGTGGTGCTGAACCAAAAAATGGGGCTTACGGTCTAGTTAAGTGGGGCTCTATGGCAACGGGTCTAATAGGAGGAGAATTCTTCAAAATGCCAGGCCAAACAGGAAAGAAGACAGGGGCGTGTGGGGGGCGCTGAGGGGCCGAGGAACCAGGCAGAGTTAGGAGGAGTGTTTAGCAGACGATGTAGAATGGCTTACCTGTCTCCGGCGTCGCAGCCTCAGCTCTGTGTCTGGCGGGCTCACTGAACTACCTCCAGAGCTTCTGCGGCTCCGGGAATCCCTCGAAACTCTAAGCTGGGCGCCCAGGTCGCTTCCATGGCAACGGCGTACCACGGCGCATGCGTGGAGGGGCTGGAAGTGCGACACGGCAAGGGGGCGGGACCGGAAGTGCCTCCGCGGCTTCTCCCTGGGTCGCCGCCATCTTGCCATTGACTCGGAGCCTTCGTGTGGTGAGCTTAACCTTGTCGTCGTACCGGTTGTCGCCACCGAGGCGGACTGGCAGCCCTGAGCGTCGCAGTCATGCAGGCCGGACCCGTGCAGGCGGTACCCCCGCCGCCGCCAATGGCCACTGAGTCCAAACAGGTACGGTGCCCCGTGCTCCTCCGCCTGCAGTGTGCTGTAGGCCTAGTTCCTCCACTCCCGCGCGGGCGCGGTGGCACTCCTGCTGGAAGCTCAGGCCACCCTGAAGGATTTGGAGGGACTGCAAGTCCCAGGAGTCAGCGCGCTGCGTTGCCTTCTAGTCTCTAAGAGAACTCTCTCGAACCGGACTTTTCAAAACTAGCGTGCGGACTTGCACCCTCGGCTTCCTCTGGGGGCTTAATTTGAACCACGAAGCCTCCATTTTAAAGAGGCGAGCCAAGAAAACCATCCTTTTCCCCTAGATTAGGAATGGCTATATAAATTCAATATGGTTAAGGAAACTTGCCTCGTTTTGTTTTTGATTGCTTCCTCAGTGGACATGCAGTGTCCACTCCATGAGAGTTCATGTCATTTTATGGGCTTTAATCAACTTGGATTTTCATTTAAAGGATGCCTTAAGATAGGGCATTGAGTGTTGTGTGTGATTGGCTAATATTTCATAGTAACCCTAATGCCTCCCCCCTTCTGTGATGCTAATAATTAGAGAAAATCTGTTGCATAAGGGATAAATACAATCGTACTGTGAGGATGACTGCCAGCTGTTGTCCCTGTTAGCTGTTTGCAGTCTGCAGGACAGATATTGCTGTCAGTAGCATCATGGAAAAATGCTGAGGGCTTGTGTAGCGTTTATGATAGCCTAGTCCAAGCTAGGGACTTAAGACCGTACTTCCTTTTTCTGTTTTTTTCACAGCCAATGGAAGAAGAAGCATCATCAAAGGAGGATTCCACCCCATCCAAGCCAGTGGTAGGGATTATTTATCCTCCTCCAGAGGTCAGGAATATCGTCGACAAGACTGCCAGTTTTGTGGCCAGGTAACAGCTGCTTCTGCACAGTGGGTCTGGGAAATTGTAGTCCAAAGGGCTTTTGAATCAGCACAAGGGCATCATGGGGTGTTTTAGAGGCTCCGGCTTGGGCTCTAAAACCACAGCGGGGCAGTGGGGAAGGTGACAGATAGGACTGGTATTATTGACATACCACAACAGTAATCACAGTGAAAGCCATACCTAGCTGTATAGTCACCAGGAGTTTCTGCTTCCAAAACAAGTCTGAGGAAATTCCTGGTAGCTTCTTTGTGACTGCTGATGTGTGTGTGTGCTGTGTGTTTGAGCTGCTGGCCTGAAGAAAGAAGAGGAGTCAGGATTTCACTCAGCTTCCTCATCCCACGAACTTCTGCTTCTTTGGATGGAATCTGCTAAGGACCACTTGACTCTCAGCGGCCAACATATCCCCTGGCTTAGGGCATTTGTAGATTATTCTTTTGGCAGTCAACATCATTATCCAGTCTGCAGATATTTGGCTTGCCTCTTGAATCCTTAAAAAAGAAAAATCGTATTATCACACTTAAAAATGAGGTGATCTCACGATCAGTCTGTATGTCAGGCGTTTCTTGAACCAGACTGCTGCTTACGTGACGGAGCTCCTTAGCCCTGAACTCTGCACGGGACACATGCTGTCCAGAGCTGTCTAGGGCCCACATTTTGTTGCTCCCTTTAGGGAGCGTCCTCTACCACTTTGAATCATTTAATAATGTTTTGTTCCCAACTTCCTAATAAAGTGAATGGTCCAAAGAGATTCTGATTGATATATTGTGCAGTGTCCACTCCATGAGAGTTGTGTCACTTTATGGGCTTTAATCAACTTGGATTTTCATTTAAAAGATGCCTTAAGATCGGGCATTGAGTGTTGTGTGTGATTGGCTAATATTTCATAGTAACCCTAATACCCCCCCTTCTCCTGTGATGCTAATAATTAGAGAAAATGTTGCATAAGGGATAAACACAATCGTACTGTGAGGACGACCGCCAGCTGTTGTCCCTGTTAGCTGTTTCCTTCTGCCCTGGCATCCTTTTCTGATATGGTAATATCAACACAAGTACTATTACATCTTGATTTTCTCTGCATGCTAAATTGTAAACATTTCCTAGCTACTTTTTGGTGTCCCTCATGCTGCATGCTTTTTATGGAGAGGATTCAGAGTATCAAGGCTATATGTTTTCTTTTAAGACTGTTTCCAGTGTTTCCACTTGATCTGTGAAGCTGTAAGAGGAGTTTGAACATTTTCTTTCCCTCTTACATGGTTTCTTTAGAAGAAACTCAATGTGAAACAGTAATGGCTAAGAGAATTCAGGGGTTGGGGAGACAGCTCAGTTCAGTCAGGTACCTGTCACAAGAACTTGAGTTTGGAACTCATGGTATATATCCCACGGATAACCTTGTTAAAGCAAGATTGAGCAGTGGGTGCATCTGGTCACCTCAGTACTGGGACTAGAGACTGACAGATTCCTGGAGCAAATTGCTCTGCTTCATATTCAATGAGAGAGCTTTGTCCTTTGCCTCAAAAACTAAGGTGGGGCCAGTGTATTCTTGTACTCTGAAGGCAGGAGCAGGTTGATCTCTGTGCATCTCTGGCCACCCTGGTCTACATAGCATTTCAGGCAAGCTAGGGATACATGGACCCTATCTGAAATAAGTATGCAGATAAATTTAAATAAGGGAATGATTGAGGAAGACAATGGACATCAGCCTCTGGCCACCACTGGTACAGGTGCACACAAGTCTGCACTTAGAAACATCTCAATCAGTTTTCCCAAGTAGCTTTCTGATAATTGTGTCATCCTGCTACCACAGCCAAAAACAAAGCACAACTGACCCAGTTCTTTTTAAAAATAAATACTCATTACTGGGCATAGTGATACATAACTGTAATCTTGGTGTTAGGAAGGAATATTGGGAGGTGGTGACTAGCTTGGCAACACAGTGAGCTCCATTTTAATGAAGGGAAAAAGCCGGAGAAGTGGCTCAGAAATTAAGACCACTTTCTGCACCTGCATAGGACCAGAGTTTGGCTCCCTAGACTCATGCCAGACAACTCACAACTACAGAATCTGAATACCTACATGCATGCCCTTTAATATGCACACATGCCTGCACAGAGTCAATTTTCTTTTTCTTTTTCTTTCTCTATCTCTCTTTTCTTTTCTTTTCTATTCTTTTCTTTCTGAGAAGGAAAACAAAGTGGATTGGAGCCAGTCATGGCACACACCAAGTTCCATAATGTGTGAGGCAGAGGCAGGTGGATGTCTGTAAATTCAAGGCCAACCTGGTCTTGTGAGTTTTATATCTATCAAGGCTAAAACAAACAAACAAACAAATAAATAAATAGCTAGCTGGGTGGTGGTAGCGCATATCTTTAATCCCAGCACTTGGGAGGCAGAGGCAGGTGAATTTCTGAGTTCAAGGCCAGCCTGGTCTACAGAGTGAGTTCCAGGACAGCCAGGGCTATACAGAAAAATGCTGTCTCGAAAAACCAAAAAATAAATAAATAAATAAAATAAAAAATAAATAAATAAATGGGTTGATTGTGTAGCATAGTGATAGAGTGAGTGCATGTCTCCATGTGTAGAATATGAGTTCTATTTCTAGTAGTGTAAAAATCTCACCATGTTTCCATATGGGTTTTTATCTATGGTGATCATTTTTGTAGAGATTCAAAAATCTGAACTTGAGATGACTCAGTGGGTAATTAATGTTTGCAACACAAGCATTAGGGCTTGAACTTGGATCTCCAGCCACTACAGTAAAGCTTGGGGAGGGGTGTCTGTCTGTCAGTCTGTCCCCAGCCACTCCTTAGAGCTTGCTGGTTGGACAACCTGCCTAACCGTATTGTAATAGTGAGCTCCAGCTTCAGTGCATCAAAGAATAAGAAAATGATAGAGTAGGTCCTTGCTGTTGGCCTCTGGTCTCCAGGTGAGCACAGACACATACATTTTTCTCCCAGGCTCCTCAAAACTTGTAAATAAATTCGGAACTTGCTTTTGCATGCTTTACAGTGAGAGGACAGGTCAAAATCTTGATCTGAGAGGGCTGGTATTCAGGTCTCTGCTCTGCTAGGCCACATACTCAGGAGGCAGCCAAAGCTGACCGAAGAAAAAGGAGCTTTTTTTCTGTAGATGGGTCTTCCCATTCCTGCATTTTCCTGTCAAAAAGCTAAGTTGGAAATTACCTTCAAAAACCCTGCCCGCTAGGCTGAGTTACAGTCAGGCTCTTCTGCTGAAATCTGTTTCTTGTGTTGGAGGAATTAATTCTAAAATTAATAGTAAGCCAACTTATAGCACTGGAATTTCTTGGAATAAGTACATCTGCCTTCTATCTTTTTAAGTGTTCCCTGATGTGTAGAGACCCTGGTTTAGGAGGCAGTGTTGCAAGAGACAACTAGACCTACTTTTCAAGAAAGAAGCCAGTAGTCTCCATGGGTATTTTCCAGGCATGTGACCTGATCTGGGAGGACCCAGATCTGTATCTATCCTGCTTATGTATGGTTTGCATTACATAGGGAGGTAGGAAAATGTTTCTTTCCAAAGCATGAGGTTCTAGTTGAACTAATGCACAATCAAATTGAGACCTCATGGTATTAGTCCCGCTACAGGGTGTGGCCAGAATTTGCTAGAAGCTTAGCCTTCCGCAGTCTGTGCCATGGCTCCTTCACGGAGGCTAACCTTAACTGTAAAGTTGCCTGCCTCGCTCTTTTGCTCTGTTTAATTGGCAGAACCATGGGTGTGAAAGTCTGGAGAAAGAGTGGCCTGTCTGGCACTAGTCCCTGGAGCCTTGGCTTGGTATATTTGGGGTACCTCTGAATGCAGGGTTCTGGCCAGAGAATCAGGGGAAGCCCCATGGACATCTCCTGACAGGCCAGTCATCTCCAAGTGTTGGTGGAATTGCCCCTTTTAAGCTACACAGTAGTAACTGCCCTCTGTGTTTGCAGGCCATTGTATTAATAAAGTCTTGAGCATCTCCTCAAATACTACATAAGTAAATGTTTTCAATATTTGAAGATACAGAGGAAAAGTGGTATTAGCCACATTTGACATATGGGAAATCAAAGTAACAAACACTTTGGAATCTTGTATGTGAGACTAAGTCGTGAACAAGAAACTTGAAGGTATCTTGTGTCTTGTAAAGACTTGTGTGCCTTTTAGCTGACACAGATGTTATGTGTGAGTATGATACTTGGAGCTAGGTTTGGTGGCACACTTCATTGCACCTAAAAGTAAAGGCAGGCAAATCAGGGCCAAAAGTATGGCCTCTTGAGTTATATCCACTAGGACTCTAAAAATCAGAATTCTCCAGCCATTTTTTAATTATCCTGGAGGACGGCATTTCTTTAGTGTGGGTATATATCTGTATGTGTGCATGACATGAACACACACGTACACATAAATCAGAGTACAACTTGGTGAGAGGCAGTTCGCCCTTTTGCCAAGTGGAACCAGGAGATCAAACTCAGGCTGTCCATCCTGTCGGCAAGGACCTTTACACACTCAGCCACCACAGCCTGGCCTTCCCTGGTATAAGTACAGAAGAGAGAAATCCCACAGAGCAATTTTTCCTTCCTGAGCCTCCCAGTAATAAATGAAGTGACTTTAGGCAGTATTTGGGCAACGCGTTAATACTTATTAGCTGCTTGGGGTTTTGTTTTGTTTTTTTTTTTCCTTTTTGTTTTTATGGAACTTGGTACCAAATCCAGGGCTTTGTGGACCTTAAATAACACACTCTACAATTATCTTACATTCTTAGCCAAAGAATAAATATTTTATTATAAGAACTAAGCAATTGCTCAGCTGATTGTGGGTATTATAGAAGTGTTAGGAGCTAAGGAAGCAGCCAGGCCCGCATTGTCACCTGACACTGACTGATTCCTAGAAGCTCAAGAGCAACTCTCCTATCCTGAGGGGTGGACTGGTTTGGTGACTGGGTGGTGGCACAGATGTTGAAATAGAAGAAGATTTGGATCTCAGTAGTCACAGAGGTTGTAGAAATCATCTTTGGTGTGTTGTTTATCTTATTTTAATTTTTTACAGAAATGGACCTGAATTTGAAGCTAGGATTCGACAGAATGAGATCAACAACCCCAAGTTCAATTTCTTAAACCCCAATGACCCTTACCATGCCTACTACCGCCACAAGGTCAGCGAGTTCAAGGAGGGGAAGGCGCAGGAGCCCTCCGCCGCCATCCCCAAGGTTATGCAGCAACAGCAGCAAGCCGCACAGCAGCAGCTGCCCCAGAAGGTTTGGAGTCCAGCCCCTCTTTGTGGGTTAGGGAGGAAGTCGGAACAGGCAGAGTGATGGGCATATTTACCTGCTCTCCAGTCAGAGCCACCATGGGCGGAAGGAAGGTTACCCTCAGCTTCCAGAAGCACTTCTGGTGAAGCTCTATCCTCTGAGCTCAGATCATGAAGAGCCCAACAGAACAACTGTTTATGATTTATTGATCCAAAGAATGAGGGTTAATTGAAGTATATGAGCAACCTTTTGGCCCAGCTGAGCTGGAGGCGGTGATGTAGCCTTGTGCCATTCCTTCCCTTCTGTTGGGGTGCTCCAATACCCAATTGGTGCCGGGGCCCAGGCGAGCTGATGATTGGTCGAGAGTGTCAGTGAACAGAGAGGCACAGTGCATTTTGTCTGCTGGGCAGAACTGGCCTGCTCTCATCATTTGCACCTTTCTCAGACTTCTGTGGAAAAGGCAGCCTTTTATTTGGCTGTGAGAAATAAAAGTTGAAGCCATGTTCGAAGCCTGGCATTACAATTGCTGCGGGTAGGCCTAAGGCTAATGCAGTTTTCTCCTGTGTAAAAAGGACTCAGAGTGCCTGTTCTGTTTCCTGCTTCTCTTGGAAGTCATAATTTACATCTGATTTCCTATATATATTTGCCACCTCTTTAAGCCTTGATGTCAGGATGCAGACTGTCTCACTTGAAGTAGATGAGGGATTGAGGGACAGTTGGGTGAGACACTGATGCCAGTCTTATAGCAAGTTCCAGTGATGTTCACAATTAATAAAGCATTAAGAGTCGGTGGCTATTCTGCTTCAGAGTTAGTTTACTCCTCTTCTGTTCTTGTTCTACACTCTCTGTCTTAGGTCCAAGCCCAGGTGATCCAAGAGACCATAGTACCAAAGGAACCCCCTCCAGAGTTTGAGTTCATCGCTGATCCCCCATCCATCTCAGCCTTCGACCTGGACGTAGTGAAGCTGACAGCTCAGTTTGTGGCCAGGAATGGGCGCCAGTTTCTGACCCAGCTGATGCAGAAAGAGCAGCGCAACTACCAGTTTGACTTTCTCCGACCCCAGCACAGCCTCTTCAACTACTTCACAAAGCTGGTGGAACAGTATACCAAGGTGCAGGGTTGGGCACAGGGTAGTCTAGTATCTCACCACTGGGCATGCAGTGTCCTCTCTCTGTCAACAAGGATATTTGCTGTGTGTCACATCTGGGGAAATGTGAATCCCAGCTTAATGTAAAGTCTTGATTTAAAAAGTTTTTATATAGCCAGGCAGTGGTGGCACACGCCTTTAATCCCAGCACTTGGGAGGCAGAAGCGGGCAGATTTCTAAGTTCGAGGCCAGCCTGGTCTACAGAGTGAGTTACAGGACAGCTAGGGCTATATAGAGAAACCCTGTCTTGAAAAACCAAAAAAAGTTTTTATGTATTTGTGTGTGAGAGAGAATGTGAGT